>NW_012267298.1:7597705-7738775 GCF_000151885.1 Dipodomys ordii
CTCCTCCTCCTCCTCCTTCTTCTTCTCCTTCTTCTGTTTGAACACAAGGTCTTGTGCTTGCTAAGCAGAAACTCTAGCATTTGAGCAATGCCCCCAGTCCTTTTAGGCTTTATGGTATTTTTCAGAGAAAGCCTCACTGGGATTTTTTTCCCTCGTAGGCCAGCCTAGGCCATGGTTTTCCTACATATTAAACGTACACTTGCAAGAGTGCCAAGCTTGGACTCGAGTCAATTATGAGTCTGTGTTTTTAACAAGCATCCTTGGGAAAAGCATCAGTGCTCAGGTTCCGGCACCTAGGCAGAGTAACCTCTGGGCCCTTCACCCCTCTGTTTTCTAAGTATAGACTCAGGAGAAGGTGAGAGGAAAAGTGGTGATCAAATTGCAAGGAGAAAGTGCCTTGCTAGGAAAAGGCTGGCACTTTCTAAGGGATATATAATTAAAGCCCAGTAGATTAAATTCCTTCCAGAAATGAGTAATACAAAGATTAAGGCACATCAGATACAGCTTCCTGAATGGCTCCTCAAAGATTTATAGGCAAAGGATAAATCAGCCCGGGTGAGAGAAGAAAATGCATCTTACAGCTCTTCTCTTGCAGAAGGAGGTATGGTGTACAGGAAAGGAAAGCTGGCTGGCACCAGCAAACCAAGAAAGGCTCCTGCAAATCTGTTCCCTGATGAAGAAAAAGAAAATCACCTTCCAGTGAACGGGAAGGTCTGGGTGTCAGTCAGAAGCTGGTGACTTGGCATGTCAAATCCCTTTGCTGAGCAAGTTCTGTTTTAAAAAAAAAAATCACACACAGACAATGAGCAAAGGAACTTAGAGTAATTAGAAGGTAATGAAGTTGTCAGAATAAGCTATTGACCAAAGAGCAGATGAGGGAATAGATGAAAAATTTAAACGTTTCTAATTTAGCCTGTGTGAAAACTGCACATCCTTTGACCATATGGGAATTATCCTTAGTCCTTAATGAATGAGATTTCTGGGTGAAGCAGGGAGCATCCCGGAAGACAAAGGAAGAAGGAATTAGAATCAAAGTCTCAAATGGTAATGGTAAAGTAATAGAAATTATCATCCATCCCTCACATTCTTTGTGAAGCCCTTGAATCTATATTATCTCGTTCAGTTTGCACAGAAACTTCTGCAGGAGCAAGTATGGAAACTCAAAGTCACAGGAGGTAGTGACAAGGTGACCAGGTGACCGGTGCTCTGGCCTGCAGTGCACAGAACAGTGCCTGCTTGGTTGAAAGGTAACTTGTGCTGATTTTCAAAAACCATTTGTTCTCCATCACTAGGAAACATAACTCTGAGATTTTTGCTAATTTACAAGCGAGGCAGGTGTAGGGATCTGATAAGCATTTACTTCCAAAGAAACTAGATATCCAGCAATCTCAGACTATGAGAGTTAGCTTTATATTCATGGATCTCTTAGGTTTGGACATTCCCACACGCTGTCGTTCTCACACAGCGCTGGTGCCCCTCCTGACACCTTCCAGCCTTGGCAGAACCCCTTCCAGATGCCCGTTTCCCCTCACCTTCCACAGCACCGTGGCTCCCTGGGAGCTCCAGTGGTTCTGTCAGCCAGAGTGGTGTGAGCACCTCAGGGGAGCCTAGAAAAGCCCCAGCAGGACCAGCTCTTAGGGACCTGAGCTGCGGACCTCAACAGAAGAGAATTCAGGGAAGATGAAAGAGAGTTTAGAAACCTCTTTTAGTTCCCCAATCCCTCCTTTATTTGGGGTGTGCACTCCGCTCCTCTTTCCATCCCTTCCTCCACTTGACCCAGTGGCTCACACCCACAAGAGCTCATCCCCTGCCGCACAGCCACGCATCACCTTGCGGCTCACTCCCACTACATTCCACTCAGGTGCTGCTTTCTGCCCTCCTCTCCCAGGACCTGCTCCCTCTCTCTCAGTGTTCCCCTCTCCCACAACCCTCCCTCTCCTGTGCCTTCTCTTTATCTTTCTCCTGCTCTTGGTCTAAAAAAAATCCGCACAAAACAAAACCCTATAGCTCCAATAAAATACACCTGCTTCTTTCTTCATTACCTGTGTTCAGTAGGGTGTGGCTGGAGCCAAACCCAAAACCCCAATGACTGGTCCCCTTTAGATTCATGATGGTGGGCCTGGGACCTCTAAGGGTCATTTACTACTGCCAGGAGACCTGGCTAAACTTCTTGGTGTTTTCATTGTCTCACTCTTTCTCTCCCTTCAGGCCCCCAGCATGTCCTTCTCTTTCCCTTGTCCTCAACAAACACACTGATCCCGAGCTCTCCGAGACTACTGAGGCTAGCAGAAGAATGTGCACAGATTTCCTTCTCTCCTGCCAGAAGACTTCAACTTGAGGCTCACATACCCGCATGTCCATCCATGCCTGCGTCCACTACCCAGTCCCCTTGCCTGGGCAGGCCCTGGACTTGTTGGTGCTCCCATTGTTTTCTTGCCCTTCTCTACAGAAAGAGGGACTGCCCAAGTGACCATGTTTTCCTGATTCACAGATCTATTGACTTCCAAGAAGTCTTGCCCAAAGGAGACTCTGGCAAGAGATTGATGGGCAGGGGGGAAGGGGGAAGCCAAGTTGATGCAATTCTCCCTCCTCAACCTCCCTCATACCTGGCATGATGGGTAGGACTAGGCATTTTGTGAGATGGGGTCTTGCTGTTTTGCCTTAGCTGGTCTTGAACCAGGAGTAGTTGGGGTTACAGGAATGTGCCACTACTCCCAAGTTTTTTTTTCCTCTAAAGACAATAAGAATTTTCTGTCTTTCCAGTTGGATTCTGGCTTGATACATTGCCTATTGCTATAAACAACTGTCTATGATCTCTTCCATGTCCTCATCATTTTGTTGTATGCTCTCAGCCCTCGGCACAATACCAAGATGCTCTCTCCCTGACCGCCGAGGCCTTCAGATCTCTTTGACGCATCTCTCCTCAACAGTGTGCTTCTCCTCAGGGCCTTCCTACCCGCTGCTCTTGGCATGCTGCCTGGGTACTCTTCCCTCAGACACTCGCAGAACTCCTCCTCCCGCCTTCTCCCACTCCTTCCTGTCACTACCAGGCATCACATAGTCAATTTCCCAGTTCTCATTCTTTTCTCTTCCACATGTCTATCTTTTTTTTGATACATCATACGTTTTCTTGTTCATTAAGTTAACTTGCTATTGTTTCTACCATCCTTCATTTCTATCATCCCTCCATACAACTTCTACATAAAGTTCTATGAGGTTATTTTCTCCCTAATTGATTCAAATCCCTCAAACACCATAGCCCCACAGTGGGCCATCAGGGAGCATTTACTATGGAAATCAGTGACTGTCCTATGGAGAATCTCAATGTCCAAGGTAGAGAGAAGCTGAAGCAGACCTAAGGGGCTGAGACCCTAGCCTGCTTCCTTTTTGCAGGGCTCTCTTTGGAACTTTATAAACACAGGTTTTTTTTTTAAATCCATAATGTTAGGGGTCTCTTGCTGTTTTTGCATGCATAACCAATGTGGGATGAGGAGATATTTATCATCTGTTACAAAGTTTACTTCACATATTCTTGGAGTAGTATTTGCAGGAAATATTCCCTAAAATGATTTCGTGGGCATAAAAGAACACAGAAATAGGTTCGTTTTCTCTAACATTTTTCAAGGAATTTAGAGTTCATAGGTGTTGCAAATTTCCAGTAAGGACTTTTGGTGTTTTCCAAATGTAAAGGCTATGGAAAACTTTTTTTTTTTTTTTTCCTCTGGAAGGTCTGGTGAAAACCCGCTTTGTGGAAGGCAGAACAACCTGCTGAGAGCAGCCATCAACCGCCTTCCTGTAATAATTCCAATCACCATAAATATCTCAGCCCTAATACAGTTAGTAATTCTACATTAATAGGAGACCTTCCTTTCTATGCTCAGAATGATTAAACTATTCATTTTGACTGATTAACTGTAGGTCCTGTCTTAGTCCACAGTAATTAAATTCCAGTTCCGAGAAGATGTCAAGGTGGTGGATCTGAGAAAATGAGCACTGGCGTGGGCCTCAAACCACCTAGACCCAAGCCTGGCTTCCTCACAGTGGGCCAGTTGGAAGAGCAACACCCTACCTGAGCCCCATTGTCCTTGTGGGAAACTGGGTCATTCTGGTTTAATCGGAGTCCTTAAGGAAATACATTCTTGTTGATGGGTGGCAATGAGAAGGAAAGGAAGCATATTTTCCCATTCCATTAAGGACTAGCTTGAACCTGTTTCCTACCAGTGGCTGTGTCTTGTATTTTATTGGCACTGGGGCTTGAACTCAGGACCTTTCTGAAGGCTAGTGCTCTCCCAATTTAGCCACCCTTCCAGTTCCAGACTTTTCCTAGTTAATGGGGGATAAAAGTCTCACAGATTTGTCTTCTTGGGATGGCTTTGATCTCAGCCTTCTGCGTAGCTGTCATTGTATAACCTCTTGAGCCTGGCTACAGACTCGTCCTAAATGTTGCCCTAGGCCCATCCTTGCACCTACACCTTGGTCTTTGGGTGCAATTGCAAGGAAGCGTGCTTCCACAAAGAGATGGGGGAGCTCCGCTCTCCTGTCTTCTACTCCCTGGCGTGAGGTGATTGGCTTTACTTTGCTGTGAACCCTCCACCACAGGCTCAAAGCAACAGGGGCCAAATGAGCCTAGTCGGGAGCCTTGAGAATGCAGTGAAGTTGTTACTTGTAAGTTGCTTATCTCAGGTATTTTGTGTAGGAGATCTTACACAGAAAACTCACTATCACACTCACCAGGTGCAGCACTATCTTAACAGTCGGTGTCATAATACTTCCGAAAGCCAGTGATGAATCTTAGTAATGAAGTAGATTCTTTATTCTATGAAGTTCTTGGTTCACTACGTGCGTGTGTGCGCGCACGCACGCACACACATACACACACACACACACACACACACCTTACAATATGTTTGTTAGGGCTGGAAAAGCCCTACTGTATGGATTGATTGGCAAGCTGAAGTGGCTTAGAGGAAGGCAGGGTGATCTCTGGTGGGGGTGAGGGTTGGGGGAAGAGGCTGTGGGTCAATGACTTGAGGGTATCCATTCTCTACAAGAGCATTTCCATCGAGGAGCAGGTCCCCAAAGATTGAGTGTGAGTCAACAGCCCTAAGGGAGAATGGGGCTCCGAGGAGAAAAGGCGCAGGAACATTTCCTTCTCCAAATGCTGCCTGGAATTCGGAGAAATCAGATCAATCAGTTCCTTCGGAGTACGTGACTTACAATTTTTCACCTTTAAGACGGTGTAAAAGGGATACATCTTCTGAAGGACCTGCACTTGGAATTTTGATTTGGATGACTTCCTGAACCAGGGACATTCAGTACAACATCTGGCCACGGTATTAGGCAGTGGCAGAGAGCTCAAACCTCTGAACAGCCACACAATGCAAAAGGGGATAGCTGAATCTAGTGTGTGCTGTGTTACTAAGCTGGGTTGTTTGGTGAGTTGGGTGTCCTACTACACCTTCTCTATTCAACATTTACAATTTGCAATAGATTACTTCAGGATTCATCCTATCCTAAGTTCAGGTGCATCAGAAATCACACTAGAAGTCACAAAATCACACTCTTCTCTAATGGCACCCCATGGGGACTGTCCAGAGCTGAGCCCTGTTTTCAGAGGAGAAGGGACAGCACTCGTGCATTGCAGCAATTTAACCTTCAGTGCTTCTGAGTCGTTGAGCCTCTCTAAATCCTGTGTCAGACACGCCAAGTACTCTGGAGATAAGGATCCAACCATATGTAGTTACACTTATTTGTAAAATATAAAGGATGTCTCAAAAACAGTTAAATCTAAGGCGACTGAAGGAAAAAAAAAACCAAAACTGCAAACAGAATCTTGTTTATACCCTTCATTTAAAAGCCTGAGTTTTTGGTTGTTGTTCTGTTACCCAACAAAACATGTTACCCAGAATTGGAGATAGAGTAAGCTGCCTTCTTGAACTCTGGGACTAAGACGCTGAAATCCTGAAAACAGAGTGCAAATTAAGGAAATCCACCTCATCTGTTGTAAGTGTAGGGTCACAAATTCCAACAACGGATCTTATTGTAGTGGAGAAAACAGTACAAAGCAGTCTAGGATGGTCCATCAGACAAGCCTATGTGGCCTCGCCAACTCCCCACGTGACATTTTGGCAGACTCTTTCCACCTTAGGCTTTGTTAGTTCCACTTGTAAAAGTGGAGGAAAGAATATTGTCCACCTGTGTCTTGGATTTCTACGCTTGTACCCCTGTTTCAAAGACAGCTACGGTCAACTGATCAAAACTTTTAGAGTCAGAAAGGACCTCAGAGCCCTTCTCAACACTACACCCCAAGACATAACACCAGGCATGGCTTATCATTCTTGAATCAATAATCTAAAAAACCTACTTCCAATGCAGGTACACTTTCTACTTCTGTGAAAAGCAAGTTTCCTGTGTGAGAGAATGCTGCTCGCTGCCTTTTCCTCTCTCCGTTAGTATTACTTCCTGCCCTATCAATGTGTAAATACTGGTTTAGAATTCCTGCCCAAGACATCGTCACTATCAGCCAGGCATCCCAAGGAATTTTTATCTGGAGGTCATCTGTAGTCTAAAGTCTCAGATGACCTTTTGATGAAAAAAACCCATGATGAAGACAAAGTCCTAATAGCTATTGCACTGATGAAATCCCAACTGCTTTACAACCATGTTTTACATTGGACTTTGTTAAAGACCACTTCCTGAGAAGTGTTCCTGCTGGGTGCCATTGTGTGAAGGACACTTCACAACTTTTGCTACTAATTATTCTCTGGAGGCAAGAAAAGAAAGACCCCCGACCAGCAGCTGGTCCCAAAATCTAGGTCAGCTCTCCAGAGCCGGTCTTTTGTTATTCCAGTTTCTTCAAATCTCATTACCAGAAGGACCTGATGAACTCTTGATGAATCAAGCTCCAAGTGAACAGGATACTCAATTTTCAGTAAACATTTAAGAGCTTTCTTCTCAACGGGTGAGGGGCAAATAGCAGCCAAACAAGTTGATATGAAAGAAAACTGAAGAGTGTGCTTAATATTTTGTTTTGTTTAAAAAATGTGAGGTTCTGAAGCATTTGTTGCATTAAATACCAGCCATGCTCTGCCTATGCTAACATAGTTGAGTTCAGACTCAATGTATCTATCGCCTCTGTCCCTCATGGTTCTGGCTTAAGCAGCTTGGAAATGGTCTAGAAACGAGGCTAGAAATGGTCTAGAAATGAGACTAGAAATGGTCTCACTTCACAAGAAATTGTTGTTAAGGCTCTACTTTCTCTGTACATGATCTCTGCCTTAGTCTGTTTGTGTTGCTATGACAAAATACCTGAATCTGGGTAGTTTATAAAGAAAAGGAGTTTGTTTAGAGTCCCATATTGGGCAGCTATATCTGACAAGAGCCTCAAGCATTACAAGATGGCAAATAGCAGTGCATAGTCTGAGCATATGTAAAAGTGGGGAGGAAGAAGTGAGAGGGAGCAATAATAAACTGAAAAAGCCCACCTCACTTTGCAACAACCCACCTTTGTGACAGATAACCAGTCCAGTCCTGCAAGGCCTCAAACTCTGCCAAGAGATGAGCACCTTGCATAGGGTGTCTTTCAGCACTGTTACACCGGGACTCAGCAGTCCACATATGAACCTCCAGGGAAGAAAGACTATCCAAACCATTGATCAGCCCTTTCTCTTGGCATCTGTCTTGCGAGGGTGTATATTACTTTCAGAGCTTACATCTGTATCCTCTCTGGAACCTTAGTCCGAGGAAGAACATCCAGAAATCATGGCCACCAACAACAGTGGTAATGAAAAGGAGCCTTTGGTTTTCATTAATGCCACTGGAATCTGATGGCTCTCACCCCTCAGGCTTCTTCTGATTCACAAGGACAAGGTAACTCGATGCTTACCCAGAAAGCATTGGGCAGCTTTCAGTAACTTGCTTTCTCTGGCATCAATTAGAGTAGCAGTCTCAGTGTGTCCCAGTGTGAGTTTCCTTCTCACTTCTCCCCAGTACCTAGCATTACGGAGTATAAGCCATGTGTCAATTATGAACCCATCCTTCAAATCCACTGCCTACATGGACTGTCTGTAGTTTATCTCATTACCCACCTGGCTGCAGAACTCAGCAGCTGTTCCCTTCCCCCTGAAGAATCCACTTGGACTAAAGCATTAGTGAGCAATGTGGATACTGACAATTATGGAATGGAGAAAATTTACATAGTACAACTCTCAGCAAAATTAGGGGGAAAAAACCATGTATCTCTTATTACAAATTTCTCTTCTCCACTGCATCTCTGGGAGATTTGTTTTCCCCATTCTGTGTCCTCCCACTACATCCAGACTCCCCAAGTCCTCCCTTATCTCTGCCAGGCATTTTCAGGTCTTTCAAACTCAGCTTTCCTCTACCATCCACAGCAATAAAGCCTCTTCCCCCCAACTCTTGGCCTTTCTTAGTGAAATTGTTTTGTCAGTTTTAAGAACCCAGACCATAAAAGACAGAAAAGAGAAGAGCATTCTGACTCTGTTCTATTCACCTATCCCACTGGTATTGCTAACATCATCTAGTCCATGACATGAAACTAGAAGCCAGTTCAGGGACTCAGATCTGCTCATTTGTTCAGTTATTCAACATTTATTGATCGATAGTGTACGCTTGACTCTGTGAGAGTCACTAGTGCGACCAATGCATTTCAACATGGGTCTCATATGCTGATTCTTGGAAACAGACACACACAGTATAGAGTGAAGTGTAGACAGATTCACTGGCAGGAAAGAGAGGATTATGATGGGATTAAGAGAAATGTCCATAGACAGGCGTTGAAGGAGGCTCTCCACGACCATGATGGATGGGGCATTTAGGCGGAGAGCTAGAAGATGAAGAGAAGTACTCTTTCTCTTCTCAAAGTCTTGCCTTTATCCTGTCCTCTTCAATCAACAGAAGTGACTGGAGGCTGGCAAAGAACTTGTCACATTCCAAGGAGAGTGGAATGGCATGAGAGTGTGGGAAAGTGCTCAGAGTGATTCTTCGAGGCAAGCTGCGGCCTGGCCGTGCCCCGCGGCTTCGTGGGCCAGCTTTCCACAACGATGGTCCTCCTCGTCCCTCTCCAAGGCCTTCCAACATTTGTAACTGTCTTTTCAAATTGTGATGTCATTTTAAGTAATATCATATCCAGCATTTACTGAGCACTTACGATACTTCTGACACTAGGACTCATGCATTCAATGCTTTATCACCTTTATGTTCACAAAAAATTGAATAGAAATGAAACCTTAATTTTATTAAAAATGAGATTGATATGTATGTAAAGCATTGCTTCAGCCCTGACTAATAGGCTGTCTGAAATAATCTAGACCATTTCCTGTTATCTATCTATCTATCTATCTATCTATCTATCTATCTATCTATCTATCTATCTATCTATCTATCTATCTATCTACCATACACTCATAGAAATGGTGGATGAAGGATAATCATTCAGAAGCTAAGGTGCATTCACATATCTTAATTTCCAAGTAATGAGAAATATTAAGTGCCCCAAACAAGGAGGAGATGGAAAGTTAGAATGGCTGAAAGTCGTATTCTGTGGCAGCCCAGGGGAATAGCGGATAACACTGAGCATAGAAAAATTCCCGGATGTTTACAGGTTTGATTTCTATCTCTTACAGGCACCACAGATAAGGTCCAGAGTGTGTGATGGGGAGAAAGTTGTAACTTCCAATGTAAAGCTGAAACCATAAAATAACTAAATCTTAGTGAAAACAGGATTAGAAAAACTCCAGCTACTAACAGTGGACATTCACAGAGAAGATTTATTTACCCAGGGCTTTGTGGAAAATGAAAACATTAACCCTTCATTGCAGATGATTTTGGGAACTGAATAACATCATACAAATAGTTCAGAAATCGCATCCTACAGATTGATATAAAATAAAATGTGATCATTAGTTTATAGCACCCCTGGAGCCTTTGACAAGAGACAAAATCAAGTGCTTAGAAACAGATCCACACTCAAAATGCATGTGCTTCCAACAAGATATAAAATTAGCCCTCACTGAGGATGGATTAGCAATGAACATGCACAAAATATATGAGAAAGTGAGTCACCACAGGAGAATTTAATGATCCTGGTCAGCAGAAGAACCAACATTTCCAAAACACACAGAACAGTGCCAAAATAGGAAAATTTCAAATGTATTAAATAAGCAGGGAAAACAGCAATTTTTAAGGAGACAATGAGAAAAGTAAAGGCCAGGCATGGTGGTAGATGCATGTAGTATCAGCTACTCTGCATGGTAAAAAAAGAGGTAGCAAGATTCCCCATTGCAGTCAATAAACTGGTATTAACAGAAAGTTATTTTCTACATTGAAAAGAAGTGTTTCATAGTCTAATTGTATTCCATAAGTTTAAAAGTGACCCCAGACTCCAGTGGTTGACCACAAAGGCTTCCTTGCTTGTTTATGTAATATCAGCTTCCTGTGAGCGAGGCCTCTGCTGTTTCCTCCTCTTCATTCTGGGGTATGTGCTAAAGGCACAGGTTCTAACTTCATCCTGTGGCCAGAAGAACATGGAAAGGAAAAAGGGCCCATCCCTCCTTTGTAAAGCTCACTTGTGGCAATCATTACTCCTAACCTTCATTGGTTAAAGAGTCGATTATCAGAGAGGATGAGAGAAAGTGTGATCTTTTCAAAGACTGGGCAGCCAACATTTAGGATCAACAATCTTGTCAAATCTGTCAGAAACATTTGGAAATAGCATAAAATTCTCCAATGTCTTATCTTTCCACCTTGTCCAGGCTCCAACTCCCTTCCTATTTTACTGTGGTATGGTGACTTCCCTTCCCTAGACTGGCTCCAAATAATGATAACAATAATGATTAAACAACAACAATGACAACTGCTGAAGATGATCCCTGCCCCTGGACAGCTCCATCTCTCATAATCCTCAAAACAGTCCTGGGGGCAGGCATTTATCACACTCATTGGACAGAGGTGAAGATGAAGAAACTGAGGCTTTGGAGCTTAATTAACTGAATAGATTCACATCAGTCATACCTAGCAGGGGCTGTCTAACCATAAAACTCCACTCGGAGTCTGTCATGCATGCACTGCCTCCCTGAGCAGCTCTGTTCCCTGGACACCGTGAGGAGCTGAAGATCAGCGGACACTTTTCTCCTTTAGAGAGCATATGTTGTGGGACATTAATGTCCAAAAGTAAGATAGATACTTTGTGATTCAACATCTGAATAAAGAAGAGCAGGAGGCTGGCTCGTCTTTCAGAAGTACGATGTCCTCCAAGCACCTGGACGTCCATTTAATGTACATTAAAACCATCTGTACATGCGAGGTGCAGTAGTCAACAGAATCATTTATGAATGTGAACTGGAAAGTGCTTTACCACATGCATCATCTCTGATTTTTTCAGTGACCACTCCTTAAACACTGTCTTGAGGAGAATCCTCAGGAATCCTTAAGAAAAAAAAAATGAGTGCTATCCTGAATAAAGAATGTCTGATGAAAGAGAGGAAGAAGGTAACTATGATCATGGATTTCAAACATTTGTTATTCATTGGTTTAGGAAAGACGGTCCAAGGAATAGCTCTTCTTTAAATTAACTCATGAATTAGCATGTCATTTTATAAAAAGGATGGAGAAGAGGAATGCAATGTTAGCACCTTCTATTGAGCACCTGCTGGAATTCTCTTCCTCTTGCAAAGTGCCAGTGAAAGTAGAGGCCTCCCATTCCACAGGCAAGAACATCAAGGCTTCCAGACGCCAGCTGACTGGGTAAGACAACACAGCCAGGACAAGGCAGAAGCAGTACTTGGGTTTAGATCTGATGGACTGTCCACGCTGAGCTACAGCACGCCACTTTCTAAACTCCTCCGAGCTCAGTAAAATGTCTCCCTGTTCAACTAGTTGTTTGCCAGGCTGTGGCCCAATTCCAGAATATCCAACACCTTTCTGTTCCCATCTTCCCTCCTTCTCACTGGCTGGAGACTCACTCCTCTCATAGCACAAATGGCTCAGAGGCAACACACTCTGCTAGACCAGATCGCGCCTCCTAAAGGTGGCAGGTTTGCATCACGACTTTACATAAAGGCTCCTGGCACTGACACTGGGGAAGCAGGCAGGAGTGGGGCTCTGCCATGTGACAAATATAGAGCTGCTGTCCTTAAAGCTCTAACAAGACACTAACCCTCGAGGGAGACGCCATGCAATAAATAATTTTTGCCATAACACATTCCTTCCCTTTGCATAAATTTAACACCCCGCTCTGTGCAATATGTGATCTTCCTGCTAACTCCCCATGGACAGAAATAGCTCTGGTAAGATGTGATAAAAAGACAAGTGGTGGAAGGGAAGGGAGACACGACCCATAGGAGAGCTTGACTTCAGTGTGGCTGCCCTACCACGGATATTCTTTTTTTGCCCTCGCCAGAACGAATCATATTCCGAGGAGCACTACCGTGGCCCAGATCAGCAGCTCCTCTGGGATCCCCAAGGCATGGCACGAATTGTAATTGCTCTGCCAGGTGCTATCCAACAGCTAGCCTGGGCCTGCGCTCTGTTCCCCATGACAGCAGCCACAGGATATTTCTTGCACCTTAGACATGTCGTGTGGCCCAGGCACCAAGTTCCAGAGCTAATTCTGGCTCAGAGAAGGTCTAGCAGATCTCAGACGTGCACCGTTTGTCTCTGTTTTGTGTATGCCAGGTCAGGTGGGATATGCAAATGTATTTGGGGGCCTTCTTTGTGGGCATTAGATTGCTAGATATTCCAAATCTATTTTGATATTTGTCCTATATATTTCCAAAATAGTTCCTTTGGGAAGCCGGGCAGTCTTTACTCAGGGGTACTGTGTTCCCTTTGATCGAGGTAGCTTGAGTAATCTGTGTTGCCATCTCAAGGGAGAAAGCATTCAGTCTGAGAAGGATGCATGTTCCTCAGGATGGAGGGCACCTTTCTAGGCAAAGGGTCTGCTCAGTCATCCTTGGTTGCCAGAGTTCTAATAATAGCACCTTCTCTCTCTGGTTGTTGAGATTACCAGGTGCAGTAGCCCATCCTCCTGCAACGCCAAGCTGCAGCATGACCACATGGTCTAAAGATTCCATCCCGGAAATCAGACACATGGAAGAGTTCCAAGGGACAAGTGCACAACCGCTTCTATGCATGCAGATTGATGGTCAGAGTGAGAGACATTGAATCACGTGCATGGAATTGACTAGATGTTTTCACATTTCAAGTGATAGGAAATAAGACATATGAAACCATGTGAATTAAAATAATCCAAGAATAAATTTACTCCAGAAAGAGCTAAGGACCTCAATTGAGGTCACTGGCTCTTTGCTTTCCTTCATATCTGTGTCCAGGCCTTTGCATTGTTCTGTGCTGGCATTACTGCTAGGCGGCTTTTCTGACTTGTTGGCAGAATGTGTACCGACAGTCACAGGGTCAGGTTCCCTCACATGGGAGGGCCATATAAAGGAAGCAAGCACATCTTTCATAATGCATTTGATCCCCGAAGCAACTCCCATTCGCCCAGCTATCTCCAGAGACCTGTTCCTGATCCCAACTAAATAGCTTGGACCACTTGCCAGTGGAGTTCTGACATATGTCACTGGAAGAAATGGAAGCCAGGCATGGTGGCACACACTTGCAATCCCACCTTCGCTGGAGGCACAGGCAGGGAGAATTGTAAATTTGAGACCTACTGGCGAAAGGTAGCTATGAGACCCTATCTCAAAAGTAAAATAAAAATAAAAGACTAGGAATGTAAGCTCATGTCATAGAGCACTGGGCTAACATGCATAAGCCCCAGGCTTCAATCCCCAACACCATAAGATGAAAAATTAATATGGGAACGCGCAAATGTTCCACCTGCCTAGAATGTTGCATGCACCTCTATGGTTGTCAAATGGATTTGAGGTTTACATATGTTATAGACATTTATCCCTGAGTTTTGGGATGGATACCAGAATGCTTATCATCACAAGCCAAAAGTATCTCCAAGAAAAGTATAAAAAAATTGAGAAGAAACACTAATAATTAAGCTGACCCAGACCCAGTGTTATCACTCCATCTCTGTCAGGATCATATGTTCTAATTACACTTTAGGTTGCTGGCCATGTGTGTTGGTCTTCCCAGGGCTTTGTTTCCCTGTGTATTGAAGCCGGATTCTTCAACCCAAGCCAGTGCTGGGGAATTGCAGTGTTCTGGCCTTCCTGCAGGGTGATCAGTCTTGCCAGATTGGTGAATATTAATCATTCTTGGTGAATATTAGTGAAATCAGTCACTAACATCAGCACTGATGTCACTCTAGCTCTACATGCCCATAATTTTTTTAAGATGTACTTTTATTGTCAAGGTGATGTACAGAGGAATTACAGTCACATTCATAAGGGAACAAGTACATTTCTCATCAAACATTGTTACTCCTTCCCCCATTTTTCTCCCACTTTCCCTCTCCCTTAATTCCCCCTCCTAAGGTGTAAAGTTCATTTCCAACACATCGTCTTGTGAATATCAGCATGTGCATAATTAACAGGATCAACTCTCTTCTTCCCAATGTATGCTTCGACCAACGGTCTCCATTTCATTGGGTAGCGTCACTATCTCCCCATTTTCCATTTTCTAATTTAGAAATGTAGAGACACCATTAATCTATTGCTTCCTTTGACTCCATATCCAGCCAACCACCTAGGCTGCCCCTTGATTCGATTTCTCACGGGTTCTCTGTCCATCTCTGCTCTTGGTACCTTTGCCACCAATGTCTTCCACCATGACCACACATCTGTCTGTTTCCATTCTTGCCCTTTTCCACTCTATTTTTCACATAGGAACCAGGGAGGGATTTTCAAATGTATGTTGAAAACTCATTCCCCATGTAACACGTCTGCTCTAATTGGTCTTAGCTTCTCTAGTAAGCTTCTGGAACTTTCCCAGACCAATTTTCCTTCACAGCTTTGGTAGCATCTTCTCTTCGTCCATTTTTGTGCTGTTATAATAGAATAATTGTAATAGAGCAATTTGTAAGTGCTAGGAATTTCTTTGGTTCCTGGGTCTGGAGACTAGGAAGTCCAATGTTGGCAGCTTGTATCTGATGAGGGCACTTTGCTGCCTCAGAACCTGGCAGGAAGCTTCAGGTGGCAGGAGAATGTGTGTGTGACAGCAAGATTCGGGAAGGGGACTGAATTCACCCTTGTATCAGGAACTGGATGTGGTAATGGCATTAATCTATTAGTGAGGGTGGAGTCCTCATGACCTGCCCCCTCTCCCCCCTCCTCCCCCTGCCCTCCAGAAAATCCAGCTGCCTGTATTGATTGTTGCACTAGTAATTAACATTCCAACACATAAAAGTTGGGAAACAGATTCAATTCATGGAGTATCCTGTGGTCCAGCCTGGTAGTCTTCCCATCACAGCTGGAATGTTCTGATTATTTATGTGACCCTTCCAGCAAGGTTAAATTCTATTAAAAGGGGAGCACCATATCACGCTCTCCACAACTATTAAACAAGTTTATAAATGAATGCCACAACACAGACAAGTCGTTCTTAAGTACCACTTTCATGTTGCAAAGAGAAATCTCAATTGGGAAGGCTGGACTGGACGGTCCTTGTATTTCCTTCCAAGCAACACTGTATTCTCTGTTCCATTGTCCTGACGGTATACACTCATCATCACTGCCTGGCATTGCAGCAGCTAGGGTGGAAGACTTAGGAGCAAACGGCAGCACTGTTGGTTTCACTGGCTGGTGACATTGTGTTTACATGGTCACTTCATTTCCAGGCCCTTTCTCCTCCTCTGGGAGAATGGGTAAAGATTCTATTGACTCAATTTATCATCATCCATAAAAATGTAAACTTACCCATCCAATAGATTAAGAAATGGCTTTAGGTCTTAGAAAAAAGGTTCACTGAATGGGTTCCTTGAAACAGCAATCTCTCTGAGGACATTTCAAATTGGATTTGATTTACAAAAATTTGATTTGTGCATAACTAGTCAGGAACATATTGATTGCTCTAAGTGAGGTACACTGGGACATAACTACCTTTAATCTTTTATTTTAAAAAAGGCAGCAATTAAAATTGCTTTAGCTAAGCAATTTTGAAATTGAGGCTTCACTGTCTTTACTGGCTTCTCTTTACCCAGAAGACTCTGCTCTCCCTACACACCATCCTACTCCTAATTAAATGAAGCAACAGTTTGAAATCTTTGTAGAATGCATTTTCTATCCGATTCTCGCCCATTCTATGTATACTGAAAGAAATCCCATCTGGAGGCTTGATTTCACTTGCCTCTCTCTTTGTTAATATAGTCCCTTCTTAGTTTTACTTCACGGAAGCATCTTTACAGAGAAATTGATTTGTTGGTTATTAAAAAGTGGTCAATTACGATGGTATTAGTTGGGCCCGTATTCCCCAACCCCAATGCCCTTCTCATCCCATGAAAAAGTCTGCCCTTTGTGTGTGGGCCCCATTCATTTGCTTTATTTAGCTTGTGGTGTGGAGTGCCTAATAAGGAATTGTGACAATCGTTTGCTCTACTCTAGATTGAATTTCTTTAGATCAGCCCCTGTAATTCATTTCCCAACTGGTTCTGATCAATACAGCTTGACTCGGCTTAAGGTTAGAGAAACTAGCTGTGGTACTGATGGTACCTCAAAGCACCTCCCTCATAAAGGTGCTCTCCGAGGCTGACCTGTCAAATTGACCTGTGGCTTTGCTGCAGAGTCTGAGAATGAGCTCTACTCAAGCCCCAAAGCTATCATTGTCTTGTTCTCTTTGATTCCGTGAATCCTGAGGCTAGAGAGGCTTTTTATAAAAAAGAGTACAGCCTGAGAAAAAAAAAGTAATCTGGCACATTGAGATATGTGAGTCCAGGCCTTTGTGTACTGTGAACCAGTTGTGGTGCTTCCTTGAATGGCTTGACCATTCTGAGCTTCTGTCTTAACCTCCGCTGGCTGAAGCAGATGGGCTTGTGGGTGTCTGAGGCTCCACTGTACTGACTTGCTCAGATTCTGTGTGAAGGCAAAAAAGGGTTGATATTTTTGGGGAGGGGGCAGGTTGGTCATGGGCTTGAACTCCAGGCCTGGTCACTGTTCCTCAGCTCTTCAGCTCAAGGCTAGCACTCTACCACTTAAGCCACAGTGCCACTTCCAGTTTTCTGAGTGGTTTATTGGAGGTAAGAGTCTCACGGACTTTCCTGTCTGGGCTGGCTTTGAACCATGTTCCTCAGCTCTCAGCCTCCTGAATAGCTAGGATTACAGGAGTGAGTCACTGGCGCCAGGCTAGGGGTTGATTTTTCAACAGCATATTCTACAATGTCCACCATGTGGGTAAAGGATGACAAACCATTGTTTCTAGATAACAGAAAAAAAATACTTTCCCTCTGCCAAGGGGAGTCCACACGAAGGTCTCAACACTCCTGCTATGTGTCTTTGGCTGAGTCATATCATCTCCCTTGGGCTCCATTTTCTCATCTGTAAAATAGTGACAAGCAAGTTTTCCCTTTGACCAGAAGGGTCTGCTGTGAGAATCAGCTGAACTTACAGGAATGGGAGTACTGCGCATAGGAAAGCTGAATATGCAGAAGAGACAGTTAACCTGGTGGCCACAGCACTGACAAAGCAGGAAGGGGTGCACAACCACCCTGGGGCTTCCTAATTCTGGCTTTCGTCTGGCCCTTGCTCTCTTGGGCTCCACACTTCACCTGTAGTTCACACTGGACTAGAAATTATAGCTTGTTTCCAATCTATCAAGTGCATAGACTCAAAAGTGCAGGCAGTGTCGTCCATCCTTTGGGATTCTTCCATGTAAGCCCAGCCAGTCCAATCACCCCACCTGGGCTAAAACACCACACCCCTGCCTGCCAACCAACCAACCTCTGCTCTGCCTATCACACTGGGAGTCCTGGGTTTACAAATGCACAAGAGTCAACCATGAGAATGAGATGATCAAATGACCATTTAAGTCAACAAGGGCATTCACAGACCTCAGGGAGGTGTTAACACAGACGATGTTTATGCTTTTTATCCTAAGATAACACTGAAGTTTTCCTTAGATTCCTTATCTGAAGCACCTAAGAAGCTAGAAATATAATTATATTTATATATAACAATAACTTCTTTGATATAAGCAGGGCTGGAACTCATGGCATTTCACTCACTAGGCAGGAGCTAATTTGGACTCTGAAGCTAGTTGAGTTCCAATATCATTGTATGTTCAGAAACTTCACTCCTGCTTTATTAGCCCCATTCTTCTTCCACTCTACTGTGAGCTCTTTTGAAGAAAACCCTGAGTTCGATCATCTTTGAATTTCCACAGCCGCTGCTTGAAAAATGTATTTATTTTCACACAGCCAAGGGTCAGTCAGTGTCTATCAGTGACTAACATTTTGGGAATGTAGAACATATAGAAGATGATGGCAAGTGATAAGGTGCATCAGTCAGTTACTGTTTTCATGTGTATAGCATCAACTGGTGGATAACGTCAGAACACATAACCATGAAACAATAAGCTATGAATGTGCTGGTTGTGACTAAGCTCAGCTGGGCAGCTGTGCTCCAGGTTACAATGTTAGGTCAAGTCTGTGTCTCCGAGGTTCATTCTGGGATGAAGGCTTAGGGATGGCTTCCCTTCTGGGGAAGCTCTTGTCATGGAAAGACAGGAGCACAGAGGGCAATGCTTACCAAGCCTTTAACGCATGTTAAGGTCCCATTGGTTGAAGTAAGTCACATGACTGAGCCCAAAGCCAAGGAACAGGAGAATTCATATATTCTGTTTCTAGTGGGAGGAATTTTTAAGTCATGTACAAAAGGTCATGAGTAAAGGGATGAAATTGAGGCTAATAAATTCTACTATGGAAGGTATAAAAGTTATGAGAATGATCTCAGAATCAAGTATTCCAGAGAATATTTCACTTTATGGCAATATTTGAGTGTTCTTACACTTCTAGAACTAGGAAACACTTGAGAAGTAAGTTGAACTGAATGGAAGGATGGCAGACAAAAGACAGGTTTTAAGATGCAATCCTACCTTCCTCACATTAGTACTTGTGGCCCTGCCAGGTCTTTTAATTTCACTAACCTTTGTTTCCTCAAGAGTAAAGTCAAGATACTAAAGCCTTGTGGCTTATTGTGAAAATCACATGGCACTCTGGTGATGTTGATATGTTCAGTGTTATCCCCCCCCCCACACACACCCTATTAGTTCTGTTGAAGAGGCAGGGATGGTGAAAGGAGTCTGGATTTTTAAGCAACTTTGAAAGCAAGAGCTAAGGACACAGCATCTATGTCATTCTCATGCTACTTTAAGACAAGCAAATGGTCAACTGGCATTTATCTTGAGCACCAAAACCCAAGGAACCTGAGTAATTAAATGAACATGGTTTCTGAAATCTGTTCCAAGTTCTAAATATCTACCTTGTCACTCAACTCATACCAGCATAAGTCAGCACATATAATATTCATTTTCTTCCAAATGAAATCAATGAGTTATTTGTGACAATTCTATCAGAAGGAAGTGAGTGAAATCCTCCCTAACTTTATTTTAAATGTGCAACTTTCACCCTTTTCCTTAGGAACTGGTATCTGGCTTACTAAAGTAATTCCAAGTTTAACCTCGTTTTGCTTTTGCATCCTGGTAAGGTCTCTGAGCAGGTCAGGAGCTGTTGAGAAGGAGCTAATAGCATCAGACTAAATCTGAGCTCCTTTCCCTTGTGAATTCTACAAGGAAATCCTAGAAAGTTCACAATAGACTGCAAGCTTCTCTTATTTCACAGTCCTCACTGCAACCAGTCTCTCACCAAGCCAAAATATACCCCACACCCAATATACATTTCAATTCTATCCATATTACCAATGTCTGTATGTTTTACAGCTTGTCAAAGCTATCTGCACCAACCTCTGCCAGTGAACAGAGCCATGTGCAATCTCTCATATGGTTTCCCTATATACTCACCTACCATTCCAATTTATTTTTACACAGCACAAAGTTCTGCTACAAGCCCAGAATCATATCCCTTACCTTTCTAGACAGAAGTTTGGGAAGGCTTTTACTGGTTTCTGACGATCACTAAGATAAAGGTCTAGGTTTATTAGGATCCATCAAGAATTTACTTGGGTCTCTACATTACCTTGGTCTCTATCTCAAACTCATTTCTAATCATTTAACATCACAATCCTAAGTTCTGATGGCTCCTTGATATTCTAGCTCTTCCTTAAGATCTTTGCATAAATTGTTTTCCTGCCTGGACCCCCTATATACACCCCCTTGTATATACACCTCCTTTTTATATTGAGATCCCTACTTTTTTAATTTTTATTTTTTTATTTTATTTTATTTGTGAACATACTGTACAGAGGGGTTACAATTACATGGGCAGGATAATGCATACATTTCTTACCAAGCATTGCAGCCTCCTCCTTTGTTTACCCTTCCCATCCCTTCCCAGCCTCCCCCCTCCCCCGCTTGATCCCTACTTAAGTGCTATCTCCAGAAGATAGACTTGATCTCAGTAGATCTAACTTTCCCCTTCTACCATCCCATATTGTTATTATAGACATCTTTGAGTTTTTCACTGAAGCATTGCCTAAGGAACCAGAGGAACCCAATTTGCTCAGATTACATCTTCCAGAGGAAAAGCAAAGATTTTATTATAGAAAACTGGGTCTTGGTTCTTGACCTGACACCCAATTCTCAAGTGATGATAAGCAAGAATCAAGGCCTACTCTTTCTTGTGGTTAAAATGAGGGCTTGCAACCAAACCTGGAATGCCTAACACAAGATTCGTGGCTCCTTAGGACATCGATGTTGTTTTATGTTAGCCAGTGTTCTTCAAATGGTAAAATATCAATGACTCCAAAATGGTTAAGAAACACTGGATTCGGTTATCTCTAAAATCTTACATTCCTCTGACAGTCTGTAAAAGCAAGGTCTATACTGACAAAGATACCTTACACTAATGGTAGAGAGAGTAAAGGAGTTTGAATATGGTCAAAATACTGTTTGTTCATGTGTGAAAATGAAACAGTGAGGATGAACAATGGTGAGGGAGAGGGGGGTAAAGCTGTTCCAAGAACGTTGTACGCATTTAGGGATATGTCGAAGTGAACCCTTCCCCCCAATACAATTACTTGATGTTAGTAAAAGTCTTTTAAGATAAAAAGAGAACTCATTACACAAGACAAGAGGTTTTATTTTTTTTAAAGATTTAAAATGCTTGAATGTAACAGAGGCCCAAACCAAAACCAAAAAGGATTTTAAACAAGACCGAGGTCTATTTTTGTCTTTCTTCTTGGTCAAGAGGTAAGCATACCAAAGCTAGGAAGTACTCCAAATTTCGAGAGACTCAAGCTCCTTCTGACTTCTTGTTCCCTTATTTCTTGTCCTGGTGGACATTTCACTGCATGGCTGGATACATTCTTACATCAAGCAGTACTGAGGTACAGGATGAGTAAATAAGAAGACTACTGTGATGATGATGATGATGATGATGATGATGATGATGATGATGATGATGATGATGATGGTGGTGGTGGTGGTGGTGGTGTTTTTCAGTTGTTGTATGAAGGGGTTTGAATTCAACATGCCAGTTTATGAGAATATTTCATCTGGATCAATGTCACTCCTTTCATCATTTTTCTCTAGTTCTCCCAACCCTACTCACCCATCACCTCAATTTTCCTAGTTCCATTTTCACACAAATACATTGAATTTTATGACAGCATTCTCCTACCTAAGAGAAATACTTTATGTCTTTAAAGATGGAGTATAAATGGTACATAGCACTACCACAAACAGATTACAACTTCTCTATACCTGGGTGAAAGAGAGTCTTGAGCAGGCAGACTTTACTCTGGTGTTTATGAGCTCAGCTAAAAATTCAGAATGCTTGCACTTTGGAAGATCAGGACAATGAAGAATCTTTTACTCAAATCAGAAACTCCATGTGAGTCTTAAGTAAAGAGATTTGCCAGAAGAGATTTGCTATGTAAAGAGGACCCAGGCTGGCAGGCGGGCCTGCATAACCACAAAATCTGTAAAGCGTGGACCACTTAATAGAAGTCTTATTTCAAAAGAACCTAGGAGCTATATAATTGAACCTCTCATCTTCTTATAAGTCCTTCTATAACATTCACTGTGTTTTCTTCTTGAATTTGTTTATGTATAGTATGGCTATGTACTAAGCAATGACACCTCTACTATATGTATAAGCATTATATCAAACTCCATATAATACTGTGCCCAAGTCTAGTGGGAAGAAAGATCACAAATCTTCCCATGAGAGCAATCAGATCGTGTAGGATAAAGTGGAAACAGAAGGAAGGGGACCCTAGTCAGGTTTCTTGGGAAATTTCATGGTTGAAGAGGGACCTTCTGTAAGGGGACCCATGCTGGGGTTTTAAAGGGTAAGTAATAAGCATGGTCTTTGGGAGGGAGGAAGGAAGGGGAAAATGGAGAAAGGAAATAAGAGAGGACAAGAGGGAAGGAAGGAAAGAGGGAGAGAGGCCTTTTGGATGGCTGGTCTGGTAACAATGAGACCCGATTATAAGATTAAAATATATGCTATAGCCGAGCAATGGTGGCTCATGCCTATAATCCTAGCTACTCAGGAGGCTGAGATCTGAGGATCACAGTTCAAAGCCAGCTGGGGAAGGAAAGTCTGTGAGATTCTTATCTCCAATAAGCCACCAGAAAACCGGAAGTGGCTTTGTGGATTAAGTGGTACAGTGCTAGCCTTTTGCTGAAGAGCGGAGAGACAGTGCCCAAGCCCAGAGTTCAAGCTCCAAAACCAACTATACACACAGCATTTCCATTAATGAAAAAGGACCCTGATATTCAGAAGAATAAGCTGACGCTTCTCTTTTCTTATCCTTTTTCATGTGTGCAAGTCATCTTGGCCATCCTGTCCTTGTGTGCATGTCTGTCTCTCTCCAGATGGTGAACTTCAGAGGGCAGAGGCTGTGTCTGTTTATCTCTCAGACTCAGACTCCAGCAGAGTCAGACACAATAGCAGCCTCAATAATTGCTATGCAAATGAGTAAATGAACAGGTGTTAGCCTGATGAAGGGAGTGGGTGGACCTTCTAAGTAGAGGAAACAACCTCCATAAAGACTGAAGAAGAGGAAGCTCATGTCTGTGGGAGGCCAGTATCACACTGTGTGGAAGGAGTGAAGGTAGTGGGGTGAGAGGATCTGCACTCCAGTGTACCTTATTAAGCCTCTGCAAGGCTCCTATTGGGTACTTCACATATAGCTCAAGCCTTTCTTTTTTGTGTCCATCATCATCCTTAACCACACAACTTAGAAGCAGTGCATGGTGGGAAAGAGTACACATTTACTTCCTGGGTATAGACCCTGATCTCACTGCTTCTTAGCTGAATGAGCATTAGAAAGTCAATTAAATCCTCCAAAAAGCAGTTTTCTTACCTGGAAAAAAAAGGAACTAAAAATACCTATCTCATAGGCTTGTTGGAGTATTTGTATGAAAAAGGTAAAGGTTACTTGAAGTAGTTAGAAGAGTGTCTTATTCATTAGTGTCTAATTAATGTTAGGTAATATCATTAGGTAGATAGGCAGATAGAGGAAGGACAGATAGATGAATAGATAGGTAGGTAGGTAGACAGGTAAGAGGTAGATGGATAGGTAGATGGACAGATAAACAAGAGATAAAATAGAGAAAGTCAGTTAAGGTAACTTACCTTATTATATGTAAGAGGCAGGAACATAATTTATCATTTTGGAGGCAGACCAGACAAATATTTGGAATGAAAGTTTTTAATAAAGAAAAACCGGAAAGGTAAATGTTGAAGACACAGCTAATGATGCGAGCAGACTTCGCAGGCCTTGTGGGCTGTGGTAAGAAGCTTGGACTGTCCCTGAGGACCAGTGCAAGCTTCTAAGGGGACAGGAACAGTTTGGTCCACAGCAGCACAAGGAGCAGGCTGCAAGCCCAGGGGTCAGTTTCTCTAGTGAAGTGATTCAACTATAGCTGCTAGAAGAGTCTGGGCTGAAGAGGAGGCAGCAGAGAAGAAAATGGAGTTTTACTGTAACCTTTTGCAAGTTACTTACCATTGCCAATCTTAAATTTCTTATTGAGAGAGCAGCTATGGAAACCATTCACACAGGGTTTTGGTGAGAGATTATACAAAACACATGAAGAGTAATGAAGACAGGGTTGATGCAGAACTTAATTACCATGTTAGTGCCCTTCCCCACACCCTCTCCATCACCAACCTCCATTCCACAAGCACACCCTTAGTGGAAGCACCGTTGAAGGTCAGTTAGTCCTTCTTAGAGATATTTAGGAATGGTGGAGCTCCTAGATCATGGCTCCTTCATACATATACAGACAAAGAGACTGGAGAGATTGAAGTGATTGTCCCAACAGTGCACAGCATGGAGGCATTAGAGCAGCTCTGATTTATATATTATACCCCTCTGCTGAGTCCACAACCACCACTATTTTTCTAACTGGTCTGAAAGCTTTCTCAGCGGGTGATGCTGTGTGATTGCTCAACATCTAGGGATGTTCATTAGCCATATTCACAAATAGCACTGTCAATGAGCAGAACAGAAACTAACAACAACAGCATGTGCAACTTGGAAACTACATTCAGGGACCCAGCATCTTCCTTTCCATCCACTTTCAGGGCACCTTTCCTTTCCCTTCTGTTCCTTTGCCTTCCCTTCCCTACCCTTCTACATTCAGGGACCTATCCCTTTCCCAAAATTCCATTACTTTGTCTCATTCTTTCTATTTCCATCTTACAGGTTAAGGAAATAGCTTCAGAGAAGTAAAATGATTGTTTATAAGTGACATAATTGGGACCAAGTACATTAAACAAGCTACATTAAGTAGTTATTCTTCCATGTTGATTATCTGTCAGACATTCTACTAGATACTACATCAGTCAAATTCCAAGATTTGTCTTCTTTTAAAGTATTGCTCACCCATGCAAAACCCAGCTGAAATACCAAATATTGAATTTCCAAGACAATTCCCTTTTAATGGTCTGCTAATTTCTGTATTTATATTTTTCATTATTTCAGTCATAGTTTAATGACTTATTTTTGCTTCCTACCCTCTCATGGGTCAAACATCAAGTTACCTTCATCCAAAGGATGTTTAATTGAACCATAACTACATCAAAAGAGCATATCAGAACAGGATGCAGGAAAATATAAGGGAAAAGGTGTTGTTAAACTTGATGGCTTTACCCTAGATGGTGTAAAAGTTACGCAGAAGTACTAGATGTGGAAAGTGAGACTAGAAAATGACATTTAATAAGAGGCCATTTTGTGTCAAATGCTATTGATGGGTATCTCCACCTGTCAGCATGTATGGCCCTCAGAAAGCCCTTCTGGTCGGAAATAGAGAGCCTCAAGGGCTCAGAAAGAGTAACTGACTGACTGAAGATCACACTGTGTGCTCTATTGAGTAGCAATAGAAATTGTTCCCCTAATCTGTCTGACCCCTAGTAACTGCATTACTATCACAAGAAAGCAACCAGATACCAGCAGAAGAGTCACACAATCCTGATCGAAATACTCTGCCTGTTTTGTTTCTCCCTGTGTGTTAAATTTGGACAAACAATATGAAATTGGAAGATCTGGGGAACATCTGGTTCAAGGAAAGCAAACAGAGGCTTATTTCATGGCCAGTGGGAAAGGTAAATCCAACCAACAGCTAACTAACTAATCTTAATTTCCAATGTATAAGATGAAGAATGCAGAGCCCAAGTAGTCAGTGGTCTTTCTTGCTGTTGAAGACCATGAAATTAATTCCATGTTGATTTGTATCTCCATAACGTTGTGGATGGTGTGAGTCATCAGGATGACTTTGTTTAAGTGCAGGTAGCTGCAAAATGGTAAGACAAGAATGACCCAATACCAAAAAAGGCCTGGAAGGAAATAGATGGAATGTCGGTGTGGTTTCAGAACTAGATGGTAGATGCAGAATAGAGACATATTTGGTGGCTAGAAGGATATCGAGAAGGTAATGATCAGAAGTTGGTAGCAGGTAAGACTTGGGTAGCAGGGACAGTTTTGCTCTTGTAAACAGCTAAGAGCAAGTTGTGAGCCAGAACCAAGAGAATTGAAGCCTGAGACTAGAAATATATCAACTGGAATGTGAAACAGGTCAGTCCTAGAGCCAAGAAGGAAGTAAACACTAACTGGATACTATGATAGTTATTTTTAGATACACAACTTTAAAAAAATCATTGTCAAAGTCAGGTACTGAGGCTACAGTTACATACACAAGGTAGTGAGTACATTTCTTGTCAAACATTGTTACCCTTCCCTCTACACATAGCTTTTAATTATAATGTAATTGTAAGTGTAAGGTCCTTATACACAGATAAGGCTCTGACTGGTAAACAACTTGTGGCAGAGTTGAAACTAGAATGTCAATCTTTAATTTCTAGTAAACCCAGTTTCCAATAGTCCAGTTCTTCCTAGTAGAGGTGATTATACTCTCCAGGACACGTGTAGCCATGTTTGGAGAGTTTTCTTCATTGTCATTGATGGGATCTACAATCTCAAACCATGAAAGCCCATTCCCTAACCCTCCCCCCAGACCACTGGACTAAGTTCTTCAAGCAGGCCACATCTGACTAAGTAGGGGGTTTCCCCAAACAATAGGTCCCCAGAACCAGGTCTGAGTAATCAACTTCAGGTCAAAACAACAAAAGTGGCAACAAACTTGCAAGCATATGCCATCCAGCCACCTTTACCCTACCCCCACTCAGAGCCCCACTTAAAGTTCCCCTGTTCTATAGGAAAACAGGGAAGCTGCATTTTGAGAGGTCCACACTGGGAGTTTTTATTAAAAGGCCAGCATCTGCAGATGGACTCCAGTCCTGAAGATCTGCAGCTTCCTGGGTACACTTAACACTGTGAATAAACTGAGCCATGAGAGCAGGACAGAAAATGTGGCATGGCATCATGGCACCTGAGCTGGTCCAGGCCTAACTAGGTAGGGTCAGATCAGGGGACAGGGTCACAGAGAGCTTGAGAGTTCATGACCCAAGACTGGCATGTCCAGTAACCTATTGCCCAAGTCACCACCCCTGCCTCTAGGAATTCAGGCATGCCCATCACCTAGGAGGTGGGACTTCCCTTCCTCCACCACGAAGACAAAATGGCTCTACTTAGACCCAATAGCCTGTCATTCACCACGTGGCCAAGATGGCACCGGTTAGATTTAGCATTCCTACTTCACCCCCACCTCTGCCCCCATTGTGACTTGTGTCTTCTGACTATCCTCAAATCAACATGGCTCCCTCTCAAACTTTCCATTAAAACTGATCTGGCCAGTTGAGTTTACATTCTGCTCTTTCTTTGTTCTAATACCCTCATGACTCAGTTTCTCAATAGTCACATTGAGAGTTTTTACTGATGGCTTGGAGGTGGGATCCAAAGACATTTCTAAATATCCTACAGTGCCCAGGAAAGCCTCTGCCAACAGTTAGCCAGCCCCAAGTGCCAACCATTCTGACTGAGAAGCCTTGTCTACAAAATCAATGTCTTTTGAAGCACATATTTTTCATTTAAAATCATAATTTAGTCACACATTAAATATCTGTGTGGTGCCAAGATCCAGGCACTGTTTTAAACTTCTGAGATAAAGCATCGAACACCACCTTAGAAGTTGCATTCTATGAAAATATACTCAATAAATATGTCAGCCAGTTAGATGATGGTATTTAAAGCCACAGAGCCTATTAGGTTTATTTTATGGGATAGTGGGAAGGGCTAGAACAAAGTCCTGCACCCTCAAAGTTTAAAGCTCAACGAAAGGAATCTAGCAGCAGGGCAGGGGTGGGATGGTCAAGAATATGGAGAATTGAGAGAAGGTGAATTCCTGAAGAAGATGTATCTAAAAGAAAGAAGCAACCCACTGGGTCAGAAGATGTAGTTGTAGACTCAGGTCTCTTCACAATCCACCGTGGGTATTGAGTCACTAGGCTTCTAAGAATCTCAGGTTATTTTCCAAATATCTCAGTTTACCTCAGTTCATTCTTCAAAGAAGAATCCTGGATATGTTTGTAAGAGTAATCATACTGAGTGAATATGAAACCTTTTTGCAAATTACTTTATTGTCTTATGGATGAAAGAGGTCATTGTGACTCCTTCCAGAAAACCTGTATGTCTAGATTTTGATTTTAAGTTTGTTGCCATTTCCTATTTAAAAGCATAATAAAAGAATAGCCAAATGAGATTTACTAATGAGAACAAAGCAAAGTCCTTTGTGATATTCCACGCCTCATAAAGTCCACCAGGGACAAGCCTGAAAAAAGGCCCAATGGGATGCGTTTTCTTTACCCCCCCACATTCATTAAGAATGCTTTGGCTAAATAATTTTTTGTAGTTTATATTTGAAATGACTCAGTTAATGAGCCATTTCCCTGTATCAGAGTAAAGCTAGTATGGTCATGATCCTTTGTGATTCTGGGGGAATTTGAAGCTCTGGGAAAGAGAAAATAGAGAAGCGAGAGCAATATAGGCAGTCAAAAATACCCACTTCAGTGACAACTTGCCATTTAAATCAGAGCTGAATGTTAAATAGAGAATGTCAGTTCTTTAAAATGGTACCCATTTACATCACATTTACCATACACTGTTCTAAGCACTTCAAAAATATGGATGCACTTAATCTTTTCAAGGTCCCTTTAAGGTGCCTACCACTGTGATACCCATTTTTCAGTTGTCAGTACTGAGGGTGAGGAACTTCTGGAGGTCTGCTAAGGGACAGAGTTGGATGTGAGCACAGAGATCATGCTGGCAAGCATTATGCTACATCTTTCTCTCTAGAGAGATGAGCTCACAGAGTCTCAGAGAGGTGGAAGGACAGAGCAGGTTTTTGTCACTGGTTAGTGCATGGGCAGGGAAAGGTTTCCAGTTTCTGTCTCATCTGTAAAATCACATGAGCAGACATATTGCTGACAAAATATTTTTGGACAAATGAAGGTATGAAGATATCTGGCCATAAGGAGGAAGAGGAGACCTTGTAGTCAGGCATGCCTCTCTTCAGAACTATTAGATGGCCTTTTTTCTATGTCAGCCCTCATATCCTGTCTACCACATTGTGAGAGGTACACAGAGCTGATAGCCATCCTTGGAGATATGTTCCCATCCTTGGGAACATAGCTTTGATCCTTTCCAAAAGCTAAACACTCATGAGAAGTGAAATTCCTGTTCCTGGAACATCTGCAACATTAGGATTCCTGAAGTACAGCTTTGCCAGCCGTCCTGGGGGAATCAGGCCCCAAACTACACAATGAGATAAGTGTCTTTCCCTCTGGGATCCATTGAGGCTACAAAAGAATTAACGAGGCTAAATTAAGTCAGAACTTGGAAAAGTCAAGCCATTTTCTACCCAGGAGCAATCTGTTAAGATCATAGAAATCTGGACAAATAACTGGAAAGTACATCTCAGGGAACAATTTTGGAGCAGTGAGCAATACAGAATGATTGTGTGGCTGAGCCTTGTCTGTCCCTATTACCTCTTAGTTTTGGCAGGCCTCTGTAGAGTCATGTAGTCAATATCATCTCTCAGCAGGACCTTACACTGGATCTGCCTGAGGAGTTAATCTTCTCTCCTTCTCCTGCGTCCTCTCTCCTTCTAGTTAGTCCAGAAAAACCCTAAAATGAGTTGTGTGATCAACAAGGCATTTCATTTCTGATTAATTCTGCTTCATTATAAATAAAGTATAACACACATGTCTACACAACACTGATGTGCAAATATAGAAAGAACAAAATTGTTTTTCCTCTTTAAAATTGAAAGCATATTTTCCCTGATTGATCTGGGAACTTAGACTTTTCACTTCTCAATAAAAAAAGGGATTAAAAAATCTCTTTGTGTTTATGTTTAACAATTGAATACAGAACATCACTATATCACTTGGTTCATAAAACAAACAAACAAAAAACCCAAAACTTTTCTCTGTGGTTGAACAGTTACAAAAATATACATATAGATGGATAGGTGGATGAATGGGTGAAGGATAGGCAGATGGCAGAATGGATGGATAGTATGTGGGTGGGTATAGAGATGTAAGTATATTTAGTTTAAGGTTGCGTAGGTATTGAGAATTTGTTCAGAAATGGAGAAAAATTATTAGAATGCTACTAGAGTTAAAGATTTATTTTGTTGTATAGATCTACTGTGTGCCAAACTGTGTTAAGGCTTTAGACTTCTAAATAAACCTAAGAAATGCATAGCCCTACTATATCCCCTAGAAAGATTAAATAATGCCAAAATTATAAAGCAAGTAAGTAAAAAAAACAACAGAATTTAATCTTGCTTTATGCCAATTTGCTAGGCATAGGCTTATCCTGCCCAGACACAGGCTCTTAACCATAAAGTCACTTTCATCAAGTGACCAAAGGTATCTACTTTGCTGAAATGCATACATCTTACCCACTGTGAAATCAGAGCCCTTGATTTATGGGAAAAGCATGAAAACTCACATTTACCAAAGCTTACATCCACATCCAGTTGTAAGCTTGTAAGGTTCAGAATATTGGAAAAGCCAGTCTTACTGAGAGTTGCTTTTCACATTGGTAAAATGAAGGAATGGAATTAGAAAGCTCACTAAGAGTCTTTTCACATCAAACTTGTGAACTGAACCTGATCTCATGAGCCAATTTCCTTGCCTTTGGCTACCTGCATTTCAGACCACTATGGCTTGCAGGAATATGGTTCCCACTTGATTTGTCTGTTATCACTCAGCCAACCTGATTCACAGCACACATGAACTTCTGGTTCCTTCTATTATTTCTAGAAAAAAAATGAAATGCTGAAGAATATGACATTTCAAACATCCATTAGGGAGCCCAGAAGATTGGGCTGGAACCATGGCTCAAGCAAGAAGAGCACCTGCCTAGCCTTCCTTAACCATGAGTTCCAACCCCAACACCACCACAACATAAATACGTAAACAAACAAATAAATGAATGCCAGAAGATGCAACTTAAAAGGTTAAGATAGTGAACTAAAGAGGAGAATTTATACTCAATGTATAATAGGAAAAAGAGACTGCCTAGGAAATAAATTACCACTGCCTTCTCTCTGCAATAGGTTGCTTCACAGTGGGACTTCCCCAAGCAGCCTATTACTGCATGGTGGCCCAGATATGAGCCTCCTGCCATGAACCTGTTGTGCCTCTGTGCTGCTCCCTGGGATGCAATGGCCATTACTGCTAACACATGATTTATATTGCTTCTATCATTCTCTCTTCCTTTCTATTTATTCCCTAATGTTTACTGTCCACATTGTTCACAGCTTCCAAATTGTAAAGGATCATTATTAGTTCATCCTTGAGGCTTTGAGGCTGGACCTGTTTTTCCTAGAAACCTCAAATAGGTAACATTTGTAAATACTGTGTTTATATTTGAATTTGTATTATTTGTTTATGAAATTCATGCTTTCACTCAGTCTCCAGAAAGTCATTGTTCTTCTAATGGTATGTAACTCAATAGGAAGAATGGAGCTCATTAGTTGGAAACTTTCCATGATGCCCTATGTACCTAACCTGGCTTGTTTGAATTCTCCTACTCTCAGTGAGTGGAAAATCAAAAAGCTGTTCTGGAAAACACAAAATAAGTCAAGCAAATTATTTAAATGTAATGTAGGTGTTTTGGTAAGTTCTATTTTAAAATTTTTCCACCAAAATGAGAGCTCCTCCAGGAAATGGAATAAGAATTCCTCATCTTTGGAATGACTATGTAACTTACAAATACACACGTGTGTGTGTACACACACATACATACCCACGCATATTCCAATGTTGGGTGAAAGATTACTACTCATCACTGTACTGTATAAATCCCTGAGCCACAATACAGCTTATTACTTCCAGAGAGAACAACTGAGAAGAATTCCTGGATATTTGAAGGTTGGAAAAGAAAATTGAAAGTAAGCATTTACAAACTTTACAAATAATTAATGCAAAATATGGTTAAATAACACCACAAAAATAGTGAGGTGGAAAGAGAGGTCATTAGTGCCAAATATCTGGGTGCTTTTTTAAAAATACTTTTTATTGTAAAAATACTGTACAGTTACATGAGCAAGGTAATGACTACATTCCTATCAAGCATTGTTACCTCTTCCTTTGTTTTTCCCCTACCATTCCTTCCCTCCCACCTCCACAACTACTCTCCTCCACTTTCCCCCTCCCCACTGCCTAAACTGTAAAGTTCATTTTTCAAGATAGTGTCCAGGTGCTTTTCTAGCAGTGGATGTCTGCAGACAAGAGACAGTCATAGTCTTCTGTGAGCTAAAGAAATAGCAATGAAAAAGGGAGAGATGTAGCTCAAGGGTAGACCAGTTGTCTAGAATGTATATGTTTGATACTATAATAATAGTATTAATAATAACAATAAATCATTTGAATGGTTTGATTATGAGTCCGTATGATAGCTGTTTAGAGGCAGCTTGCCTACATTTCTCAGTGCTGCTTGAACAGTTCTCCTTAGCTTTTTGCCCTATTTCTGTGAACTTTGCCCCAAACTAATTTTCCATTATTATACTCTTTATCTCCCCAGCCCAATAAACAGCAAGTAGCTGATCATCTGTGATTAGACTTTGCTGAACAGTGGATACAGCACCTAGTCATATTTATTTACTCATTCAACAAGTTTGACAAGAAATGTACTTATTACATTACTTATGTAACTGTAACCTCTCTGTACATCACCTTGACAAAAAAAATTTAGTATTTTTTTTGCAAAGATACTGTATAGAGTGGTTACAGTTACATGAGTAAGGGAATGAGTACATTTCCTATCAAGTGTTGTTACCTCTTCCTTTGTTTTTCTCTTCCCATCCATTCCCTCCGTACCTCCCCAACTCCTCCTTCCCCCACCTGACAAAGTTGTAAAGTTTGTTTTCAACATAGTGTCTTGTATATCACAGACAATAAATTTTTTTAAAAAAATTACTTATTGAACAGGTACCATGAGCAAGGCCACTGCTGAAAGAACAGTGAGTAACAGACAAAAAATGTTCTCTTTCTGGAACTTATGTTCTATTGGGGCAGGCAGATAATGTCAAATAACCACCATTATGAAGAAAACTAAAGCAGATTGAGCAAAACAGAAGAATCAGGCCTTCGGCTACTTCCAGTAGTAGTTATTAACACTGACTCCACAGAGTATTAAAAAGACAACATAAATTTGCATGGATTTCCACCAGCTGGGAATAGAGGAGCCCAGAGGTCATGATAGAGGTTTGTGACAGTCCAAGTAAGGACACAGAAAGGCTTGGGCACCTCCATAGCAAGCAAACAAATAGCCTAAGAAGGTCTGTGAGAAACAGAAGATACTCAAGCTGAAATTCGTTCTGTAAGCAGGCAACTGGGAGGAGGGGAAGTATAATACTTCCTGTTGGAGGATACACCCATTTAGAGCCTTGTTGCTAGAAGTTGGCCTACAAGTCATCTACACCAGCATCACCTCACAGATCATTAACGATCAAGAACCCCAGGCTATCCCAAGGCCTCGAATCAGAATCTTTATTCTAATATGATGCTCAGGTAACTTTAGTGCAAATTAAATCTTGAAACATGCTTTTCTTAACTATTGGCTTTGGGAATTCAAAATACCCCAATGCTTCTCCACATTCTCTACCATATCAGAATCTTTTCACAGTAGACTAGACAGAACAATCAAATTATTGGTGTGAAAGTTCTGCTTTACGCAGTTTCATCTTGCCCCTGGCCTCTTTGAATTGTCCTCAGGAAAGCGCCAGCTGTCACACAAAAGGAATCATTTTGTGGAATAACAAATCTTAACCTAACTTCCCATATTGTCCTTATGTTGGTCAGAAAACTTCATCAGTAAAAGAAGAACTTCCAACTGGTGAGTGGGGAAGGATGTGAACGTTTTTCTTGGGTGTGAAATGGATTTCCCTGCCTGGTGACAAGTTGGCAGAGCCAGACTCCTGCAGATGGCTTGGCTGTTGGAGGCATGAGGACTCAGATCTGACACATGCGTCTTGGGCTTGGCATTCCTTCCTAAGCCAGCCCAGACGGGTGCAGGGAGAGAGGACAGCGGGGCTTTGGAGAGAAGGAGAGCGCATTGTCCCAAGTCCTCATCGACAACAGGCTCTGTTCTTGAGGAACAGCCAAAACACTTATTTCTCACCAAAATTGAGTCATCCTAAGAAAGTAAGAAGTAGAGCCAAGATTTAAACTTTTCTCAAGAAATGTCTTCCCAGAATTCCAGGCTGACGCCATGTGCTGACATAGATCCCATGAGCCATTCCTTCTCAGATTCCCTCTCCTCACCCTAAATCTATATGAATGGACAATAGCCACAGGTAAGGAAGTAGACGATGTCCGAGAGAAGAATGCTTGACGTTAGATGTGAACCTGGATCTGAAGGAATTGCTGATATGTGTTGAAAAGGTGATGTAAATTTTGTCTCTTGGAACATGGTTAAAAAATGGAACTTTTCCTATGAATTTAGACCCCTCCTTTCATATTCATGCTGGTGTCTGTCTCCCCACACTGCTATGGAGATTGAAGAGTAGAGATCGACCCAAACTGACAAGGATGAGCAGGAGATGTCACCCGTGGCAAGTCAATACCCAGGAGCTCCAGGATCTTCACAATCCAGCTCCATCTCTGCTTAGTTACTGATTCTTTCATATTTTGTCTGTTCTATTGGTTTCATCCACCCTCAGGGGTTCGTTGATGCCTTTAAAAATATTTTATTATCTTCAAGTAGTTGTGCAAAGGAATTGCTATTCACCAAAGTATCGTCACCCACCCCTCCCAACTCACCCCTGCTCTTACTTAATGTTAGGTGATGTATTGAAATCTTTGCCACTTACCAAAGCAGTTTATGTGTATAATACATCTTGAACTGTGTCTCTGCTTCAACGTCTTCACTGCCTCCTTCACCCAACCCCTTCTCTTATATTTCTCAGTGGAAGCCTCCACTCCCACCAGCCCTTCCTCACAGTGGAAGCCTCCACTCCCACCAGCCCTTCCTCACAGGGGCACTGCAGGATGACTACTGTGTCCTTTATGCAATTTATTCTTTCTCACTTCTCCTGGACAATTTTCCTACCTTTAGGTTTCAGGGTCATTGGTACTACCTTCTCCTGGAAATCAATCCGCACAGAGGCTGGGCTGGATAGCCCTGCTTTGCTCTCATTCCCCTCTTTGTTTCCTCTGACATAGGATATAACAGACATTTTCTGGGAAAAGCTGGAGTAGGTGAGAATCACCACTGAAGACAGGCGCCGTCTGTTAACATAGTTCTGTCCTCTGCACCAGGGGAGACGCTCATCAGCTATTTGCCAAAAGACAGAGAGACTGCTGATCTCTACTATCACTTGAGGCAAAGCCAAGGCAACCCATAATGGTCTGCTTCTAATTTAGTTAAGATGCTCCTCAACTTTTAATGATGCCCCTATTACAAGACTGTCCCTGAATATTTTTGCCTGTCTTCATTTTGTCCTGATTCCTACCCCAGAAGCCTCCTTGTACTTCCATGCTCCTTTCTAAAGTACATATTTGATCACTTCTATTCCTTCTATTTGATCCTTTCTATTTCTTCTATTCCTGATTTTTCTTTTCTCTGGATACTGTTCTGCTCATGGTAAAAAATGAATCACTGCAACTTAGCACATGGATCCCTTTTCAACCTGACCCCTTGAAAATGGCTTTATACCTCATTGCAGGTTCTCTGGAACGCCTCACAGATGATCAAAGTGCTTCAGGGCTTCCTGGTACTTTGGAAAATACGGATTTGTTTAACCTGATGTACCTTATTCCTTTCCTTCTTTCTTTGTTTTAGCTTATCAATATGTTGTCTGAGAAGAGTCTGAAATCTTCAGGGGGAAAGAAAGGGTCATGCTTCCTTCCTAAAGGATGTGTGTCTTGACGACCACTGCTCTTGTTTCTTTACATCCCTCTCTGCTTGACCACATGTCTACTCTAATGGGACTATGCCTCACTCCCCTTCAATGCTTAGCGCTGAGCAGAGTTATTGATGCATGGTAGTTATTGAATAAATGTGGGGCGAATGAGTAAGAACTGCAGAGAGGGTGTTTTTCCATCTTCCTTTTTCTAGTCCTTGAGACCCTGAGGGAATGAGACAGACAAGATGACAGAAAACCTGGGAAAAGGAATGGGCTGAGCTGGGCTTTTGAGGGGTGGTAGTTCTAGAGTAAAAAGTACTTCAGAAAAGCATTAATCAGTGAAAATGAGGGTCTGACTATGGCAGAATTGAAGTCCTCCAACCAAACCAGGATTTCCCTGCTGGATGCCACCCATAGACCATCTCCATCTCTCACAGTTATTGTATTTTGGGCTTAGCTGGTACTGGTACATGGAAACACTTCTTGTTTTTATAATTTAATCATGATTTAACAACCTTGAAATATTTATAAAAATTCAAGACACATTTTCCACATGATCCATCAGTGATTTGGGGCTAATGGTTTGCTGAGACCAACCTAAGTGTGTATAACTAAGGAAATGGACTTATATAATATAGCAGACACCTATTTTTAAAGTGTATATAATAGGAAGAGACAGTGAATCTAATGGGCTTACATGGATGATCTAGGAAACATAGTGGAAAATATAAAATAAAAAGAAAAACAAGATTAATAACCCAATACTACTTATAGACTTAAACTATGTACTCTCAAACTGGTTACTTGTGGCTCACACCTATAATCCTAGCTACTCAAGAGGCTGAGAGCTGAGAATTATTGTTTAAACCCAACCTAGGAAGACAAATCCTTGAGATTCTTTTCTCCAATTAATAAAAATAAGCCAAAAAGCTGGAGTGGAGGGAGTTGTAGCTCAAGTGGCAGAATACCAGATGTGAGCCTCTGAGTTCAAGCCTCAGTATCAGGATAAAAAGGGAAAAATATGTGCACTCAAAATGATATGTGTTTTCTTCAGGGATACATGGACAATGAAGGAATATATATCACCTCTTAAGTTGGAAGACTGTACTTATGGACTGGAATGGTGAGGAAACAAGAAGCAAAGAGGAACAAAAGGAAAAACGAATAAAATACGGATCTCAAACCAAATGATGACACCAATGTGATATGAATTAATATACTACCTCCAGGGTTTAATTTAAAAACTATTGTAAAGAGAAGAGTTCCAGCCACTACCAACTAGATAAAAAGTTTCACACCTCCAGATGTTAGCTGAGCTGACCCCTCTGCCCAGCTTTCAGTCCCAGCCACAAGCCCAGATCATTGAGGGGCAATTCTTCTCAACTTAGAAACAATATGGCAAAGAAGGAGAGCTGAATATATAATGTTACAAGAATCTATCAGCAGATAGACTAAAAAGAGATATCCTAGATATCCTAAAAAGGAAACTTCCTCGGTCTTATCATAGCCAGACTTTTGAGCTTGAAATGAGTTTTTGTGTTCCTGTGATCTTCTAAACAGATTGCCCATAGAATATCAAGTTCTGAAAGCTCCCTTCAGCACTCCCTTTGGGACACCCCTGCAGGTGCTTCCTGTAAAAACCCTAGTTTTGCTTCCAGAGAATACCCTGGCTGATTCTATTGTCATTATTCTTAGTCAATACATGAATGTTATTTAACAAGTAAGCTAATGCATCTCTGCACAGTGCAACTTAGATTCCTATTGTTTAAGTCTCTATTCTCTGCTTCAAGTCTTATACAACTTGAGTATATAGCTATGTGATAAAACGTCTTGCTCACGTATCTTTCCTATTCTAGAATACTTGTGTCTGTTGGAGAAAAAAAACTTGCAAAGAAAGTGAGCTGGCAAAGTATGACATATTTCATATCGCTGTAGTATTGCCTATGATTTGTCCTGAATGAGCTTCTTAATAAATAAATAATTGTTCTTCTATCAGTAATAGTTCTCTCTTTTTTCTACCCTAATGAAATACTCTTAAGCACCCTCATTATACTCTATTTTGAAACTTTTCATTCAAATCGGAGTGAGTATGGGCAGTTTCTCTTAAAGACAGAGTTCTGGGTAAATGAAAAGGCTCTAATTTGAATCAAGGGCATCCTTGAAGGATTCTACAAAGAATTCTGACTAGGGTCATTACTTAATAGTTAACACATTCTTAGGACAGTGTGAGTCTCTAGGTAACCTAGAGCAACTACAAAAAGGGAGGTATTTTAAGTCCCTATTTCATAAGTGACCAAAGCAAAGTTTGCGATTATGTTGCACACACTAAAATAAAACTATTAAGCAGAATAAGATGTGAATTCAGGTCTGAGTGATTCCAAACACCCTGATATGGGCTCTGCTTTCTGCTGAAGCAAATTCAAGTTATTATGAACTGGCTAGGCTGACCACACGCAAAACATTATGCGTGATCTCATTCCATCCCGCACAAGAAGGTAGACATTGATATCGTTCAAAAGGTCTTTGAAAAGAAATGAAGAACAGGTCAGTCAAGTTATTGTCTAGAGATAAACAGAGTGACAGAGCGTTGTTTCAAGTACATTTTTTCTTTACCTCCAAGCCTATACTCTCACCCTTCCTCAGTATTTCCTTAACCAACCTTAGAATAGACGAGTTAAGTTTTCTTTTCCTTAGCTTGAAATGTCTTGAAACTTGTTGCTATAAGTATAAACCTAGGATTCAGGACATTTCTTACTGGCTTCAGCTTTATTGATGTTTTGTCCTTAAAGATTCAGTGCCTAATCATTTGTTTGTTTAGTGAGACTGGGATTTAGGAAAGTTTGTTTGGCTTGCTTGTTCTGCTGACACTGCACCACTAGATCTGTGTTTCCAGCCCTGCTTTTTGCTGGTTGTTTTGTAGAGTTAGTCTCTCAGACTTGACCACCCAGGCTGGCCTCAGCTAGGATTACATGCCTTGTTGAATTTAATTTACCTTCTGTTCTTGGGAAGTGAAGCACAAGATATTTAATATATGGGATTCTTGTCTAGTAGGAGATCAAGGAGGAAAGAAGAGCAGGGTATAGCTTGTTCTCATGGTCATCAAAGGTGCAGGGAGAGTTATAGCACCTTATGGATGCAACTGGAAAACTGCATATGACAGTGTCTGCAAAACTGAGAGCTCTTAATATAATTCCTATATGATAGAAATTCGGAGAAGAAATAATACAACTTTTCCCCTCAGGAGTTACTTGCTGTGGAAATGGAATGGCTGGACCAATATTGATATGAAACAGGAGAACCCAATTCAGGTGACTGAGACATGATTCATGTCTCTATTTGTTCCCAGATGTCTTTTCCTTGGTATAGTCCTTTTCAAGAATACTTAAAAGAGTTCAGAGATGACCTTATATGGAAGCCCGTTGATAGCATTTGCTCCCTGATTTTCCCCACAGTTTTTCCATGAAGCCTAAAATATTGTCGCTAAAGATACAACTTGAGTTAGTTAGAAAGATAGCGCTGTTCAGGGAAAAGGTTCTGTTGTGTTATTAAATATTCCATATAAATATGATGATGCACAACATTTTGCTGACTATTTCTACTACTGGAAATTAAAGTTATTTCCATTTCACTACTTTAATTATGTGCTAATTTAATTCTTTTATTAAGTACATTATTATTTGCTTAGTGGATTACTAACTCAAAAACCTGTCACTGGTGAAAGCATACATTATAAGCTTTTTGAAAAATATTTTCCAACCTCTGTGATTTTGAAATATTTTAAAATACTTTGCACATGAATTTTCTTAAATAAAGAGTCTCCAAACCCTCACTGTTAACTTTTGTGCTTAGATTCATATATTTGGTTACAGTTTTGTTTTTCAGTACTGAAGATTAAACCCAGTACCTTCCTTGTACATGTAAGGCAAGCAGATGAGCCATGCTTCTGGCACTTTGTTTATTATATTTTTTAAGAGTCTTGCTAATTTTGCCCTGAGCATACCATGAACTTGTGATTCTTCTGCTTTTGCCTCCCAAGTAGGGTTATTCATAACGTCTTTATTCAATGAAGTGTGTCTGTTGTGTCTTCATAATCACTGTCTGATTTTGTCTTCTAGAGTTTTGCTATGCCTCAAACATATGATCAACAACCCTCTTCTAACTTGGGGAAAAAAAACTGCATGTCTTCTGATCTTCTAGCTGTGTCGTAGATGGGGCATGTCCCAGGAAGCCCCTCTCTAAGTTGAAATGAATCCATTAATATGCATGAAACAAATGTTCATGCAGCTCTGAATTATGTGAATGCATTGTGAGTCATGGCCTGCCCATCATGTTGTCCTTGCAAATGATTTGCGACCATCCTCCAAGCACCTCTCCACCATTGGCATCAGTAATGGAAAATTACCTGACACAGGAGCTGATATTGGTTGCTAGGGATTAACACCTCTATGTTCACTGCTCCATCTTCCACACTGAAATCTAGAGAGTGTTCTAGAATTCTGAGCCAGTGATGATGTCCACTCAGAGGAGCAAATAATTGAATTTAAGACATGAGTGATAATGAAAATCAGTCATTAGAACATCAGGACAAGAACAACACTCAACTTGCACTCCCCCAGGTCCAGGATGGAGTGGTGTCTTTGACAGGGAATTGCTATCCTAGCTTGGAAGCTGTGGCAGGTGGAGCTGAGAGAGATACCAGCTGGCCAGAGCTGACAAAGAAGGGAGAGTGGAAGCAGCGATCTGTGGGCGGATGCTGTTTTTATGACATTTTCTTCAAGTGGTTTTGCTTTCTGTTCTAAGATTTTGTTCTTTGTCGTATTCAACTCGGAATTTGTTTTTCCATTACTGTGATGTTATATGTCATATTTTTGTTTATTCTCTTTAGCTTTTGCCAGAAGGGTTCTTACCTACTCTAAACATGGGGGTGTGTTTATGTTTACTTGTGTGGGATCTTTAAGAACTAGTGTATGTCACCCTGGGGTGTGTATGTATGTGCATATGTGTGCCCTTTGAGAACAAGTCATGTCACTACAGCCAAAGCAGGAGAAGAGCACCTGTGAAGCACAACACAAGTCCATTGCTGCTTCCATACCCCTGTGTGATGGAGAGATACAGAAAAGTCATGCAGCACATGCTCAAGTTTGGCCAAAAGGTACCTCTAGTTGCTAATGAGCAAGGGTTTGGGAGTGAGGAGCCAAAGCTTAGCTGGGCTACTATATAACCTAACTTCCTTCACCTGTATACATCCCAGCTTCCTTCTTTATTGAACAAAGCTTGCTATTTTTAAGAACAAAATAACTGTACTCTTATGTCTATCAAAGTTAAAAAAATACATCCTCTGTTGTGGCAGAAATTAAAGTGGTCATTGGAAGCCTTCTCCCATTCTTGCTCCACGCTTAATCTCATCCTTAGTTCTTCTCACCGCTTCTGAGCTCTGGGTTTCCTGCTCCGCCCTCCAAGATCTCTGCCCACCCTTATGATTCCTCTTCTTGATTCTTTCTGGCAGACAAACCAAGTCTGTAAGCAGGAGAAGTAGCTGGGACACACACACACACACACACACACACACACACACACACACACATATATATATATATATATATACACACACACACACACACACACACACATATTTAGCTAAGGTATAAGTCCAGACTCTGTATGTGCCAAATGGCTTTATATTCTTCTGATGTTCTTTTTATGTCTTTGTTTCTGTTCAACATTTTTTAGTTGTTTTGAAGCATCCCATTGTGGCTTTGAATGCTCTGTGCACAGAACTTGAGTCCTATCTAGGCAACTAAAGTACTGGAGACAGGACAGCCATGCACCAGTATTGAGATTAGAGGAGTATTTAGCCACATTTTGAAAATTTCTACATGAGTCATTTATCTGACCCATCCAACCCCAGCTCTTCCTACAGTGAACTCAGCCAGGTGAGGGAATTGGGAAGAAGCCACTGAACCACCTGGCTATCTCAGGAGTCCTTACTTCTGTTTATTCATAGGATAAACTTGGAAGAGCAGCAGTGTGTGAAGATTGGGCTGGCCAAGGTCAGCTTGGTGGGAGAAGTAAGAGTTAGAGCCTCTTCTACAGCAGCACATCTAAGCTGCAGAACTCCAATCCAGCCAGTTTGTTACAGAATTTATATTTTAATTTTTATTTCTCTGACTCCTAATTGTCATTGTTCATTTATTCAAACTCTAAAGGTGGACAGTGCCATGTACTGTCCCTCTTGGAATCTGATCAATAAAAGGGTTTTCCTGGAACTCTTCAGATATGGACATTGGAATTGAGTGCAGAGAGAGAGAGAGAGACAGAGACAGAGACAGAGAGAGAGACAGAGACAGAGACAGAGACAGACAGAGACTATTTCTGGAATAGCTGGTAAAAGGCACTGGTGCTTCAGAAAATAAATGGTGGTTTCTGTGGTTTGCACTTTTGACTGTGGCTTCACAATTCTCAAAGGGCACCAGCCACAGGTGACTAGCAAGTCTGACCTGGGTCTTTCCAGATGATTTGGCCTTGAACTGGGAGCACAAAAGTAAGCATCCACCCACAGAAAAGAGCCTTTCAGGCTCTTCCAAGCTAGGCCTATCCTAAAGCAGTTTCAATTTATGTCTTTTTGGCAGATGGTGAGAGAGATAATCCTTTTGCTTCTTTTCCTGTTGTTCTTAGCAAGGATTTAAAGCCAGTTCTTAGAACTGGAAAAATGACTAAATTCCTCATGAGACAGAAAAGCACTAATGTACGAAGGTTACATCTTAAAATAGAAACTAGAGAAGTGATCATCTTCCTATGCATTTTAGGCTATTTGTTCCCTTCTTTGACACACTACTAGCCCCGGCCATCATTTGTATTTCAGATGTCTAGACTGTTGCTCCATCAACTAAACCATGCTGGATGTCAGAAACAAATGATTAAATCAAGGGTCCCTATTGTATAGGGTCAATGTCAATTTCTTAGGCTGATAAGGGGGATATAATAACATTTTTACCAACCTGCTGGACAAGAAGTGTTTTACAAGTCTGTGCATGAAATTCTCTCATTCTATAATCAGCGAAGAATTTCACCTGGTTAATAATACACTCAAGTTTAATATCAAAGAAGGGAAGGAAAATGGAATGACAGGGTAAGGAATCCCAGGAACAAGGCTCCTATCCTTTTCAAAAGTTGAGATCTAGGATCTGTCTAGACGATCAAAAAGATTAAGCCTTAGAGGATAAACTGAACTAGTGTGCAAAGAAAACAGAGATATACCTAGGCTCAACAACCTTAATGATAAAGCCAATAGGAAAGAAATGTAGTTATTACTAGCTCATGGAAATACGTCTTACAGCGAAACTGAAGCTAGAACTGAGAAAGTTGACCAGAGTAACTAAAAGGGACTCTGGGTTCAGAAGGGCATTAAGAAGCTTATCCTCAAATCTACAGTAGAGGCAGCTCAGCAGTCCCTCTTTGAGTTCCAAGCCAAGCCAAGGACACAGACTCAAGAAAGGGAAACTGAGAAAATTGATGATGTTATCAAAGCTCATGAAGAGATGGAGCAGAATTATTACATGCTCTAGGGTGCCCAGGGAAATAATTTGTAGAATTGGGATCCAGGGATGCTGTGGTTATTAGTGAGAAGCTGGAAAGGGGACAGAACAGATGTCAAACATGTCAATGTCAAAACTAGGAATTGTCTTGATGAAAGAATCATTCCTGTCCAACTCAGAAGGACATATGTGAGAGAGATGGATAATCCTGAGAGGCCCAGGCTTCCTGAAGTCACCTATTTTGCTCACAAGTTAGTACTTGAAAATCAAATTTCTTTGTTAGAAAGACAACAAATGGAAGGAAACCCGGAAAGGGAGAATTCTGCCAAAAGATCATAAAGAAGAAGGAAGCATATTTAAGGAGCAAGTTAAAAATATTAAAAGTTCATCCAAATAATTTTGCCATGAGTTTAGAGAGGCACAGACATTGCGAAGGAGGCCAAGGCCACTGTTCTGGGGAAGGGAGGCATTTTTGCTGCCCTCCACTGAGGTCTAAGCAATTGAAAAGCTGGGGAAAATAAAAAGCCACCGGAGCTCATGAGGCTGTAGTTCCAGAAATTCAGATGCCACAACTCGATTTGCAGTTCCAGAATCTGCTAAGGATGCTTCTGTAGCTGCAACTAAGAGCCTGTTGTACAGACCAATGGGAGACCACTGCTCAAAACAGGCAGCAGACTACAGCAAAAACCTATGGTGCTGGACAAGGCTCTGGCTTGCGGTGACAGGCAGACAAGGGTCACCTCAGAAATGACTGGGGCCTAGACTTTAAGATGGTCTAAAAGCCATATGAAGGAATGCAGAGTCTCAGGGGATAGTCTGTAAAAATAAAAAGTGATAACACAGGGTCATCACCGTAACCTCTTAACTTTACAAGCAGGCAGAAGTATTCCAACTGGCACCTCAGAGAGCAGAGGAAAGATGCACAGAGACATACTGTTCACATGGCACCGGAAGTGACCTTCTGAGAGTTCTTCACTCCCAGCCCGGAGTCTGGACACCTGGCTTTGCTCAGCCAGCATCTGGAAGCAGGGATCCTCTGCCTTTCCTAAGATGTCCCAAGAGTCCGCTACATTCTTTAAATGCAGAGACAGGAGCATCTGGATTAGGAATCAGGCCCTGGGAACATTTTTTTCCCCAAGAATAATAAGAACAAAAGCTGGGATTTTTGTAAGTTGATAATGTGGTGGGGAAAGGACTCTTAATTGGGAGACACATTTGATAAGGCAAGTTTTAATCAGTGGGGAGGTCTTAGTGAAGCTATTCCCTCTAAAGCAGAAGGTCATTGCCCAGTACCTACATAGGCAACACCAGAGGCCTGTATGTCCTGGCTATCTTTCTTGCAGTGTCTTACATGACAATTTAGTCTCCATGTAAACTATCTGGTGCTTTCCATTGGACCATAAGTCAGACATACTAGAAAATCTTGAATGTGTAATAGAGAGTGACTTCTTTGTCCCCAGGAATCTCATTTAGAAGGCTTCTATGGCTAAATTAAACTGCTGTTGGAAGCCCCAGGAAGAAGGAAGGATCAGGATTTGGGGGGAACCTGGGATTTGGGGGAACAAAGTTGGTGGGAGTGGTGCTTCTTGGATCTCCTCTGAAGTGAGCACTGAACCCAGTGGATCTGTGGGGCAGAAAGCCCGGGATCAAACGGCCATTGCCAGCCACTCTCCCATCCTCAGTATTTCAGCCCAGGTTGGGAAGAGAGATTTATTGCGAGGGCATTTTGGGGAGGCCCTGGGCATGCTGCTCTTCTTTGTTTTTAATTTTATTGTCAAGCTGATGTACAGAGGGGTTACAATGACATAAGTAAGGTAGTGGGTACATTTCTTGTCTAGCTTATTACCCCTTCCCTCATTTTTCTCCCTCTTTCCCTCCCCATTAACCCTCCCCACCCCAAGTTGTACAGATCATTTCCAACATATTGTCTTGTGAGTACTGCTCTTGTCCTTTGTTCTTTGTCCTTTGTCTCACCATTTTTTGTTCCCCTTCCCTTCCCTAGTTCAGGTAAACATATATACAATACCTAGGGTACCAAAATCGAACGCAGTGACAACAGGGGATAAAACACATAGGGGGAACACACACACACACACACACACACACACACACACACAAAAGAAATCACATAGTACACTGAGAACAAAAACAACAAAGAAAAACCTCTTGTGTCCATGTCTTGGAACTCATTTCGCTTAGCATCATCTTATATGGTCATATGTACATAGCTATTGAGGTATTCTGCTCATCTGCTAAGATTATCCTAGATGCATACTAATTATTATAAATAAGAGAGACCATGGGACCTATGTTTATTTGGGTCTGTATTACTTCACTTAATATTTTCCCCCAAGTCCTTCCAATTCCTTATAAATGGGGTGATATCATTCTTTCTGATGGAAGCATAGAATTCATATGTGTGTGTGTCTGTGTGTATACACACACACACATATATATATCATGTTTTCTTGATCTATTCATCTACTGAGGGGCATCTGAGTTGGTTCCATATCTTAGCTATGGTAAACAATGCTGTAATAAACTTAGTTGTTATGGTATGGGCCTGTGTTCTGTGGGGAAACATGCTAGATAAATAAAGCCTTGGCCTTTGAATGGCCAAATTCTGACCAATGATGTCTTGGGAAGCCCAGAAATGTTCATATAGCTCACATAGCCATTCTTCAATCCATACCCATCATGAAAGTGATATTTAAAAATATTATAATTACACAGGTACATACACAGAGGGGTTTCAGTTATGTAAGTCAGAGTTCATTTTTTGGACAATTTTTTTCTCACTCTCTCCAAGTTTTTCCCTCCCACCCCCACCCACAAGTTGTACAGTTCATTTTCAACATACTGTCCAGTGAGTATCATTGCTGCATTTGTTCACCCAAACTGACATTTTAAAATAAATTCTGTTCTCAGACAGTTACAAACTAATGTGATACTACAGATGCTGCTGCCCCAGACCCTAGCAGCAGCTTAGGAAAACAGAGATAATATCAGAAATTGAGGAGCGACTGATGCAAAAGTGAGACCTGGGGATGAAACCCAGCTGCCAAAACACCTGACTCCACACTTGCAGTCTGCTTTTCTTTTCCAAAGGCTCTAGAAAAAAATCTATGGCCTTGTATGTTAAAAGGCCATAACATAACATCCTATTACATAACAGTTTAGTTAGGTGTCAGGCACAGGCTTTGTGTCTTATTTGTGTCATCTCACATGAATCTTTGAGGAGGTTCTATTTTTATTTCTGCTTCATAGAGAGGGAACTGGCTCTGACATACCAAATGACCTATCCGGGGTTACAGTAGTAACAGAGATGACAGCGCTGCGTGCAGATCTGGTGCATCTGCACAGGGGGCTCAGGCCCTTTAGCCTCTCTACTTGAGGGCCTTTCCTGAAATGTGTTTTCACGCCTCACAGACAGAAAGAAATTCCATACTCCCACTTCCAAAGCCACTTCCCCTGGACTTCTCAAAAAACGTTGAAAGGGCACCCGGGGCAGAAATCCAAAACAGTAAAGAACCTCCCAGGCCGCCAAGCTCATGAGTGAACAGGAACTCACATACACCATTAGCGAAATCGGAGCGCAGCCTCTACTCTACACATCCCAGCTTATTCATGTGTAGGAATTTGTCCTAGGAAAGCAGTCATATCAGGGTACAAAGCTCATGTGCGAAGCAGTTTTCAAAAACACTACTTGTAACAGTTCAAAAAAATTAAACAGCTTAAATATCCATCCCCAGGAGGGCTGTTTAAATGCATTAGAGTACCTCCATCCGACCTGCTGTACTGGGACCACTTACCATGATAACAGATTTGTATGTATTAAGTTGGAAATATGTCTATTGGCACTGAAAAGTTACACAAGAGTGCATATCATAGCATCCTATTTCTCCAAAATATTTGTTTAAAGTGTGGGTGAGAAGGATAAAGCAAAGAGAATATAAAAGTCAGACCTCAGCAATGAGGCAGTCTGGTTTGGGATAGGCAGGAAAACTATCGCACTCAGCATCTAAATCCCCGGCTTGGCTCCAAGTTCTTGAGGCGTCTGACGCTCTACCTGCTCCTATGGGAAGTGGATCTTGTTATCTTACCTGATGTTACTGACTTGAGGATTAGAAGACAAGATAAAGGTCACGTGTAGCTGGGAGCAGGGCGCGTGCTGGACTGTGTGATGACAGGCGTTGTTCTGATATGTATATGAGTATTTGTTCCCGTTCTATCAGTGGTATGATAACTTCCTAGGAATACCCATTTTATGACTTCTCACAAATTTAGTGAGTCCCGATGTGGGGCCATACTCGTCTGATTCTTTACTCTCTGGGGCTTCACCTGAGTTTTCTTGGGGTTACCTGCAGGTGGATACATTATTTGGAGCAGCCAAAATTCACTTCACCCACAGGGGTGGCTGTACTCAGCTGACTCTCTTGATCGAGCACCAATATCTGATCTCTCCAGTAAGTTGGTCTCAGGATGGCTGGCTTTTGAACATAAGGAATGTATTCTGCAATGAGTGTTCCAAGAGGATGATGCCTGTTCTTTTCTTACTAATTCACATACGCTACACAGAACTACTTTGTAAACTCAGTTGGGTTGGGGCAGTAATAAATACTTCTATATTCAATGGAAGGGATATAGACCTCTGGGGCAAAGAGGTAAGTATCAAGTCTTCTAGAAGGCAAACTAGGAAATGGAAGATACTATTGTTGCCACCTTGGGAACATACCATCTGCTTCTATACGCCCTAGTATTTTGCATAGATACAACCCAATACATATCTCTGTAGACAGGGGTTAGGCCTACTTTATATAACTCAACACATTATAGAGACCTAGAGACATGCATAACAATATGTTTACATTCTGTAAGAGCATTGCTGCTACTGAGGCAGAGCTGCTGAGAATGAAGCAAGAATGTTTGTGTAGGAGAGCAATAGAAAGAGAAAAGAGATGCTCGCTGGCTGTATATATAGCGTAGGCTTTGCCCTTTACAATAAGATGATGTATTTCATTTTTCATTTCACTCCCTCTGTTGCTATGGTATCTGACACTTTATTTATAGCTATGTCTGTTCGGTTGCATCCATGTACTTCAGAAGCTTTTCTGTTCTAAGAAAGAATGTAGTAAGTATGAGAGGGGTGATGGGACAGAGTTCAGGGTGCTCTCACTCTTTCTTGTCTGTGGCTCTCCCTGAGTAGGCTTGCCAGTCCCCCAAGTCCCAAACACCAAGAGGTCTATCCTGTACCATGAACCCCTCACCTGCTATGATCTTGAGGGCTGTGTGACCTTGGGCTAATTACTCAGTCTCTCTGAGCCTCCCTTTCTATTTATCTCTTCCCTTTATAAACATTAAAGGTAAAAAAGGAGCTTACTGCTCTTTCTTAATACCCCAAACTTCATGATGCATTCGTTTTTTTTGAGTCTCAGCATTGATCAGCTGTCATTGGGCTCCCTGAATCCACTTTTCCTGAAGCAAGGGAATGAACAGTGTTCAGGAATTGATATTACTAGGGAAGCCATAACCAGGAAGTACAGAGGTGTTGCTGTGTCTCCTTCATCCCTGATCCACAAAAGTCTGTCCTACACTCTCCCCAGAGAACCCCAGCAGATTAGATCACAGTCTCCTCTCCCTGAGACTGGCTCAGAGCTACCCTACACCCCACTGCACTAGGTCTCCACTCACCAGATTTCTCCAAGAATGCCTCACAAGGCAGTGCGTAGGCACATATCTCCTATCAGAGTAAGCATGTGGGAAAGTCAACAAGAGCCACCTTGGGAACGAGGTCCCTCTTCAAGGTCATCTAACCCTGTGATTGCTTTGCCTCCAGAGTGGCCGCTGTTCCATGTCATAAACACTAACTTTGGAACTCTCAAGCCCCTCTCCAAGGGCCTTTTCTGTTGTACCTACCGTTGTGCGTTATAACATAGTTCTCAGACAGGAAATGTGTTAAATGAAGGTTAAATGAAGATTGCTGGGGAATTATGTAATGATTCTGATTGTCCTTGTACAGTGTTCTTATTGGCTTCACCCTCAGAGAAGAGCCACAGACTTAAATCTGACAGAAGACTGGTCTAGGAGGTTGGGACAAGTCCTGTGTTGTTTACTGCCAGGGAGCAGGACAAGAGAAGAATTCCAGCTGCATCAATGTGCTTTTGACTACCATTTTTTAACATCATGTAAATGATGTCTAAAAACAAATGCAAACCACCTACCTCCCACATGACTGTAGCTCTGTCTTAGATGTGCCTTCTTATTTTAGGGCTTCTCTTGACATGGGAAACCAACCTGTCTGCCCAGCCCTAACGCCTCACAAGTTGAGGCACTGAGTGCTCTTAGTGATGTGGGGAAGATGTCTCATAAAATCCAGCCCTCCAGAGATGAGCACCCCTCATTGGAAAGCTCTTATATGGGACAAGTGGGGATTGGCTGGATACTTGGGGAGAGACCAAGTCTCTAGCCATGTGGGACTGGAATGGTGGTGTCTAGTATGACTCACAAGTTACTCCATCTGCTTCCCTTCTCATTCACACATGGCCACAGTAAGGGCCTGCTTTGCATCTGCTTGACTCTCCCATTAACTTCAGCTCTGAGATCTATCACAGTGACTGGGATGAGTTTTAGTCTCCTCATCCTGCCTTGTGCCCCCAGTTTTCCTTCAGCCTAGAACAAGGACTTGGTCAGGACGGAGGAAGGAAGGTAATCTCCATGGTCTGTTGATCAGGAAGTGAGAACCCACACATCTAGGGACTTTGAAGGTTGACCTTGTTTACCCTTGAAGGTTGTAGGGACCACAAGTAGTTACAGAAAGAGTGTTCTGCCCCATCCTGAGAGACAGCCACACCAGAGAGAGAGAGAGAGAGAGAGAGAGAGAGACAGACAGACAGACAGACAGACAGACACTCATGTGGCCTTTGAGAGAAAACAAGGAGCCTAGAGTCCAAGACTTAGAAATGGTCCTGGATGTTAAATAGTGCTGGGCTCTCCAGAAGAAGGAACCTACCAGATAGGATCATCAGGCCTGGCACCTACTTTCATGTGGATTGTAACTATGGGCAAGAAGCACTTTTTCACACTTCTACATCCCAGAGAGTGGAGTATGAAAGAAGGAGGTCCTCAGTTCCTTGGGAACTGTGGAAAAGAGCTCCCCAGCCTCCTCTCCCTGCTTTCTCCTTTGCCCACTAATTTCCCATCTGTTCCTCTTCTATTTGTGGCCAGCTGAGGGTAAGACTTCTTCATTTATTGATGAGCTTAGAATTGTCCTTGAGCCCTTGGGAGGTAAAAGACCCCCAGAGACTTGTCAGATCAATATACAAGGGCAAGAAATCATTGGAGGATTACAAGAACTGGTTTACTCTGAACTCTGCCTAATGCAAAAGGAAGAGCCAAAAGGGAAGTAATTTGCTTTAATATCTGTATGTCCATTTCAAATAGGAACAAGAGTTGGTGCTTTTTCATGGTGGCCTTTTCTCTTCTAACAGTAGATACCTCTTTTAATGGGGAAACTGCACAGGCTTACTGTGGAAAGGATTCTGGTTTGCTTTCCACCTCTGCTAGCGTATGAACAAGTATGGATCCTGGGAAAGTCACTTAACCTCTCCAAAGGTCATGTGCTACTTCTGTACAATTTCAGTTCCAGTGGTTACTCGGTAGCTTGGATAAAAGAAATATTACCTAAGATTCATTCAGGAGGTCACTCTGGAATTATAGAACTATTTTGATATCAGTTCCTTTTGTAGTTTTTCCTTTACATTCATTGTAAAGTCTATGCATGTATAGATGCTCTCATCCCCAAATTACCAGCAAGACTTTATGGTTTACAAGCTCTAGTACAGAAAGAAAACAATAGCATAAAAATAACTTCATGAATGGATGCACCCATCTATCCATCCATCCAACAATGTATCTAATGGAAAGTAAAAGTGCAAAAATGGACTGCAAAGCATCCTTGGGGCAGAAGAAAGGTTACCTATCTAGGGTGAGTTTGGCCTCAGATGTAGAGGGGAGTTCTTACTCTCAAGGCCAGAGAGAACACAAATACAAAGGAGCACATTTCAGTCTTAGGAATAACCAAACAGAGCAGAACCTTCCAGAACAAGGGCAGAAATGATGGGTGAGATAGAGAAAAAGGAATAGGAAGAAGAGGAGAAAGAAAATTTAAAAAAACCCAAGGAGCGTAATGACAAGGTTCTCTCATGGGGAGGAGCTAAGGGCAGAACATGGATGGATTAAGGAGTATCAGAAGGGAGACAATATAGAATTGATGACCTCTCTTGTTAGTGATGATCCAAGCTTTGCTCCCATTTTTTTGGCCTACTTCAGTGGGTACCAGAGGAAGAATCTGATGTCTCTGCTCCATTTTAGAATAGGTTGGAGTGCAAAATGTTAAAATAAAAGACAAAGGTGATAGCATTCCTGATTCTCCTAGACTAAAATATATCATCACAGCCATGCTGAGCTGTCGCGAATGACGGGAGCCAGGAGTCCTGCTGTCAGCAGGTGTTCCACACCAGCAGAGTCAGCACCAATGGAGCCCCCTGAGGGGATGGGAATGGCAGCCTGCCTCCCCACTCTCACAGCTTCATACTTAACACTGCATCAAACACAGCATCCATTCCAGTAGGAAAGGATTCAAGAGTCATGGTTCCTCAAGTGCATCATCCACTTCTTGTTCTCTACTGGACATCAAATCTCTACCCCTGTGCCTGCCTCTCCTCATCGGTGAACAAATCCTACACATCCCTTGTGTTGAGATGGTAAGAGTCTCCTTTCCCAAGAGTCTCCTTTCACTTCAGTGACTCCTGTTGGGCTTATAGAATGGGCTTTCTGTGGGTCCAGAATGTACCACAGCTGAGTGGTTATTGGGTGAATGGGTAGATGATTGAGTGAGGAGACTTCAGGGCAACAACCATTACCTATAAACTCATCAAGGTGTTTCCAAATTTTCCTAATCTATTTTTTCATACACAAAGAAAGGAAATAGATGAAATGCATAATTCTTCAGCATTTTCCCCACCAATTATAAAGACTTTACCTAGTGGTGATATAAAAATAAAACTGGGACTTGGATTGCTCCAAACATTTTTTTGATTCTAAGTTTAAATTTATGTTTTGAAATTTAAAAAAACCCCAAATAACAATTTAATAAAAATCATCACATAGATACACACTTTAAAATACCATTACATGCTATAGTTACTTAGAAAAAGCTAATAGATCTAATCAAAACAAAACAGTAATGGATTACAAATATGAGTTGTGTCTTTGAGTAAGAAACTCCTGTGAAATGTCAGAGCCACTGAAAGGGCTCAGCCCCTCAGGGAGGGAGGAAGCCTGGATCCCAGCTTCCTGGGGGCGCTGAGTTCAGACCTGCAGCTTCTTCATGCGCTCTGCAGGACTCTGAAGGGAAGCTTCCGAAGTCTGGGTGCCTTCCAAACATTTTTATATTTGTTTTCTAAACATAAATTAAATAATAACATTTAACATTTTAAAAATCAACTGTGTGACTGTGTTCTCTCTTCTCGTTTGCAAATCACTGTCCTCTCAGTGTTCCCGCTTCCTGATCTGAGGCTTCCTTCCAAATCTCACCATACACTGTCTACCCAATGGGAATCATGTCAGAATATTCTGAAAATAGGATTTATACTCCCATGGAGTTTACCAGCCACCAAGGAAGCAGAACAATGATCAAATGAGAAAGAAACAACTCTAAAGCAAGGGTGATGATGTGTAACAGCCCAGCTGACTGTGTGAAGCCAGGCACTGTGCTAAAGGCTCTACATGTAGCATCTCATTGCAACCTCTCAGAAGCTGTGCAAAAATTAATGCACTTTCCTAACCCCAGGTTAGAGAAAAGTCCAAAAGTAATCCAAGAGTATATGTGATGTTACAAGGCATGAAAACAATGTCAAACCAAGGAAATCCAACATAGCAAGGGTAGGAAAGGCTGACACCTGGATAAGCAGCTTTTTTTACTTTTCCACTTGAAGTTTCGGGACATTGGACCTTCAGTGGAGCCTGAACTTCTCCAGGCAGCCACGGCCAGCAGCTGGGTCAGATCTATCCTAACTGCCTAGAAGTTGTTTTTTTTGTTTTTTTTTTCTTAGTACCTGCTGCTTCCTGGTCCCAAGACCATACTTACTTAACAGTTTTCCTCTCTTCACCCTTGCTACTTTTTATTAACCAGACTTGACAAGCACAAGGATGGGGGCATCACTTGTTTCCACAAACATTTGATGAGTACATAATGAGAATCACTTATGTTTCAATTATCTTGAGCCATGTAGATATTGTTAAACACTAAAATATGGTTGAAGTTGGTAACAGGACTCTTCTAATGAGGTGCGGAGACAGGCAGAATGGGACCTGAAGGGGATTCCAGGGAACATGGCTAAGTGGTAGAGACAATGGCTGCAGAACCCAGGACTTCCCAGCACTTGGTTGATCAGGCTACCTTGTCAACTCTGTCTGAGAGCTTGGAAGAAACTCATTTTTAAGGTTTTTGTGCTGATGAGGAGAGAAAAGTGGGCAGGGCACATACGTTTGTTTGTTTTAAAATCACTGTTAAATGGTCCTTAAAGGAATACATTTAATCCAATGGGTATCCCAGAGTCAGAGATGTTTGCAATATTGAACTGAGCAAAAGTTTCTGTTCCCTCAAAACTGACTCCAGAAGTCTTAGGCAAGGTGCTCAAGTTCAGACAGTACTCCTAAAAACACTATTTGGAGATAATGGTCATGTCAGAAAGAAAACAAATCCCAACTTGAAGACATATAGATTTTTTTTTAGATTTTGGTTTGAATAAGTACAAAATTGAATTGTAAGTCTTCTTGCATCCTCTTCTGAGCTCCACCTCCAGCTTTCTGAGCTCTCACAGGAATCCAGGTAACACTAGACACAGATGATGGCCTTTTATGACTGACATTTGGCTGCAAGCAATAACAACACAGCCAGGGTGATAGAATCTAATGAACATTTGAAAAGAGGTGCATTCCACCAGAAATCAGGAATAAAATATATAAAACTTTAGCATCAAGAATTTTTGCCTCTTCCATTTGGTGATTAGTAAAGGGCTAATGTTTGTGGGACTTATAAAGAAACTGCGACTTTCATAGATCACTGGTAGTAACATAACTTAGGAAAGAAACAGGAAAAATGGAATAATGTGTGTAATGATCACAGTATCCTCCATCATCCTGCAACTCCTTTGTTAATAGTACTCCCTGGGGACATAAAGATGTACCCGCATTATCTTCCTCCAGGGTCAGGCTAACATATTTGCAAAATGTGAAAAATCAAGGGAGGAAAGGAAAGGGGGGAAGGAGAGAGGGTGGGTAGTGAAGGAAGGAGGGGAACAGAAGGGGAATAAAGGGAAAAGAAAGAAAAGGGAAAATCTATCCATCAACAGAGAAATGGATAACATGTGATACAGTTGTAAAATTGATAATTAGTAGTTAAAAGTAATAAATGATGCATATATTTATTTATAAAATACTGAATATGAAAAATCACATTGCAACAACCGTTATAAGTACAAAGTATTTAAATGTTTGCCTATACATAACCTAACAAAATAAAAACAATATTGTTTCCAAAACCATACCTGTATAGTAAATATCTAAAATTATAACAGGATAAGAAATGTTCACTTTTTAGGTTCTGATTACTTCCAGCATGAAGGAGAGTTGGATGGACAAGTTTCCATTTTCTTTTATTGCATTAATAGTGTATGAGGGTTTAAGAAAAAATTCCTTTGTATTTTTAGTTAATTTCACCTTGTTCCCAAATAAGAAAAGCTAAGTAGATACTTGCATGCAGGGCTGTTAGAGCCTGAACACTGCAATAGTGAAGTCCTCAGCTCACAGGGACAGCAGACCATAAGCCCCTACAAGGAAAGAGTATTTCCTCTCCTCCTGGTTTAAAATGTCGCATTTTTTCAGGTCTTATCTCTTAGGTTCAAAAAGCAATCAGCACCTCCACCTTGGACCTGATATCTCATCCTTAACAGAGTAAGGATTGCCTCTGGCTTTGAAGGATTTATTTTGCTTACTTTTATACAGCAAGTCTGAACTCTTAGCTGGAACCCTAAAAATCTACAAGCAAGAAAAATAAGAAAGTAAAGCAGAGGTCTTCTATAGCCATTAGATAGAAGATAAAGAAGATAGGAAAAAATTTATTCAAATGTCTGGCCCCTTAACTATTCTACCTTTCGATGAAGTCAAATCTTTTAGATTATGGGGATTGGAAGAGGGGGTCTTGACTGTCTCCTGCCTAGCTGAATCCACTTTACTTAACCACCAAATGCACATAATCATAATATTTACAGCACAGCTGATCTCATCATGTAAACAAACTGATTTTCATTACTATTAATAATAGTGACAAGACTGCAGATTGCTGACAGAGCAAAGTTATTGTCTCCTCTGACCCTTAGGAAATACAGGGAGTAAGCAGGGAAAGCCAGATTAAGCGAGATGCCAGGAAATGTACAATGAGGCAGAGTCTAGTAGAAATAAAAAAAATATTGAAACTTAAACCTCTAAAAGTGGGGGGAAAGCAAGCAAGGAAATAAACAAAAAGTGCCTTACTTAAACAGATCCTGGAAAATGATATAATAAAACTGAAGGCCAAGAGATAAATAATAAAGTAGAAAGCTTCACCAGAAGAACAGATGATATGAAAGATGCAGTTTCTGGGCTCAAGGACAGAGTACATTTAATAGAGTTGGAGTAAATAAATATAGCAAAAAAAAAATCCAAGAATTATAAAAGGAGCTTGCAAGCATTTCAGAATCAATTAAAAGACCAAACAAACACGTTATGGGGATTGAGGGAAGAGAAGAGTGGATAGTAAAAGACTCAAGAAATATACTTAATAGAATAATAACGAGAAGCCTCCAAAATCTTTTAAAAAGCAACCCCATTTAGGAACAAGGCTTTTAGAACATGCAACAGAGCAGAATAGAAAAAAAAACTTCACCATGACAAATTTTAGTTAAAACATTAAGCACAGAAATAAAGAAAGAAACCTGACTACCATAAGAGAAAAACAGATCACTGACATGGGAAAAACAGTCATAGGGAAAATAGCAGATTTTCAATGGAAACCATAAAAGCAAAGGGAGCTTAGAATGATGTATTTCAAGCCCTAAAAGTGAACAATTGCTAAACCAGAATACTCTATCCACTCAAGGTTTTACTCATAACTGCTGAGCAAATAAAAATATTCCATGATAAACAAAATTAAAAACATTTTTTGCCACTAAACCAGTACTACAGAAGATACTGAAAAAACATCCTGAACAGAGACCACCATGAAAAACGTGGAGACAACATATCCTTCCAGATGAAAAGACAAACATAGGAGGAACTGAAAGAAGTAAAAGTAAATTTGGGAGTAAAATGATGGGAACAATTACATACTTCACAATTCTAACACTCAATATTAATGGACTTAGTTCTCCAATGTAAAGTCATACAATGACAGATAGAATCAAAAACGATCTGAACATCAAATATTGCTTTAAGGGAAAGACTGGAAGAAAAATACTTTAAGCACAAGGACTCTGTAGGCAGACTGGATAGCAATATTCATATCTAATAAAGTAGATTTCTAGTCAAAATAATTTAGAAGAGATAAAAAATTCTCCATCAAGAAGACTTAACAATTCTCAACATCTATATCCCAAACACTGAAGCACCCAATTTACTTAAACAAACTCTATTGGATTTAAAATACACATAGACCCAATATGATAATTTGATACTTCAACACCCCATTCTCACCAATGAATGGATCTTCTATGCAGAATCTTAACAAAGAAACTTCTGAATCAAATGATAAACTACTCTATAGAATACTTGGACCTAACAGACTTCTATAGAATATTCCATCCATCAACTGCAAAACAAATTTTTCTCAGAAAGCCCATGGAACATTATCCAAAATAAACCATATTCTAGCTCATAAAGCAAGTCTTAGAAAATATAATAAAATTGAAATTATATCCTGTATCCTGTCAGACAATAATGGAATAAAATTCGATCTTAACAGCACAAGAAACCACAGGAAATATTCAAAATCATAAAGACTGAACAACACATTGCTGAATGATTAGTAGGTCACAGAAGAGGGATAAGAGGGAAAATCAGATATTCCTAGAATCTAATGAAAATAAAACACAACCTACCAGAACATTTGGGACACCACAAGACAGTTCTAAGAGGAAAGTTTTTAGCTATGAGTGCCTACATAAACAAAACAGAGACATACCAATTCACTAATAAAGCACCTCAAACACGTAGATAATCAATAACAAGCCCAATTCAAAACAAGTAGGTGAAAAGAAATAATGATTAGAGCAGAAATCAATGAAGCAGAGTCTAAAAGAACTATGCAAAGAATCAACAAAACAAAGTTGATTCTTCCAAAAGATAAACAAAATTGATAAGCCCTTAGGTGATCTGACCAGAGGGAGAAAAGCAAATCACTCAAATAAATAAAATTAAGGGGTTAAAAAAGGAGATATTAAAACAAATACGTGTGAAATCCAGACATTTGTGAAGGGAATACACCACAAATTTTTATGCCAACAGACTGAAAAATCTGGTAAAAAAAATGGAAATAGAAATAACCTCAAATGCCAATACTGAGCTAAAATGATACATTTAAACCCATCTATAACAAGCAATAAAATCGCTTGTTATAATAATAACCTCCTGACAAAGAAAGTTTAGGATGACACTGATCATAAATTAGCATGTTGAATTGAAGTCTCTTTGTACAACTAAATATTTTTAAAAGACATGATAGTGACTATTGATACTCTTCTTTCTACTTGCAAGGCACCGTACCATACATTATTTATTATCCCAAGTGTGGCATGCCCTCAATGTCCTAAGAGGTATCCATGCTTACTTTTATTTTGTAGATGCCTAGAAGCTGAGAAATTTATCTAAGAAAACATGGCTGTTAAGTGGCCATGGAAGAACTCAGCAAAATAGTGTGACTTTTATGTTTCTGAAGACTGTGAAATATTTGTATATACTGGCAAGCTGATGCCATACATACACTGGAACCACCTTGTCCCACATTGCCCACTGGGACGTCTAATACTCCAATTGGATTTAGCATGAATTACAGGGCCCTGTTTTCTCTCATGAACCATTTCCCCCCTATATTTACCTGTTTGTGTAAATGGCCTCAGCCTGAGAAGAGTAAAACACCAGAAAAGGAATTGTGAGTAAAGGCCATCTTGAAAGGTGTGTTGCATGTGTACACTCGTTCAGAAAGGCCATAGGCTTTCTTTAATGCTCTTCTTTCACTGTCCTGGAATTTTTGGTTGCTTTTATTATCTTAAGTAGTTGTACAAAGGAGTTGCCATTCTACAAAGCAGTTTAAGAGAATTGTGTGTTTCCATCAGTCACCCCTTTCAATGTTCTCACTCACCCCTCCCTGTCCATTCCTTCCCTCACTTGTCTTAATTTTTAGAGTATATATTGAGTGTATTTGCTATTTAACAAAGCAATTCATGTATACAATGCATCTTGACCTCTGTCATCTCTTCAACATTTTCACCCCCTTTAGCCTCCCCTTTCCATTTCCCCCCTCAGTTGTGTGGTATATATAATGAATCTATGCGTGCATTCTCCCCGCTCCCCTCCTTCCTTCCTCTTTTCCTCTCTCCTTGGTTCCACCCACCCCTTTTGCAAGTACCCATTTTCTACTACTTAGTTTGTTAGACTTTGACTTAGTCTTTCTAAAGAATTGTACTATTTGAGTTCTCCATAGGGTCTATTATAGTTCAGTTCATTGATTTTCAGCTACTTACAAACCTCCTGGTGTGTTTACTTATAGATTTATGGACACAGTCTAGCTCACAACAAATAAGAGAAACTGTGAAACCTGTGTTTCTCTGGGTCTGGCTTACTTTACTTGATATGATTTTTGTAAGCCTTTCCATTTTCTTACAAATAATACAGCATCATCCTTTCTGATGGGGGAGTAGAATTTTATTGTGTGTCTATATCACATTTTCTCGATCCATTTGTCCATTGAAGACATGTCCAAGAAAAAGCCCAGGACCCTATGGATTTACAGCCAAATTATTTAAGGCCTTCAAAGGAGAACTGACACCTCAAAATCTTCAATGAAATAGAAAGGGAAAGATCACTACCAAACTCATTCTATGAAGCCAGCATAATTCTCATCCCCAAACCAGATAAGGACTCATCAAAGAAAAAGAACTATAGACTCTTCTCTTTGATGAACATCAATGCAAAACTTGTTAATAAAATCCTGGTCAACCAAATTCAACAACTAATAAAAAAAAACTCATAAACTGTGGGGGTGTGGGGGGGGAAATGTAGTGTGGAGATGGGAGTGAAGGCATGGGAGGGGAAAAACAAAGGAGGAGGTAACAATAGATGTAATAATTTTTTAAAGGGCCCTGCCTGCATTCTCACTTTGCCTGGGGCACTGTGAATTGTGTAGTCGGTCATCCCTACACAGCTTGTTCCTAGAGATTTCTTTGAACTTGTCTCCTATCGTTCTCCTTCTTCATCTGTTCTAGACTCTGATCTATTTGTTTTCACATACACTAGGCTTTCAGGGCCTTTTCTCTTCAACCTGAAGTGCAGTTCCTCTAGGTGCGTTTGGCTTCCTTTCCCTACCACTCAAATCTCACCTCAAAGCCTACTTCTCCATAAAATTCTTTTCTACACAGCTCAACCAATCAAGATTTCATGCACTCAATCACTTTCTGCCCTGTTGTACTTTCTTAGTAAAGTCAGTTTGGTTGGTGTTGCTATAACAAGCTACCTGAGATGAGGTACTTTGTAAAGAAAGAAGCTTATTTAGCTCATGGGTTTTGAGGCTAGAAAGTCCAAGCTTGATAGCCTATATCTACTTAGGGCCTTGTACTACACCATAATACGTCTGATGACGCCCCATGGCAGAAATACACTGCAGAAAAAATTGTATGGTAAGAGAGGAAGCAAGGAAGCAAGCTGAGGAAGCTAAACTCGCTTTCTAACAACACATTCATAAGGTAATTGTTTGCATTCCGCAGGACTTAACCCACTCACAGGAGGCAGGTATATTCCCTTGCCAGACTGCAGTATCAATGAGGTAGCCACAGCCCATGAAGTCCTCCCTCCTAAAGTTTCTATCATTCCACAGTACTACCACAAGGGTAACACACACACACACAAAAAAACCATATCCAACCTATAGTATTATCTCTGTCTGAAATCATTGTGTTTATTGTGTTATACAAGGGTCATTTGTCTTGGTATTTTTTTTTATTTTGTTGGTCATGGGGCTTGAACTCTGGGCCTGAGCACTGTCCCTGAGCTCTTCAGCTCAAGGCAAGCGCTCTACTATTTGAACCACAGCACCATTTCTGGTGATTAACTGGAGATAAGATTCTCGTGGACTTTCCTGCCCAGGCTGGCTTTGAATTACGATCCTCAGATCTCAGTCTCCTGAGTAACTAGGATTACAGGCGTGCGCCACTGGTGCCTGGCTGTCTTGGTGTTTTAGCCACCAATAAGGAAGCACTCAATGAACACTGGAGGAGGGAAGAGGGCAGGATGGAAAGAATGGATAGCCATGACTGGGGCCTTCTGACCCAGAATCCTCACTAGCTGTCTGCATCACAGAGAATCTCCTAGATAATCTGCCCCAGCCTCTTGAGAAAAAGCACATATAATAGTTACTAAAACATATAGGGCTTCAGCAGCACATAGCTCAAAAGTAGCTACCCTCCTTTCCTAGAGGATAATCTCATTGAGCACCTTACTGACTCTAGTGCACCCAACTACAAAATACAAGTCATTTATGTGAGCAGAGTTCCTTCCTTAAGGAATGGTGTACAAAGGTAAGTCACTTTTGCAATAGATGACATAATTTATATGGATTCCCAATAAAAATCTATAAACTCTTACTATGTTGCATGCTTCCTGCTGGATGTATGCTCTGATTCCTTTCTGAGGATTAGGAAATGATCAAGATTATTGACACTATCCCAAGAAACTCATTTGATATTCAGTAATTACTCAGAACATAGGCAGGACTGGAACATGAAGTCCAGGAAATGTTTATTTTATACAAAAATTAATGACCAACCACTGTATGCCAAGTACTAAGCTATTATGAAATCATATATTAATAGTACATGGAAAAAGCTATACCTAAGTGAGAACAGTATTCAGAAGAAGCAGAAGCAAAGGACAGATTAATTCCTCCCAGGAGGAGACATGAGTATGAATTCTAAGGGGTGTCTCATCTGTAGCAAGCAGAAGAGCAGGCATTCCTGGGAGAGGACAGGGCTGTAAAACGCTTCAGGATCAAATTGTTTGAGGCTCTCAACAAGAACTTTCACACATTCCAGAGGTTATTAGAGTGATTAAAATTATTCCCAATTAACTGATGAGGAAATAGGCCCAGAATGGTCAGTGAATGTACTCAAGACCACAATACAAAAAAAGTGGCCAAGTCCACCTTGCAATTTTCCTGGGAAGGTTCCCCAGGTCTTTCAGTCATTTGGAATGGGACTGCACAATTTCTTTCTTCATCTAGGTCTCTGTTCTGACATCCCAAGCGGATAGTGAAATTAGCTGAGTCTGAGCAGGCTTGACGACAGAGAGTTGGGGAGGTAGAAATGATCATCTAAATGACTTGTGTCTTCAATTGGCTTTTAAAGAGAGAAGAAGATCTGACCAAGGAATTTAAAACCCTGGATTGTGTCCTGGCTCTAACACTGGATTGCAAGAGAGTCTTTGACATAGTAATTGTTCTCTGGGCTTCTTTACTCACATGAAAAATGGATTTATTCACACTAGAGAGTTGGCCTTATAAATAAATGAAATTCTCTGTAAGCTCTGAAGAGTCATATCTACGTTACATGCATTACTTTATCTTAGTATTTTCTATGGTTATATATTATACCACAATATGTATAATGTAGCAATGTGTTACTATAATTAATATTATCATTACTAAAATATAAAATGTGAAATATATTTCAATAGAGGATTGCATTTTTGCCAATGTCTTCAAACTTTAGGTCATCATCCATGAATAAGTTCTGAAAACAAGTTAGAATTTTATAAAACCCCAAATAATCCTATTCCAAACCAAGAACATAAGGTAGATTATGACATAAGAATTTATTATTGAAAGGTCATAACAAAAACTCTTTCTAGGTGCTATTTTGTGAAACATCTAGTGGTATCAGAGAGATAATTATTTGATTAAAAAAGATCTTAGAGATAACTGAGTCCTGTCATCCTCACTGATGTATAGAGAGAGAGGGAGGCTGGATTATTTGGCCAGGGTTTTGTAATTTCCACTCTGCCCTCAGAACTAAACCAGAAAGGGAGGACCTTAATAGTAAGATGACAATGGCTATCTATAATCATAACTACTCTGAAGGCTAGATTAGGAGAATTATAGTCCAAACTAACTGGTAGGGGCAATCAAAAGATCTTATCTTAAAAATAGCCACATGAAAAGGGTTTAGAAGCAAGTGGTAGAGTGCTTGCCCAGCATATGTAAAGCCTTGAGTAAAATCCATCTTCCAACAAATAAGAAAGTTGGCTATAATACTTATTACCCAATGATCCTGTGCCATACCTAGAGAGAAGAAATACACTGAGAAGCCAGAAAGATCTAAGCAGACAGATTTGCTAGATTCTGCCCTAAATTTATTACCATTACAACATGCCCTTTTGGTCCAATCATGTCTTGGAATAACACTCTGCTTCTTCTATCAGACTTATTAAAAACATAGTTTCTTCTGGTCTTTGGAACTTTATTTTGAAGACTCCTGTATCATGAAAATATCATACTGTGTCTCCCATTCTTGGAGTGTTGTCCATGTCCTAGAGATAGTGAGGAAAAGTTGTTATCTTTTCTCTCCTATAACAGGCATGAAAGTTTGGGTGAACATTTAGGGATCTCTGACCTACACATGCATACTCGTGTGTGTGTGTGTGTGTGTGTGTGTGTGCACATGTAATCACATGAATTTGTCAAACTGTTCACCCAAAATTTTACCAAAGGGAAGCTTAAGCGGAAGAAAGAAGAGCAAGGATTGACCTTCTCTTCTGTCCAAGCATGTTTCGTTTCCATTTACCCGGTCACACCAGCACTTGAGCGCTCAATATTGTGGATTCAGTGAGCTAAAAACCCATTACCCATTCACTGCAATCTGGAAATTATGTAGAACCTGTTATTAGCACAGACTAAATTATGTTTAGCATGTGTTTTAAATAAACAGACTTTGGCACAATTTACCTAGTTGGTAGTATCATCAATATTCCAATAATTTGCATATTCCATTTAAGCATAAGAGTAAAAAAACAAAACCAACTGAAAAAGGAGAAATTAAGGACATACATAGCACCAAGGGATCAGAGAGAGCTTTCTAAACAAGTCAGAAAGGCTAGAAGCTATAAAAGCAAAAAGCCACGTACATAGACCAGAGGAGGATTATGATTTTTTGCATGAGAACAGAATATAAAACAATGTCAAAAGATAAATGATAGATTGGAGGGAATATTGTATTTCCCAGGATAGCTAAAGGTTAATATAGAAAGAGCTCTTACAAATTAAGAAGAAAAATACCAACAGCTCAAGATTTTTTAAATGGGCCAAGGACAGGAATGGTTAATGTTCAGCAAAGATTATCCAAAAGACCAAGAGACATAACAGTTTTCAGGTAGAAACCAATCCATTTCAATAAAAAGCCTCTTTGTCTGCACATTGGAGAGCAATTTCATGCCGAATAGAATGGAAATAAAGTGTCTAAGCCTTTTGGAATAGGGACAAGAGGCTTGAAAACACAAGCTCCCTCAGACTTGAGTTCAGTGGAGCAAAACAGAGCTCCCAAGTGAAGGTACCTGGGAGACTTCCTGGCGCCAGGAACTTGCTGGAAGGACTTAGGAAGGCACAGAAAAGCCCTAGCCTCATTCTCATCTTGGTAAGCACCCACTTATTCATATTCCATCAAGTCTGGAGAATGGAAAAGAGCCAGATCTATATTTGAGTCCATCATTGCCATTTACTAGCTAAATTGACTTGGCATGTATTAAGGATTAAATTGAATCCTCCCCCCAACAAACCCTGAAAGATAGACTGAAGCCATAACTCCCAGCACTTCAGAGTGTAACCCCATTTGGAAAAGGGGTCATTGTGGATGTAATTAGCTAAATTAAGGATGTGGTAGGACTGGAACAGTAGGCCTTTAACCTAATCTGACTAGTGTCCTCATAAGAAATGAAGAAAGGCAAAGACCACAGGAAAATGAGAGCCATGGGATGGGAAGAAAGATGTCATGGGGACCCAACTACAAGGCCAGGAATGCAAAGGAATGCTGGAAAACACCAGGAATTGAAGGAAGCCAGAAAGAGTCTTTCCTAAATCTTTCTCCCTTGCAGAAAGCATGATCTCCCTGGCACATGGATTCTAGTCTTCAGCTTCAGGCCAAGTGAGCCAATAAGTTCCTGTTGTTTTAAGTCTCCCAGTATGCTATACTTTGTGAAAGCAGATCTGCGAAGTAATATAGCAAGTCACCTAAGTGGGGTACGGTTTCCTCCTCAATAATGGACAGGAAACTCTGTCTATCTCATAAACACTTCCTGGCCCCCATTACTAGGACAAAGTGTCCCCACATAGGAGCCTTCATGATGAATCTTTGTTCCATTAAGTATTTGTGGGTTCAGTGTGCTGGTTTTGTGCTTTCTCTCTCTTAACATATGTAAGATGCAATTTAAATATAGAAAGCGCTAATGTTGAATCCAAAATTGGATCTAAGAACTTGCACCAAATTGACCTATTTTAAAATTGAAACTTTGGGGATATCTCCCTAGTTTGGGGGTTCGGGACTTTTATATTGTTATAGGAAGTAGAAGAGATCAGATGCATAGTCTGATCTTAGGAATATAGAGGCTTTGTGAAACCCGTTGTAATAATTAATAGACACAAGAGTATGAATGGCAGCTGAGTAAAATAGGATCTGTGGTGTGGACAAGATCAGCTGAAGGGAAGGAAGTGAATGGAGAGAGTGTGAAGATGGTCATTGTACTCCATATGCATGTATGAAATTGATAGTGAGAACTGTTGAAATTATTTTAAGGAGGGGAGAGTTTGATGGATGTATTGCATGTATATGTGGGAATGTGACAGAGCTAGTTACTTTACAATTAGTGGATGTCAGTAAAAATATCAATTAAAAAAGCAAGTTGGGGTGGTGTTAATGAGAATAATGTAGACCCTAATATCAAGAAGCAGGGTTCAGTAGGAATAATACCAGATTTGAGTCCCAATTGTTCTATTTCCTTGCTACATGGCATTGGATAAGACTCTATTCATCTCCAAGAGTTTCTGTAACAAATGATTCCAAAACTAATATCTGAAAGAATACACTTTTTTGATAGTATTGGAATCAGATCTACCGGGCTGAAATCAATTGATCAAATGGCTGTCCCTTTCTGATGGAGAAGGAAGTAGCGCTTTACATTTTAGCAGCTAGAGCTGCTTACCTTGGCTTTTAGCCCTTCTTCTATCTTCATAGTCTACAGCATAGCTTAATATCTTGCTTCAGTCTTTGAATTGACTGCTTCTGGTCACCAAATTTCCTTCTGATCCCTTTGAAGGCTTTCAAAGAATTCTGAATAATCTGACCATCTCAAAATTCTTAGTTGAATCACATTTTCAATATCCCATTGCCATAAGAATAACATTCATTGGCTCTAGAAATGTTTGGTTGGTTTGAGGGCCTACTACAGTTTCACTGTCTCTGAGCTTCGGTTCCTGGGACCATGATAGAAGCATGATGATAGGATTGCATTACTTCATGCATTTGAAAACCTCTGACAAAAATCTGGAAATAGTAACTGAGTAGTCAACATACTCAGACTTTGGAGTCTCTTTTTGCTCAGCATATAAGACAGCTGTGTGAACTGATGGTGCTCCTTTAGCAGTAGCCCCATTCTCTCTAGCTCTGGCCAGGAAAAGATGCTTTGGGGTCAAGAATAGCATTCAATCTTCAGCACACCCCCAATGTGACTGTGTGACAAACCAGACTCTTCTTTCCCTGACTCTAGTGTGAAATGGATCTCACAGTTTCATTTTAGCAAATAGAAATTGCTTTATTTCTTATTGCTCTTTCAACCTTTAGGGAAAAGTGGTGTGATTTTTTTTATCATCAAAACCTTTTAATATGAATCTGCCAAAAGATATCCATGGTTTCAAATAACTCTCCAATACCAGACCTTCTTTTAACTCTCTCTTCTTTCTGTCTCTCTGTACTAAATCTCTATTCCCTTTATTCTTGATTCACTCAGGTAGAAACAGTTTCATACTATGTTCTTAAATCAGAGTCATGCTGGAAACCTGTTTAAATTAGATCCTTGCTTGGAAGCCCATAGTTATTTTTTATCATTTTATTTTGTTTTTTATTGTTTTCAACTGGGATTTTTAGCAAACATTATAATGTATTTACATATCTATCTACCTATATCATCTATCAAGGTTGGCAAGTCAATTGTGAGAATTGTTTCGCCAAGTCTTTGCAATAATATCATGTGTGAAGACTTTCTAAAAAAAATTTCAAAACTCAAATTGGCTCATTGTCTGGCTAATGTGGAAACATGCTTCAGAAAGGAACAGCGACAGAGGCTGCACCAAGACCCCTGATAGATAGTACACAAAGCCGTGTCTATCAGTCTGTTTATTTAACCATACAAGCACAACCTACTGTTAAACACTTCATTTTTCTCTGGTCCTACATCAACAGAGGGAGGTAAATTCACTTTTTACATCATTACTGTGAAAAATGAACTAAACAATAGTACCAAGAATATTGAAACATGTATACATACATATATCTTCATCCATGACTATATGAATAGAAGGGTGGATGGAGAGATAGATGGTGTCAATGCTTGAATATGAAATGTCTCCCCCAGCAAATTGTGTGGAAAATTTGGTGCTCTTCAAATGGAGATATTTTTGGAACTTCTTGGAACTTTGGGATGTAAGAACTATTTGGAGAAAGTTCCTAGGGATACAAATCCCTGTGAATATTTTGTCCCTGGCTTCTTCCTGTCTTCTCTCTGCTTCCTATTCACCATGAGATGAGTAAGTTCATCCATCACATATTCCCACTGCTATGATAGTTTATCCAAATGCATGAAGCCAAGTGGCTATGAATAAAGTCTCTGAAAAAAAATGAGCCCAAATAAGCCTTTCCTTCCTTTATATTATTCTCTTGGGTATTTTGATCATAGCTATGCAAAGTCTGTGAGGAAAGAGGCAGAGAAAGAGACAGAGATAGACAGAAGAGTGTGTGTACATTTGATATAGAAATAGCTGTGATAGGGGCTGGGAAGGTGGCTCAGTGGTAGAGCGCTTGCCTTGCATGCATGAGGCCCCGGGTTCGATTCCTCAGCACCACATAAGCAAAAAAGAAAAGAGCCGGACGTGGCACTGTGGCTCAAGTGGTAGAGCACTAGCCTTGAGTTGAAGAGCTGAGGGACAGTGCCCAGGCCCAGAGTTCAGGCCCCATGACTGGACCCCCCCCAAAAAGAAAGAAAGAAAGAAAGAAATAGCTGTGATATGTCCATAGTCCTATTATAAACACAGGTGTAGAGCAATACTTTTCCTTCCACTGTAGGAATTGGTAAATCACTACAAGATGTATCGGTCATTCATCCATTGTCCAAACATTTCTTGAGTATTTGTGGTCATGTGGACAGATGCTCAGGGTGTACAGATGGTATCTTTCTGAAAAATGCCACTGAAGCACCTGTCAGTGCCACACCAGAATCACCACCATTCTCTTTCCTATGCTCTTTGGCCTCACTTCCACCTGCCAGTACTTCAATCCTCTTTACTCGTCAGTATCCTTTCCTTTCTCCATTGTTCTTGCTGATCCCTGAGATAGTTTTCTGTTTATATTCATGTCTTATCATCATCATCATCATCATTTTAGGTGTAGGTTCCCCCAATGAGCAAGAACATGTTATATTTGACCTTTTGAATTTGACTTATTCAACAGGATGAGATCCACTTTCATCAATTTTCCTTCAAATGGTGTACTTCATTTTTTGCTATGTTGAGTAATAGTTCATACACACATATGCTCTTCGTTATCCATTTATTGCTTATTGAGCCCCTCAGGTGATTCTCGAGTATTGCAGTTTGTGAACAGAGCTGCAATAAACATTGGTACGCTAGCGTCTCTCCTGTAGTTAAACACTCCTTTGGATATATGCCAAAAGCAATATGGTGTGCTCATAAGGTGGGTCTATTTTTAGTATCGTGAACAATCTCCATACTGATTGCCATGATGCAATCAGTACATTCGATCAATAGTGTATGGGGGGGGTCTTTATCTCCACATTCCCATTAGCATTTGTTGTTTGTTTCCTTGTCAATCTGACAGAGATGGAATTGTAGTATAATTCTGATTCACATTTTCTTTATGTCTAAGGATGTTTCATGTTTCTTCATGTATTCGCTATTTGTATAGTTCAAAAAAACTAAAGACCAAAAAAAGAACAAATAATTCAATTAATAAATGGAAAAACAAATTGAGCAGATAGACCTCTGAAGCAAAGAAAGCAGTTTCCTAGTGTAATTCTCCCCTAGCAGCATGACATGGGTGAGCTGCACTTCACAAATACCAACTCCTTGAGTTCTTGCCCACAGCACTTCCCTCAGTCCTTGGACCGCCATGTTGTCTTTTGTTTCCTAGCCTTCTTTCTGCCTGGAGCTTCTCTGACTGCTTTTACCTGCCACTTCTGCGCCATCTGTAGCTGACCCTACGTATTCTCAGGTCTCAGCATATTTGTAAATGCTACAGAGTTTCACTGATCCCTGAAATGAGGTCAGCTCATCAAACATGCCTTTGTTATCTGACAGATTGCATCCTTCTTGCTCACTCTCTACTATACAGTTAATACTCAAAAACTATATTTTCAAACCAGTTGCGTTCAGAGAGGTAAAGAGAAGAAACAGGTTACACTAGGCAACTTAGAAAAACTTCTGGCACCTGGGGAGAATGTGTGCTACTAGTTATTTTGTTGGTATCATCAAATCTACATCCAGGATGAAAACTTTATTTTTGTCTCTCTGATTCCCAAACTGAGCAGAAGTATGAATCTATCTGCCCCCACCCTGCTTCTTTAATGGATTTAGTGAGATTCTGCCCCATGGCTTAGGAGAATCTGTGTTTTCATTTTTCTGTTAGAAGGAGAGATCCTTGAGACAAAGACTGTACCTTTTTTATCTTTATATCCCAGGACACATGTTCAGTAAATGTACATGGGAGGGGAAGTGGGAATGAACTGAACGAAAGGGAGAAAAGGATGTGGAGGAAGGTTAATGATGAGACATTGGTTCCCTAGATACTGTGGCTCCAGGTTAATTAGTGGTCTTACAGTGTTTTCAAGTCCTTTTCCATTTTTTTCCTCAACAAATAGTAATGTTGCTACAAACTCATCAGCGCAAAAGGAAGGATTTGGAATAAACAGACCTGGGTTCAAAACTTAGTTGTGGTACTTCTAGTTGTAGGACCATGACCGTGACTTCTAGTTGTTGGTCCCTGAGCTTCAACTTTTGCACTAGTACAATGAATAGCCATAGTGTGTTTGTGGTAATTAAGTGAAGTATTTTTGTAGAACACCTAGCTTGGTGCCTGTCATCATGAGTAGTCTGCAGACCTATGTGAGAGGCACTATGAGGTGTGTAGAATGAACATAGATCAGTCCCTGGATGCACGGCAAAGGATGGGTACACTATCACAGTTGTATTCATTTTCCTACAAACCTAATGAAAAAGAATGCAAATTTATTAGCAGATCTAGAGGTAAGAGGACTGACCTGAGTGTCATTGGGCTAAAGCTTAGGTACCGCTAGGCTTGTGATCCTATCTGGAGGTTCTGAGGAATAATCTGTTTGCTCGCTTTTGACCCAATCATCTAGGGTAATTGCCCTATTGGAAGGTTGGCTAATTAGCAACCTTAATCCTGAATAAAACCTTGACTTCCCCTTTGCAAGGTAACATAGTCACAGCTTCTGAGAATAGGATGGGGAGCTCTGAGGAATCTTATCTGTTGTTCCTATTGGCCTGTCACAGTGGTTTAAAGTGCCAGCTTGGAGTAAAAGGAGCATGAATTCTCATCCAGCTCTGATACCTGCCAGCCTGTGACAGCCAGCAGCCACTTTACCTCCATTACACTTAGGATTCTTCATTTGCTAAGAGACTCTAATGACAATCAACACAGAGTGACTATTGAAAACAGTGGGGATAATGTACCACATCCATTAAGCCTCAGTGTATGACAAACCACCCAAAATGTAGTGGTTTTAAACAACATCCATTTCTTTATCTCTCCATACTATGTGATTCCTTTATCTCAGGGTTGATGATAGAATTACATAAAACAATATAAAGCACATAATGCAGGACTTGGCACAGAGTATATTCTGAAGCATCTGGATTACAAGATTAGAGCAGAGTGAGACTCCCGTTTCTCACACTTAAAAAGCAGTGTGACCTGGGGCAAGGTACTTCACCTCTCTTCATGACTGAGTGGGAATGAGTTAAGGAGAACACCTGTCGCACTAGGATAAGCTCCTTACGTTAGCAGGTGCAAGCCCAGGGCATCACTACCTTAAAGCTGCCACTGTTGTAAGGAAGGCTCCAAATGATGTTGAATCCTGAATTTACTGGGGCAAGTTGGAATGCCTGAGGGAAAAAACCCACTTTTTTCTTTGAGCTTCAGAGTAATGTTCCCCAAACCAAGAAGGCTGGGCTCAGTGTGTGCTGGAACTCCAGACCATGCTGCCGAGAGGTGGTGACGCTGGCGGAGTGGCCTCAGTCCTCTCCTCTACTGAGAGATCTTCCCACAGCCCTTCCCAGTCAGGACAGGATAAGCCTGTCTTTGAACTTTCCTCCACACAGCCCTCTAGACTGGGAGGCATGGAGGGTGAGAGGTTCCTTTGGGATTCCCCATAGCAGTTCTAGATGAACCAGGGAATGCCTGAGAGGGAGTCGTGGCTTTGCCCAGTGCAGCATGACTGGCTGGTTTTAAACTTCCTAAGGAACACACTGAGACCACTGTGTCAGCAACTACCACAAAACTCAGATGTCATCTGCTGGGTCACAGAACTGGGTGCTTACTAGAACCTGAGGTTGAGATTAACCAGACTTGAGAAAAGACAGATAGATAAATATATATATATATATATATATATGTATGTATATATATATATCATCTATCTATATATCATCTATCTATCTATCTGACATCTATCCAACTCCAGCAAATCACAAAGCCCCTCTCAGAGAGGTTGGGAATAATGATTTGAATCTACCTGCCCTTAATGGAGGCTGACATAGAAGAATTGAACACATGGGAAAATGCTTTGTAAGTTGCAAAGGACTAAAGAAATATGACTGAGTGTGATGGCACATGTGTATAATCCCAGCACTCGGGAGGGAGACTGAGGCAGGTCAACAGGGTTCTGAAGTCAGCCTACAGTGTGTTGCAGGCTCCAGGCCAGCCTTTGGCACATAGCAAAACCCTGCCACAGAGAAAATAAAAGCAACAGTAACCACAACCACAAAAAGTGATCGCTGATTTATTGTTTAGATAACCCAAGAAATAGATTTAAGTGATAGGGAAGAGGTTCATTTGTTTCAGAATTGATTTGGTTTAGAAAGCAGAAACAAAGCTGCCTAAGATCAATGAGGAAACAATAGGATCTGAGGAGCTCCCCTTCTCTTCAAGATGAGTAATCCAAAGTCAAATGAGAGAGGAAGTTAGTAAAGCCCTGCTGCATGCTCTCCACAAGGCTATCAGTGTGACTTATAGACAGACCTTGGAGCAAAGGCCTGGCCTTGCTGTGAAGCATGCCAAAGCACCGTCTGTGCTTATGTGGTCAGTAAGAAGCACAGAGATTTACTTGAGTAACCTGCAGTGACTCCCTGGCATTAGCCTGGAATTGCAGGACATAATTGCACAGAACGAGGTGCAAAGTGTGTACACACATCACACGCATTCCTCCCGCCCTCTCACAGGGTACTGCGTTGTCTCGGTAGAGCCCCAGAATCCTTCCCAACACATCTTCCAGAAGTTTTCATTTTTCATGGGAATGAACAGGTTCGGCATGGTTGGATGACTTGTCTGAGCATTTCATCTCCTGTAAGATCTATTTGAACCAAAGAATCAACTGAAATATTTAAAATGAATGAAATGGAAATTTATTTAATTAGAGTCTATAGTTAGTCTAAAAAATTTTTGTAGAGGATAAACCATTTACTTTCTATCATTTCCAAATCTTCTTGGATCTTTATAATCAGCCAAGTTTACATCTATTTCACCTCAGTGTAATCAGTGAACATTCTATTTTCCTCTGTGCCTTTTTATGCACCATCATTCAACATGCAATTGTGTGCTTATTGCAGAGGACTGATTTTATTTTAACAGATATATATTAGTTCATTACCTTGCTGTACCTGACATTGTTCTGATGATTGTTTCCAAAGACTGTACTTGTCAAATGAATACCTTCTGAACAAATTTGCATTGTTATTGATACTAGTGTGCTCAAGAAGATATAACAAAGCACCGCAGCTTGGATTACTCAAACAGAAACATATTGTTTTGCATCCTGGGGGACATAGATCTAATGGCAAGTACTGTCGGGGTCAGTGCTCCCTGAGTCTCTCTCCTCCCCTTACAGATGACCAGTGTAGCCTTCCTTCTATAGCCATCTGTGTCCAAATGCCTTTCCCTTCTCCACTTGTGCCTGGCACTCTGGATTGGGGCCTGCCCACTTACTTTAGCCTAATTATGTCCCCAAAGACTATCTACTATCTCCATGGCCAGGCATGTTGGCTCACACTCGTAATTCCAGCCACTCAGGAGGTAGACTCAGGAGTATCTGCATTCAAGGCTAGTCTGGGCAAAAACTTAGTGATCCCCCACCCCCCACACCCTTATTTCAACATTGTAGGTAGTTTGCATCTGTGATCCAAGCTACTCTGAAGGCATAAGGATGGTTTTACTCCAAGGCCATTTTCAGGCGGGGGTGGGGGCGTGGGGGGAAGGAAAAATGCTACTGAAAAATAGCCAAAAACAAAGAAGGACTGGAGGCCTGACTCAGAAGGTGGGGCTCCTGTCCTGAGCTCAAACCCCCACAATCACCAAAATACGAAATGAAATAAAATGAGGTTTCATTCTGAGGTACTTGAAGTTGGGGTTTCCATGAATGAATTGGGAGGGGAGAGATGCAGTTCAATCCACAACAACTTCTTGGTCATTTGAGCTTCTTCTCTGAATTTCAGCCTTCTGCAGACCTCATCAGCTACCTAGCTCTTGGCAACTTGTTCTCAGCTTAACAATTTCTCTGTGATCTGACCCAGAGAGAAATCTTTGCCAAAAGAGTGAAGGCATTGGCAGAGGCATCATCCTTTTTCCTACCCCATCATACAACTGTCCCAAGGCACAATACGTGGGGACATCCCACATGACCAAGAAGCCAGCTGCAATTTCTCATGGAACTGTAACTATCCCAGTCGTCTGTCACTTAGCATTCCCCTTCCCTGTCACTTGTTTCACTGGCCTCTTCTTTTTTTGTGTTGAACAGGTGTTTCTGATGCTGATGTCTGGGACATTGCAGGTCTTGCAAACACTGCCTTTTCTAGGGCTTGTCAATTACTAGGATAGCAAATGAAGCACCTGGCAGTGTGTTTCTCATATGCAGACCAACCAGCCCTATGCCCTCTACTTCTCCTGGCTCCGACACTCAAGCTGCTATTCATCTACTCTGGTTATACCAGGGCCGTGGGTCATACAACTGAAGAGAATCTCTCAACTCCAGAACTGGTCGAAGTTGTGCAAACTGGAAATCTGAACTATGTTCCTGCTTTCCCCAGTCATCCAGAAGCCACAACAAAGGCTTTCACCTACAATCCTCAAGTACCAAATCTGGTGCTTCATTGTGCTACATATATGGGGTATGTCCTCCTCTTGAGAACTGTAGTAGTCTTCTCAATGGTCAATCGTATTGTGTGGGCACCATAGCAACAATACTTCTTGGTCTCCTGATGTTTTGACCCTAAATAAATAGTAGTATACACCTATATCTCAAGCTTCATTTCTCCTAGGAAAGCTAGCCTAAGGAATTGCCCAAACTGAACAGACAAAGCTTCCTTGGTGACCTACTGCGTTCTCAGAAAGATGCTCAAGTACCATTCATTTAATTTCTTTGAAGAAATTCAAGATAATTTATCAATCAAAAGAAATCTTTTGATGCAGTCTTGAAAATTGAACTTAGAGTCTCATGCGTGCTAGGCAAGCACTATACCATTCATCTACACCCCCAGCCCAAAAGTAGTTTCATAGTTGCAAATTGCTTTTGTTTAGAAAGATCAAGCAATATAAAATGCACATTTCTTTCACCCTAGACAGCATTTGTTGCTATTGTTTATTCAATAAAACTGGTAGTTAGAAGCTGTTTTTATTTAATGTTTGTTTAATTGCTAATGAAGCTACACATTTTAAATAATATTTTTGTTGTACTGCAAAGATACACATATATACACATACATACATACATAATTGCTACCATTGTTGTACTGCAAAGAAATACATTATGCAAAAACTTCTGCATAACCTCAGGTCTGGTGACAGAGCACATTTGCAGGGACTTACTTAGCTGCTGTAGCTAAGTACATTTCCAAGAACTCATCTCCCCAAAAGACAGAGGTCAAATTCCTACCCTTTGGAGACAAGGCATATCATCCCTTCGGTACTCTAATTGGCAGCCATGCATCTGGATGCCAGGCTAACTGATGAGCCGTAGTTGATGCAAGCTTACTCCCTGCTCCTCCCCAGCCCCAGCCCTGCACCCAGGGCTCCACTATACCACTTTGCTTCAGGCACACTCTGGGATGTGTGTCCCTTAACCTAGGGGCCTTTGAGCTCCCCATTCTGAAAATCAATGCTTGTTGGTAAAGCATTTTGAGATTTTTTTTCCCCCAAGAAACCTAGATTCTTGGGACAAGGTGTTATTATTTAGCTGATGGGAAACAAATATCTACCTAATAACTGTAATTATACTGTCAAAACTGCTTAAAATATCCACCCTGCTGGGACTCTGTTGATGTCAGAGAGTTTTGTGACTAGTAAATTGGAACATTATCATGAAATTAAAAAAGAAAAGTTACATTACCAAGTAATTCATCGGAATGATTTGATATTTCAAGGATAACCACCAAGCAATTTCAGGAGCATGTAATTATTTTTTTCATTTGCTATTTTATGAAGCATTGCTCAGGGCTGGGTGGTTGACTGTGCTTTGTAAAGTGGAAGAATAACAACTGAAAAGTCATGAACAGATCAAAGTCCAGGTGGGAATGCATAGTGAATTTTCCTGAGCCTCTTCAACTTTGAGAATTGCAATGTCCATGCAGTGACAAGTACTCTACCTCCTCTCCTCCTCCAGGCACAAACTGCATCCTGGCACATGTCTAAGAAGGGCTTCCTGAGCATGGACCAGCTCATGGTTCCTCGTGGTTTGATATTCTTTCTTGCCTCCATGTTTTCACACATGCAACATCTGCAGTGAATAAAATGTCATTTCTCTGTGGTAAACCTATAAATAGCTATGAAAGTGGACCATGGCTAATTGCTTCTGCCCAACCTTTCCTGGCCTTTCCTTCTAGAAAGATTTAGATAACCTTTAATAGCACAAAATTGTCCTAGGTGTAAATTCCATTTCAGACCTACCACACTGACTAGAAGAAATAATTCTGTTACTGATCCTTTATTTTATAGTACGTTTCTGGAGGTCAGAAACTTCCTGCCTGCTTGTCTTTCTGCCTGACTACCATTAGTAAATATTGACTAAGCCTGTGTGTGTTGGGCACTGTGCTAGCCACTGGAGGAGCAAGGAGAAACAAGCTACATGCGTCTCCTGACCTCCTGGGGCCTCTTATAAAGAGAGATTTTATTTGACTTTGCAGTCAGAGTTTCTAGCACAAATCCCATTTTAAGAGTCCTGAAAAATGGGGGGATTCTAGATAGGTTCTGAAGACAGAGCCCATTCCATAAAAACAGCTCCAAAGGACATTCAGAAGTTTGCTATGTAAGATCACAGCTCCATCTCTGAATAGAAAATGTTGGCTGGAGATTTGTCCCAAGTAGTGGACTTCCTACCTGCCAAGCACAGGTCAATCAATCCCTAGTACCAGGGGAATATAAAAATAAAAACTCCCTTATGTAACTAACTCCTCTGTACATCACCTTTATAATAACAATAACTTTAAAAAAACCAACTTCTGTGAAGGAATGGTGGGTGGAAGGAATGAATGGAGAGGGCGGTAAAGGGCCGGTGTGTCTGGAAGGGTATGCACTGTGATGTTAGTAGAAATGATGCCTGCCTGGGTGTTTCGGATGTTCATGTCAATGCATCTGAACTTCACTTTTTCAGCAGCAAAGCTAGGGATCATGGCCAGGAGTCTTAGAGGAACAGGGGGTAGAAAAAGATGATATAGGAAAATCAAGTGATGAATATATGAATGCTATATGGAATATGAACATGCTGAAATAACCAAAGATTACTTAGCCCAAAGCCTAAGCATAGATTCTGGGGGGCGGGGGGAGAAAACTGCGAGGAGGGAAATGAACAAGTAGTTCACCTAAAGTCCACATCTGTGAAACTGCTGAGGAATGACTGAAATAACTTAGCCCCACTAGCAAGTAGTTCTCTGCCCATGGACCCAAGGGTGATGAAATGTGATCATTCACAGTCATTGTTACCCTTGGTTACAGAGCACTCCTGCCCTCATGGAGCTGTACTGCAGAGCTCTCTTCTGTGTGTTTGTGTTGCTGCAGCTGAACAATTTTAGGTGATGGGATGAAGTAAATGAATACCCATCTTGGTTACTCAACTCCATTGGAATAGTGAATGGACCAATGACTGTGTTCGGACAATATAGTCATCCGTTGACATGGAGTTAACCTTAAGATCCCTATCTGCCACCACTGACAGCCACGTGGTAACTCAGGCAGAGGTGACCTCACTTACTTCAGTTTGAATGTAACCAGTGTTGTACTTTATAATGTTAAATAAAGGAAGGCTCTAGTTTGGATAGCTTGAAAAGTATGAAATAACTTGTTATTATTATTATTAGTTTTCTGCCACACTCACATAATAACACCTTATATTCAGTCCCCAAAAATTCTGGACAGCAGTACAAGGATCTATGAATATCTTCCAAATTACCACTAACTACAGGATATTGTCAAAGCAACATTTCCCACTGCCATTCTATTCTCAGTGGAAACCTCAGCCTTCTGGCAGAGACACCATATCAGTTGGAAAATAGATATGGAGGGGGAATGTAGGAGTCTGCGAAGCTTGGAGGTTTGATGGTACCAATAGTAAATAGCTTTGATAAAAATATAGATGATAGAGATTAAATTTTCAGATGACATTAATCTTGGAAGAGTATCAAGTAATAAGAGCAACAAAATTGGAAGAGGATCAAGTAATAAGAGCAATGAAATTGGCATCCAGAAAGACCAGGTTATATTGGACATAACTGAGGTATAACCAAGTACTGGGAAAAGGAGGGAGAAGAGATTGGATCAAGCAAAACCAAAGAGGGCAGGACTCAGGCAGCTGTGATAGATTCAGGTCAGAGCACAGACTCTTCTGTGCTTAGGCCCGACATATCAATTGCATATTAAGTACCAGGACAGATACCTTTGTAGATCTCTCAGCTCCCCAAATTCTTCTTACCAACTCTTCCCCCAAACTTGGTGATATGACTTATAGTGTGTAATGGTGACATTCATAATGTTTTATTTACATCCCACTGAAATCTTGTAAAGAAAGTATTTTAATCTTAATTTTTATATTAGAAACCCAAGTTTAAGAATATTTAAATAACTTAACCTTATAAGGACACGTAGCCTAGTGTCCAGGTAAACACTATTTCTGAGTCATGGAAGAAGTACAATAACAATATTCATAAAATTCAACTGGGCCAAATGGAAGACCTTTGTTTGGAGTACCAAATATAGTGGTAAAACCTTGAGGAGATGAGACTTAGCAGAACTTCATGGGAAAATCAGCTCTAGGTTTTAGTTTACTTCCTGTTCAGTCATCAGAGAAGACAAACTGACAAAGGCATCTGGGTGGTCTCAGGCAGCTCCCTGTTCTCATAGTGCCAACGCGACTGACCACAGCAGTCTCACAAGGAATCGCAAAGGTCTCACAACTCAGCAGGTGGCTAAAAGAGATTGTCCAAGGTCAGTTCTGGAATTTTACTGCTTTTGAAGATGAAACTTCTCTCACAACCACTGACCTGGATCCCCAGCTATATAAACATAAAAAGCCCACTATCACTCTGTGTTTACTCCATTTTATATTAGATTCATATCATCATTTGAGCTCATCTCTTTATAGCTATCTTAATTCGCTTCCAGTAAGAATAGCAATCCTCTTCTACATCTCAAATTCACGAATCCTCAGGATCTAGAAATATTTGGAAATAAAATCTTTAAAGAGGATGTTGAAGTTAAGTAAGGTCATTAAGGTAGGCCCCAGTCAATATAACCAGTATCCTTACAAAAAAAAAAAAAAGAGAGAAAACTCACAAACACACACACACACACACACACACTGAGGAACATTACTTAATTGGATAGCATGGACATTTTCCAGCCCCCAAAGAGTCCAGACGATCCAAAAGCTTGATCTTAGCCTGCTAGCCTCCAGATCTGCGAAAAAATAAATTTCTATTATTTAGGCTACCAGCCTCTTATTTTGTATGGAAGCCCTGGGGAATTAATATAGGCTACAAAACTATAAGACACTCACTTATCTAGCACGAGGATTTCTGTTACTAACTTGCCTGGAAATCCTCAGTACTGAGTTTTTTAATGACTTCATTTAAAAATGTGACTACCTTTTGCCAAAGGCCGTATCAACAGTCAGATTAGACCAATTTCCTTCAGACATGCAGTGACTAGAAACTGGAACAAAGGACCATGTTCTTGTTTGGTTTTCCCAGATCCTCTGCTTCAGAAGCCTTCTTATACCTTGGAATATATATTTATGTGTTTGCTCATCTTCCCCACTGGTCCATGAACAACTTCGGTGCATATTTTAACAGTACTGTGCTCCTTAAACACACACACACACACACACACATGAGAGACAGAGACAGAGACAGAGAGACAGACCGAGAGAGGAGAGAAAGAAGACCCAGAGTTCCTGGCTCAGTGATCATTGGAACAATGTCCATGTTATAGCTTGGATATGAAGTATGCTCCCAAAAAGCTCACATGTTGAAGGCTTAGTCTCCATTTTCTCTCAGTATTGAAAAGTAGAACATGAGGACACAGATTTATTAATGCATTAATCCATTGATGAAGTCATAGCAGAATGGATTCTTCAGAGGTAGGGCCTTATTAAAGGTAGTAGGTTACTGGTTATGTGCTATTGAAGAGTGTTGCTCTCTCTCCCTCCCCCTCCCTCTCCCTCTCTCTCCTTTCCATAATCACCACAATCCACATTGGTTCTGAAAGTGACTGCTTCCCTCATTCCAGTGTGCCAGAGCAGTACCTCATTCCTATTCAAAATCCTCCAAGGGTGTTGGTGACAATAGTTTCTAAAGAATGGCTAGAAAAGCTGGTGCTGGTGGCTGAAGTGTGTAACCCTAGCTACTCAGGAGGCTGACATCTTCCTGATTTGGCCTTCAGCTCTTATTCCCAAAGACCCAAATTCTGGGGCTCCTTCCAAGGCAGCTTCTGCAGAATGCAACATACCATTCTGGATAAAAAGGTGTTGCTTAGACCCAAAAATTACCTTGGTCAGCACGTCCCATATTCATTTTCTCATCTACTAACTTTGGTCAGAACGTATCTCTCAGAATTGTCATGGTGCTCTGCAAGGATAATTTCAGGAAGAACACTAAGCAAAAGGTCTTTCCTGTGGTAAGTACAGAGATATTAGAATACACAAACTTGAACCATGGAATATACAACAAAACCATGGTTTAAATGAACAAAAAATTCAACAGTGTCTTAATATCCTTCACATCTCACATCAATGATCCAACTATGAGTCACAACATTTTAAAAATAAACTTTTTGACTGAAAACTAGAAAATATAGGATTGGGCTGATATACAAACCTGAGTTTGATTTCCCAAAATGTCTATACTTTTGTTCTGTAAACTTCATTCCATTATTATAATTGATCTTTAAAATGGGTTGAATAAAATCTCTTTCATAGGGCTTATGTGCGAATTGAAGTAGTGATATATAGAAAGCATTTGGCACATGCTGAGTCATGATTATTAACATCAAGCATTTTGGGTTTCTGCCACAGGATCGATTGGAAGAGTATTATGCTAGAAGAAGGATGCTAAGTTTAATAAACAAGATAATAGGAGTCCATTTTGAATGTGCCTTGAGAAACCACTTTGATTGTACTTATTGGTGAAGCTTAAAACATATATGTCAAATTACAAGTTGTGGGGCTGAGTGTGTAGCTCAAGTAGTAGAGCACTTGCTTAGCACAAGGCCCTGAATTTCAAAAAAAAACCAAAACAACAACTTGGCACTGTTAAAAGGATATAAAACAAACAAAAACTGTAATAGTTGTGATTAGGACTAACCTTGGTTTAAATTATTTCTTAGCACATAATCTATATTTTTTCCCTGAGATCTCAGTAGAAGGTTAAATGCATAGTAGAGAAGAGCATCCTTTATATTTCAGATGGTGACACTAACGTTGAATTTCTCCTGGAATATGATATTGTTTCTGATTTACTCTTGTAGATAGAAAGGGATGTCGATTTCATAAGCTTCCCTTTCGAGAGAAGATTTAAGGGCTTCCCCCAAGAGAGGTATATTAAGAGTATTTATGGCAACATTCCTATTTTAATGACTCTTTTTACACAGGTCAGAAAGTTACCATAAGAATGAAGCCAGTAACTTGGGAGTTTCAGCTCATCTACACACTGAAAAGCAAAAAACAGGAAACAGAAAACAAAAATCAACCTCCCCCCACCCCCCCCCAAAAAAAACTCTAAGGAGTGAATGTGCATACTCAATACACCATGATAAAGTGACTCAGATCAAGATTACTTCATAATTTGGTCTCTAAAAGCGCCAACTTTCCTTATCCCCAATGTTTAGTTTCTCTGATACAAATCTATTGAAGGAAAGATTGGAGCATATTGATTGTATATGACATCAATGGGAATCTATCAATAGCCTGATGTGGAAGCCAGGTGAGGGATCATGTTTTTTCCATTGTGCTTGCCAACTTTGGATTTCATCTGGTTATAGGAACCAAGTAACAACTCACTGGTAGCCAGTGTGTCTCTTACCAATATGAATGCCTTAACATTTGTCATCATCCGTGTACCTGGAATCAGAGGTCCATAATCACATTCTCCCTTTACTCTCCAGGACAGTATGACTAGTTTTCCTCTGATTTTTAAATGCTGTTAGCTAACCTCTGCTGTTCCAGACTTTGACCATCCCCACTGACTTTAGTTCCATAATGCCATCTTTCTTTGAGTACCCTAATCTAGAGGACAGCTACTGCTGAGATTCTCAACAGAACTAGTGTCCCTAGTTTTGCTTAAATAAAAGGGGTGTCCACTGGAGTCTTTCAAGAAATGTAGTCTGGTGGAATGCTCCCTGTTCTTACAGAATAATTCCTTCAAATACCTTGCTCCCTCTGATGTCATTCCTCTATCCTTTTAATATAACCCATTATGTTGTCCTAATTTCATGAAGCCTCTCCAGCAGCTGCAAATATCTTTGCCAGGATGTTAGATCCTAACATTGAAAAGAGTGTTGCTTCACTTGATTATCTCCTATTATTCACTCTTAAATTATGCCTTCCTGAGCAAATACTACTCACTTTCCTTATGTTTCTGCTATTTGATATATATTGGCTAGCACTTTCCATTGTCTCACATGAGTATTTCCTCTTCATCTATTACTATCCTAAATTTTCTAGTTATTAATCAAAAGACAATCATGAGAAACATGTGGATCTTGAAGAGAAAAAGCAATCATTTCACGAGGCACCTGAAACCTGTGTGATGTTCTTAGTGTCTGCAAATACACAAAGAGACTTCTCTCTTCTAGCAAAGAGTGGGCTGCTTCTTTTAGCCCAAGAGTTTCACACCAATCCATAGGCTTGAGTTTCTTGGACTCATCCCCTGAACTTAGGTCTCAAGGCTATGAAATTGATGTGAGAAGCCTATTAAGGCTGTGAATGGAGCTCTATCTGCAGACTATCATCCTTGTAGTTGAATCTTGGATCTAATTTTCAGTTCTACATTCCCAACAGCTTCAAGAGATTAAGGCCTCTTTCATTGGTGGTAGAGACTTTGTTTCTTCTGGTGATAGGGGACTGCCCTGAAACTGATTTCCTTTCTTCAAGGCTACTAAAACTGTTAAAGAAGGAAATTAATTCTCGATGCTTGCAATTAATATCACTTTGCTGTGTCACATAGTTCAAAACTCACTTTCCACTGAGCTTCATTCTGGTCACCATCAGTACACCACCAGTACACCTACTGGCTTACTTCCTTCTCCCAGGCTATTCTGGTCCAGGGTCTTGTCTGGACTGATTCTTATTTCCAATTCAGGTACCAGCTCTGGTAGTCTGAGCTCCTCCCTCCCTGAACCCAGAGACCAAGCAAGGACATCTGAGCAGGGAGTTCAACTGAGAGAACCTAGAGGAACTGGAGGGATATGAATGAACATGAGGGAAGGAGGAGGTTTTTATAACTACATCTTTCCTGAGCACTTCTGAGCAGTGTGTAAAGGAGCACATGGGGCTGTCGGAGAACGGGATGCTCACTGTTATCAGTCTTCTACGTTTAGCCCCCTGAGTTTTCATGCTGCACTGGGGAGTTGCTGAGTTGACTGTTACCTGTTTCCCCGGGCATTAGAATGGACAAGAGCTGTGCATATGACGTGAGCTTGTCAGGAGAAGCACCAGCAAGAGGGGCCTGCAAGTCCTCATAGTACTTTACTGCAGCAGGGCCAGGCACAGAGGCAGGATTTAAGCCACAAGGAGCATGAGGCATTATGTGTGACAAAGAATTTTGTATTGACACCAAGCATGTGAACCAAAAATATTCCCTTCCAGTTCTAATAATTTGATTCATCTTACCCTGAGTTGTTATAACAACTAAAACCAGGTGTTGAGTGAAAATGTCTTTCAATCAAGTGTGTGATGGCAGATTTCTGAAAACATCTGGGTGCCTGATGAAATTTATATTCAGTTTGCCTTTAAATTCACACACATATACAAATACACAGAGAGGAGAGAGAGAGACAGGGGGCGGAAGACAGGGACAGTAGGAACCCCTGAGCAATATCAAGGAAGGGGAAAGCACACCCTCTCTCAGCCCTTGTGAAATCCGAATTCTTGGCCACAAGTATTACCCCTCCTGGGGTTACACATGTCAGGTCGGAAACTTACCCTAACAGGCCAATAAAGAAGGGAGTCGTGGTGAAGTTCTGAAAAAAAAGGATTCAATTAGGATAGCATGGGCTTAGCAGAAAGAGGGAAGGTAGATTTTTCAGCCCATCTTTCCTGAATGTACATAAGTGTTTTAGGTTTAAATATCAAAAGAATTGAGAACAAAGAGAAACAACTAAATCTAATTTTTAAACTTTCTCAGCCACTGGTGTGCTCAGGTGTCAGAAGATGGTCCAATGGTTGCTCATTTCTCACAATTGTTCAGAAGGGGTCTTTTTACATATGACCAATGAACACATGAAGACATGTTCAACATCCCTGGCCATAAAGGAAATATGAATCAAAACCACATTGAGATTCCACCTCACTCTAGTAAGAATGGCCATCATCAAGAACCCAAAGAGCAACAAATGCTGGTGAGGTTGTGGGGGGAAAGGCACCCTAATACAATGTCAGGGGGAAGTAAACTAGGGCAACCACTATGGAAATTAGCGTGGATGTACCCTACAAAACTGAACATAGATTTCTCCTATGATCCATTGATATCACTCTGGCATTATCCAAAAGGCTGCATGACTGAATAAGACAATGGCACTAGAACACCCACATTCATGGCAGCACAGTTTACAATATCACAAACAGTTACGAAGGCAGCCCAGATGTCCCTCAATGGATCAATGGATCAAAAATTATCTCTATGTATCTATCTGTCAATCTATTGATCTAGCTATCTATCTATACTATATATACACATAGACACACACATATGTATATATACATGTATATGGATATATATGTGCATATATATCTGCATATCTATACTTATATACATATATAGTCTCTATTAAATGTCACAGGACACAAGTGGACACACTAAATTGTGACTCCCTTGTACAACCTTTTGATGTTCAGAAAAAAGGAAGTCATTGTAGCCTGGCAGGTGGTCTGGTCTGTCCTGTAGAGACTACACTCCTCCTTTGAATGTATTCCCTTGTAAAGACTTTATCCATTTGTGCTGTCCTTTCTGGATTCCAAGGAGGCTACAAAGTGACTTCAGATGTGAATGGTTCGGAGCAAAGGGCAAAGAATGGAGGCAGGCATGCCAAGCTTTATCCAGCTTTCAGTTAATTTGTGGGGCCAAGTAGGGAGTCAGTGCTTTTCAGTGCTAATCAGCTGCCAGGCAGCTTCTTAGTACCTGTTACACTCACCACAACCTCTCATATCCAGCACATACTCAGACCAGTGTCAGGGAGGAGTCTCATCTTGAAGGGTCTGTAATAAGCAGTAGGGAGGGGAAGCATATATATATAGTAAGTTTGGACTAAATCATTGTCCTTAGGCATTTGAAGTCTCTTACTTCAAAGCATTGAGAAATTCTCTATTATAAAAGGTCTGCAATTGAATTCACCTTTGCAGAAGACAGAGCCTTTGTTGTAGGAAAACTGCCTTGCAGATGGATAAAGAGAAAACACCACTCTTCCAACCCATCCTCTCTTACAATCCATAGCTCTGCACCTGCATCTCAAAGACCATCTTGTCAGACAGAACCTTATAGTGCTCTGGACCCTAGTAGCTCACTGAATCCCTATGAAAAGATGCCTTTATTGTGAGCAGAGATGAAGATGTACAGCCTATGTTTTCCAGAGGAAATGGAGTCTCTCTCTCTCTCTCTCCTTCTTTCTCTCTCTCCAGCTTTCAAGATGGAAATTTTCCTTTGTTCTCAGACAGGAGTTTGTGCGTGTGTGCGTGTTTGCATGTGTGTGTGTATATGTGTGTGTGTGTGATCATCTTTTTCCCAGAGCACCAGAAACTGTCACCAAAGATGTGGAATGACTGACATATGAGCCTAACTACTATCTCCAGCCATGAGAGACGCTAATGCCCTACAGAGAGAATAACAGTGTGATTCCAAGATGGGCAAGCAAGGGACCTCGCACACTCCAGAAAACCTAGGATCTAGTGGGATTGTCCCAATAGAGAACACTGGTAAGTGGCCATCCCATAGGAAAAGTTGATGTCGCACAGCAGTAGGATTTCTCTGGAAAGAGCATGACTGAAGGCAGAGGGGAAGTGTCACGAAGACCTTACATCAGGAAGGGGTAGAGGTTGATCCTAAGGTGCCTCCTGGAAATTGTACAGAGAGGTAAGTCCCTTTAGGGGGAGAGGCCAGCTGTGGTCCCAAGGTATTTAGTACAGGACAGAATCTGGGGAGAGGCTCTGTCCACAGATGTGAAAGCAGCTTTACATAGGATAAATGCCCCTGAATTGCCAATTATTTGTGCTACTCTCAAACTGGCAGGCAGATCTACTAAATAGCAGAGGACAAGGTACCTCAGGGTGGTGGGTAAAAAAGAACAGTGTTTTCCCTTCTCTTCCGAAGAACTAACTGGAAAATCTGCTGCATCTACAAATCTAGAGACACAGGGAAAATGCAAATAGTGAGAAGCATCCGTTGTAGCAAGAAGAGAGGGCGCGAGTAGAGCAATGAACCAGAAAACATCCAGGCCCTCCAGTAGGCAGGAGGATGAAGGCAGAGCCAGCAAAGCGGGACGGGGTAGGATGGAACTTCAGATGCCTTCAACACACAGGAGGAGGGGTCAGCACTGTCAGCATGGGGTGGGATGGAATTCCCACCTCACTCTGCTCAGGAAGCTGAAGATGCTAAAGGAGTTAGGATTTAGATGCCTTTCTTTTCTTTTCAAAGTACTTCACAGTGCAACTCACCTCATTACCAAACTTATCTCCAAGTCACCTGAGAAACAGAAAGCCAGAACTCCCTGATGTATGTTGTTTACCATCTTTTAGCTGAAATATAGTTAATGAAACCCATAACTTCATCAATTCAAGCCATATTTTTCACTATTTTCATCTCCCCTTACTCCATTTAATAGAGAAATTGAATCTGAGATGAGCTTTTAATTAAAAATCTCATAATGGTATACAAAATCCAGGCGATAAGGAAATTAAATTTTAAATATGGATGTTTTCCCCTTCTCTCTTCCTCTCTACATTTCCTGTTGTTTGCCATGTTGCAAAGTGTATTAGAACAAAGGGAGGGGCTGGGAAGGTGGCTTAGTGGAAGAGTGCTTGCCTTGCATGGATGAGGCCCTGGGTTCGATTCCTTAGCACCACATAAGCAGAAAAAGCTGGAAGTGGTGCTGTGGTTCAAGTGGTAGAGCACTAGCCTTGAACTGAAGAGCTGAGATACAGCATTCAGGTCCAGAGTTCAGGTCCCTCGACCCACAAAAAAAAAAAAAAAAACAAAGGGAGACAAAACATTTTAGTGTAACCAAGGACCCTGCTGCAGAAGGTTATCTGGATGGCATGGCAATCTGATTGTCTTTGAGCTCATTAATCCAGAGCCAGACCGAGGGCTGGGCATCCCTTGCAACACCTGCTGGCCAAATAAATGACAATCGCCTTCTCAGTTTGCTCTATACATGACAGTCCAAGGCAGAAGCTGAATATTTGGGGCCCTGAGGGGGGAGGCAGATGAGGTTTCAAGGAGATACAATGAACTAAAGGATTTATTAGCAAAGAAAAGAGAGATTTCAGCAAAGAGAAATTCTATGGCGAGTAAAGATGTGTTCTCTTATGATCTAACATCAGAAGAGCTGACAGGGCCATTGTTGGATTATGAGAACTAAAACTCATTCCTTTTAAAATAGGGGGTATAAAGTGGCAGTTGCAGAAGAAACAATAAAAATAATCTTGGCATGTTTAACTTTCATAAATGACATTTATTACTTTGGCTCCCAGGAAATTGTACAGGAACAAAGGAAAAGATAATATATTTGCTTTGTCGACAATTCCAACATATTATCAAATTGATGCATAATAGACTCATAGTTTTAACTCAGTAAAAGAATTATTGATGAATAAAAAAGCCCCTTAGTTGGCATTTATAGGTATCTGGGATTGAAAGCTTTGGAAAGAAGCATTCATACCTCTTACTGGCATATTCCAGTAGTAGTCAGAAGCCAATTCTGTCTGATGTAAAGTCACCAAACCTTACAATCCACAATGAAAATCACTGGCATAAAGAATTCATGGGGAAGGACAAGGGTGGGTTAACCAAGGTGTTGGGAGCCGGGGGGATGGAGAGGAAACAATGGAGAGAAAAGCTGAGAACACTTCAGTGCTGGTGATTGTGATTTCACAAGGACACATTTGTTTGAGGTGGGTTTGTTTAAACTCAACCTCATTCTGAAAATAATTTGAGGAAGTCCTTACACATAGCACAGCAAGATAAAAAAATAAAAATAAATTAGAAAACTGGGGCAAGGAGAAAATAAGCTGGAATAACAAGATGAAAACAAATGAAAAGAATGCCATCAAGCAGAAAGCATGCTGTGAAGTTCTGCATGATTATTCCAGTTGGGCCACAAATGTATTTCTTAGTAAGATGAACTCATTTTTTTCATACAGGTGGAGGCACATTGGCCAGTCCCCAAATTAGCATTTGAACTCATTTCTATGCAGTGGCAAAGCTAGATGCAAGCCTTATTCATATATGTAGAGACCTGTCCCTTGGGTAAAACAAAATACAAAGTCATATACATTCTTCCTCTTATAAAAAATATAAGCCTTGCTTTTCATTTGATCTGGGAGTATGTTCAAGAAAAACCTTCAAAACCATTTTGATGTATTGTAGATGGTACAGCCATCCACTCATTCAATAATGCTCTGTTGAATTCAATTTTCAGTAAACATTTATTTTCATTGTATGCCAAACACAGGAAGTGAAAAAGGAGAAGAAATATAAAACCCCACATGCCCAATCGTCCTCTGATCTAAAGCAACCTTCCCTCATCCCCCCCTGGGATTCCAGAACCCTGTTCTGAACTCTACCATGAAATGCATTCTCATTGAGAAGCATCCTCACAATTCCTCCCAAGCAAGGCTTGTGCCATTCACTTCTCAAACTGAACCTGATGTGAGACCTCGATCCACAGGATGAGGTGGAGGTGATACTGTCCCCCTTGACTGGTACTCAGATGCCTCCCATGTTTCTCCTTTCTCCTGAAAGTTCTCATGGTGGGGTTCAGCTATCCAGATGCAAGACATCCAAGCCACGTGTACAGGCCACAGGGGAGAGAACAAAACTCACAGGAGCTGTTTAGCATGAGAGTGGCCTTATGGGTATTTCAGTTGCACCACTTATGAATTCAGTCCCAGCGTGCACCAGTCCCCACTCTGTGCAGCTCAACCAAGTTATAAGCTATGAGCAATGATGGAACAGTGGTTGTTTTAACCTGCCTCATTTGAAGGCAGTATATTACATCATGACAGATCACTGAAGTGCCTCCAGTGTGTTGTGCTTTGCCAGGGTAGAATGCTGGCAATGCTGGCAATGGTGGCCAGGGAAGCCCGTAGTGAGCAGTGGCTGTTGAAGTACCTGACTCTTCCAAAGTTCTAGTTTTTGTACAGAGGTGATACTTTGGCAGGCAAGTCTTTCTTTCACAAGGGCGCCACCATCACTCTGCTTGGACCTTGAGTATCACAAAGCCTGGGTGAACTCTGTCTTCAACACTGTTCAAAATGATTCCAAGGAATTTTAGCAGAGGCTGTCAGGCCTTGCCTATATGCCTTGGGGGCAGACAATATGTTGTATGAAGTGCCAGTGTGTTGGCAGATGGCTTTTCCTAGTACCTTGGAAGGCTGCTCTGCCCAGCCCACTGGGATTTGGTATATAAATATCCCATATACCCCCTCTTAAAAAGGAAATAATGAATGCTAAGGCATATGTTCTTCATTTCCCAGAGGTTACTGGGGGAATAAAGCTCCAGGACTCCTGTGATAGTTAGCTTGCAATGTATCTTTAAGCGACTCCTTTCACGCCGGAAATTCAGATGAAGTATCTAACATGGGCTAGGTTTTTTTCCTTCTCTGTCTAAAACACCTATTCCCTACACCATAGTACATAGCAATTTAATTTTCAATAAGCTAATAGATACTTAAAGATAAGATACTTGCAATCTCAGCAAACCCAAACGGGCCTTTGATTTCCTTATTTAATGGATACTATTATATACACTACTCTCCGAGGTTAATAATCTCTACGAAAATGAATCTATAAAACCTCACAGTTTTTTAAAAACATTTCTGTACTCTTTTGTTTTGTATATAAGTTTATCTGATTTGGGGAGGAGAAGGGGAGACATAGAAATGGTGGGGCAAAAGGTGAACCAATTCCATGTGAAACCCACTAGGCACACTGTGTTGAAAATGAACTATACAACTTTGGGGGGAGGGCAGTCAGGAGGGGAAAACCCCGAAGAGAATGAGGGAGTGGAATCATGACACTATTCAAAAGGAAATGCTCCCATTGCCTGACCCTGTCACTGTAACCCCTCTGTACATCGCCGTTACAATAAATTTTTAATAAAATAATAAAGCTTTATACCAGTTCATTTTCCAGCGCTATAACAAAGTATCTGGAACTGAGTGGTTTGTGAAAAAAATGTGTTTATTTAGATTGGATGTGGAAGTCCGGGAACATGGCACTGGACCCTGCCCGCTCCTGGTGCATGACATCACAGTGGTGAGAGAGAGTGCAGAAGAGGTGACGGTGAGGCATGAACCTATAAACTGAGATCCTTCAGAGCATTCTGCTGCCCTGGCCACTAACAGGTCCCACGAGGCCTAGTGACCTAAGACACACACCTTACTGGCTCCAACACATCTCAGCACTGCCACACTGCTACCAAAATCCCAATAATATGAGCCTTCGGGAAACAGACTCAAGTCATAGCCCAGTTATTGCATCTCCTGATGCCTGGTCCACTACCTGGCAGTCAAGGGGGTAAGGTATATTTATTGGGTACTTACTGTATTGCAAACACATTATAAGTGCTCTTCATATAACTCAACCTTGATAACAACATCATACTCTAAAATTTCCATTGTAGACACCAATGAGGCTAAGATCTTTTTTGTTGTTGTTTTTAATTGTTTGTTTTTTTGTTGTTGTTGTTGGTCATGGGACTTGAGCTCTGGGCCTGGGTGTTGTCCCTCAGCAATTCAGCTCAAGGCTAGTGCTCTACCACTTGAGCCACAGTGCCACTTCCAGTTTTCTGAGCAGTTTATTGGAGATAAGAGGCTCACAGACTTTCATGTCCAGGCTGGCTTTGAACTGCAATCAGATCTCATCTTCCTAAGTGGCTAGGATTACAGGCATGAGCCACTGGCGCCCGGCTTGAGGCTAAGATCTTAAGTATCTTGTCTCATGATTACAGAGCCAGAAAGTGACAAAGATAGAATTTTAACCTGGGTTGGGTGAAACCAGAGCCCATCCTGCTAAGTAGTTGTATAAGGATGTTGCAATTCTATTAGTTAGGAGTCACATACAATGCATTTTGATCAATGTCACTTTTTCCATCATTCTTCCCCATTTCCTCCATCCCAGTTCTACCTTCAAGATACATCGTTGAATTTTTACATAATGTACATGGAATATAATGCCTGCCTTTGCTCAATGTATATTACTTCCTGCCAACATACAACTCTTTACTGAAAAAGGTAACAAAGTGATCCTTGGTTATAAATGCACGTTAGATGCATTCCATATAGTAAAATTCAGGAGAAAAGGAGAAAAGCCACTGCTTGGTTAAGCAGATCTACAGCTACTCTTGTGTGTACCCATCCCAAACAAATGCAGACTTTTGACCAGAGAAGCCCAACAATCAAGGGTGGAAGATGCAGAATGCCAGGACTTGGTTCCTCACGTAGAGAACTCTTTAGTGGGTGAAAATGATGAACAATTAAGCAGGTTCTTGAGCAATATTTTCATGACCAAAAGCATTTGAGCTGACACTATGCACTGCCTAACCTGGTATCATGGGTAGTTTCGTGCATCCAGTGGTAGTTTAGGATCCCTTCCAACTCCAAGATTCAGCAAGAGAGATTCATTGGTGCTTATTGCTGTAGATTAGGAAATCCTGTTAATTGTATTTGTTAGTAATATATTGCAGTCTCAACATGACTCTCAACTTCCTGCACACCTTCTTCGCTAGACCTCCTTTCTTCCTTGCAGGAGAGCTATGAATGCAGGAAAATACACATAAGTCAGGCAAGCAGAGAGGAGACTATCAGACAGTGGCTATTGCAAGATGATCATGAAGCTCACTTTTCTGGTGGATCCAATAGTGGTAGACAGCCTTGCACAAATATCCCCCTCTTTGTCCTCTTCTCTGGGAGGCTTCTCGGTGGTATAAGGTGAGGACACTCGGGTTGAGAAGGTACCAAGGTCGCATGACTAGTCCATGGTGAAGATACCTTGTTCCAGACCATGTTCTCCTCCCTCCGAGAGCCATTAGACAGCATTCGTTCATTCTTACCCCTCACCCACTTCCACACAGGATCTATTTTCAGACCATCTCTCCTGAGGTTCTGTAAGACAGCAAGAATGGCTTAGTTGAAAGAGAGGGCATTGTATGTAAAAGAAGGTAGTCATTTTGCTCCTTTGATTGTCAGCTCCTAAAACCTACACACAATTAATGAACTTGCTGAAAGCATTGCTCCTGAAATTATTTTTCCCCCGAATCCCACAGAAATTGTGATTGTTTTACAGTAGCTGCTGCTGTGACATAAATTACCTTGAGCAAACATCAAACGTGTTTAAATACTCTCTCCAAGTGGAATGGCTGACAGTTTAACACCCCAGCCTGGCTGAGATTTCAGTGACAGCCTTGGCCCTGACACTGAGACATCTGAACGTTAAGTACACCATGCCTAGGTGAGCTGCCCTTGAAATTAGACATTTGCACTGAATACAACTTTTAAAAATATTAGCTAGAAAGAGCAGGGGGCGGGGGGAGTATTTCTTGTTCGTGTGCTTGTTTATTTTTCTTTGGTTTTAGTTTTGCCAAGGGATTCTTTATAAATAAATGATTTTGTTTAATATTCTTCAGATTGTAGCCCTGAAAAAGTACAGAACACTGGGCTAGGGAAGCAGAAAGAATAGTTTGGGATGCTAACCTTGGGAAAGTGACTTAGGTTCTTTGGACCTCATTTTTTGAAGGAAGAGGATGTGATCCAGATATGGTGGTACATGTCTACAATCCCAGCCCTCAGGAGGTAGAGAATGGAGAATCAAGGGTTCAGGGTTAGCCAAGGGCCACATAGTGAGTTCAAAGTTCTTTATACTAAGACCTTATCTCAAGAAAAGAGAGAGCACGAGAGGAGCCAGGAGAGAACGAGACTGAGGGGAAAAGGAAGATAGTAGACCAGAATAGGAAGAAGAGTAAAAGAAGAGAGAGAAAAGAATGGAAAGGGAGAGAAGGAGGAAGGTAAAGAGACCTGGATACTCCTCAGACCACCCAGATCCAGAAGTCTGAAGCTCTCTGACAGCAGATTTTGTTTTCCAGTTTTGAACAACATGTGGTGATTTCAGTGCCACACTGTCATTGTACACTCGGTGTGCAAATGAACGATGTGGCACAGCCAGGCTGTGGCACACCCATCGCAAAGTCCCTCCACGTACACAGAGCACTTCTGTAACTTAGAACGGTGGCAACAGGAAGCATACAAGGGTGAGAGCAGATCCTGGCTGCGTTGACATCAGGCTTGCCCAGAAAGCTGGCTGTGGCCAGTGGCTAAAGTGGCGGGCGCCACTTTCTTCAGAACCTGTGTGCTGGCCTATACTCCTTTCCTGGTTATTTCTTCATCTCCCGCCCTCTTCCTGAGATGTAGACCATGGAAAGAGAACAGCACATTGGACAAGGTCTAAACTGTCTCAGGAAGGGTGGGTGACAGAACTGAGCAACAAACTTTATGGCTGGGAGCCACAGAGAGTCAGGGATGTTTGTTCCTACAGAAAGAGTGTGTTGGGGGTATAGCTCAGTGGTAGAGCATTTGACTGCAGAAAGAGCGTGTTGTAGCTGCATCATTGCTTGCATAAGATCTCAGGGATCAAGGGCAAGTCTGGGATGTCTCAACCCAAATACTGGCCAATCAGTGCTGGACTTGGAGCCCCGCCTCCCACTGAGGCAGCTGCTGGTGGCATATTTGTGCTTTAGGTATGCCTTTCCTTCTTAAACATGCTCACTCTCCTTCGCTTCTCATCCAGCCCCAGTGGCTGGGAGAGGAGAAGCCAAGGGGACATCTCCCCGTGGCTCTGTGCTCAGTTCTAGATCTAAGTAGACTGTAGTGAAGAATGCTCAGCTTGCACTGGGAAAGCCCCAACAACAGACAGGTAGGTGCATGCTCACTGCCAATGGGCTTTTACAAGCTTTAGCCTGGCTTCTGCCTGAAGGCCATCCCCGGGCCATGCCCTGTGAGAAAACCGCACTGCCTGCAATGTTCCTGCCCAAAGCATTGTCAATGGAAAGACTTGGGAAAAAAATATATTAAGTGACATAAGCCAGGCACAAAGAAACATAGGTCCCATGGTTTCCCTTATTTGCAATAACTTGTATATGCCTAGGGCAAACAGAAAAGGTCAAAAGCTATGTATATATGACTGTATAAGATGTTGCTAAGTAAAATGAACCCCAAGATAGGGACCCAAATGGTTTTAACTTTCTGTTGTTTTTCATGTATTTATAATGTACTATGTGATTTTTTTGTTTCTCTTGTATGTGTCTCCCCCATGGTATTACCCTGGTTTTCACTGTATTTGGTTCTGGTGCCCTGCATCTTGTATACACATTTTTCTAAATTTGAGAGGGGAAGGGAAATAACAAAATGCTGAAATAAGGATACAGGTTGACCCATTGTAACAATGAGATGTACAAGACACTCTGTTGAAAACAAACTTTACAACTTCCGGGGGTGAAGAGGAAGAGTTGGGGAGGTGGAGAGGGAAAGGATGGTAGGGGATAAACAAAGGAGGGGGTAACAATGCTCGATAGGAAATGTACTCATTACCTTGCTCATATAACTCTGTACAGTATTTTTATAATTATATATATATATATATATATGATTTTAAAAAATTTAAAAAAGCATTGTCGTCATTTTCCACTTGTGGACTCTTTCCCCTTCTCCACTGTCTCACTCTGATCCTTCCCCATGGCTTTTTCTTGGTGTTCTTTCTCTGTTCTTACTTCCTAAGCTGAATCCTCATTCTCCTCAGCTGCAGTCCAGCTTGTTCACAATTTTCCTCTCCTGTTGAAGTTACCTTAATGAACTATGGCCTGGCTGCCTTTCATGTGTGTGGAGTTTGTTTCTCTTTAACATCAGGAACCGGGGATGGGGGGTGGCACTTATTAGATGGGATCTTCTCTCCCTGAGATCCACACTGGAAAGTTCCTGTTTCTTCCCTAAGAATCTTCCTTCCATCAAAGTGGGCTGCCTGCCACTGGCTCTTTGCGTGCTTCAGGCTTATGCACCTGCTGCCTCAGCAGTGCACCCTGCTCCACAAGTGTCCTGCAGCCCTTTTCTCCACTGGGACTCACTTCTATTGGAACAAGCAGTGCTGGGGAAGGAACAGCCAAGCTGAGCATGAAATCTTTGCAGGACCTACCTGTTGAGCAGGTGAATGGAAGGAGGTACAGATAGCCAGACAGCAACGGCATCCAGAAATAAGGGTCTAGAAGCAAAAGAAGAAGAAAAAAGAGGCAGGCAATTAGGAGCTATTGAGACATGTTAAGAGAGGCCTGGGAAGAGATAAGGCTAAAGATTTGAGGAGTTGAGTGAGACCAGAATATGAGAGGGCTTTAAGCAGAAGACAGTCAAGTGAGACTAGAAAGACCATGGCTTCATTATGTGATGAGGCTGAAAATAAAAATCCCTCCCATTTATTTCCCAGTACCCTACACGTTACAGTTTTTGTCCATTTATTCTTTGACTCATTAGCAACTGTCTACAGCAACAGTTGAAGTCATATTCATGGAAAGACTGCTCTATACCCCATACTTGTCAGGTGCTCTGCCAGTATGTCTTATTTTATCTTCTAAAAGATCCAAAAGGAGAGACACTCATGCTCATTCTACAGGAGCATGGCTCTAGAGTTTACGCTATTATCTGCAGGATGAGAAAGCAGTGAAGCAGGAATCTAACAGTGGGTCTCATTAACAGCACCCTAACCTCCAGGGCCCAGCATTTCCCCAGATCCCTAATAAAAATCACCCAAGTCTTTATCTGGTTAAACCTACAGGTTACCAGGAGATCTCAACGAGGTCTCTTACCAGCCAGTTGTCAATATTAGCCTGTTAGCTGTTGCTAGAGGCCCGGCGGGTTCGTACCTTTAGGGAAGTAAGGAAATAATGAATACTTGTTGAGCTGAACCTTCTGGAGGAGAAATAAGACTGCAGAAAAGGATCCTAGGAGAGGACAGGCAGGAGCAGAGCAGCATCTGGACCTCTGTGAGTATCAGATCTCCTTTCCATCAACTAAGAGTAAGGCAGAGACAAGCCATCAGTTACCCCTTGCCATCACCACAACACAGCAGCTTAGAAGAGGCAGATGCTCTTAGAAGAGCCTTGCTTGGCACCATGGAGTCAGTTGGGACCTTGTCCGGTGGCAGAGCCCCAAGGTAAACTGAGTTAATCCTACGGATCATAGACTCCTGAGTCTTTGTGGCATAATCAAGCTCACTGCCCACTGCAGTACAGGGTGGCTTCTCACTGCTCAACCCGACCCTTTCTTGTGTTATCCAAGAACATCAGAAATCCTTCAGGGCTTGGAGTTTTAGTGACAATGGTCAGCCTGCTCCCATTTTGCCTTGTTTTCTTGCCCGTTCAGGTCCCACAGGCTCCTAATTCTCAAGTCAGGTCTCTAACCTTGCACTCCAGCACCCAGTACCTGAGAGGCTCTGATGACCTTCACTCTCTCCTTCTTCCCACCATTGCCTGCTGAAAAGATGCACTGATGTGAGAGCCAGGTCTCTTGGCTTCCCTGGGAGTGATGGGAGGTGACACGATTTGTGACACCTCCACAGATCTCACCTTCTTGTCTCACCATTCCCAGCAGATTGGCTTCTCACTTTGGAAGATTCCCAGGCAGGCAGAGGAGGCCAAAGACGCACCTCTGTGACTCAGTGCACACGGCTTTCCTTCCACTACCACGTTCTCACCTGATGCTTGGTGCTTCCCGCTCATGGCTTTACCCCGGCATTTCCCAAACCTGGATGAGGGCAGAGCTGCGAAATTTCTTCTAGTCCAAAGGAAAAGGAGGAAAAGAAGTGCCGGGAGCCTGTGGATCCCCTGTTATACCTATGTTCTTGTCCTTGTCATTTGCCAAAGTTAAGGGTGTATATGTATGTGAATTTATTGAACAGCTATGTCTCTAGGAGGCTGCACTGGGCACGAGGGAAAGACTGTGTTTCTTTGGTCCACATGGATCTCAGTTCCCTCTCATGCCTTGCCCAGAGCAAGTAGAGTGTGTGAGTCTTGCCACATACTCTGTCAACATTTCTGGAATGAATAAATGGATGTAAAAGGTTTGCCCTGAAGCTAAGTTTCGTTGATTAAAAAACTTTATTCTAAAAGTGTGGCCACCTCATTTTTTTCTGGTGTCAAATTAATCTGTATTTTTTTAAATGATGGTATTAATAGAGAGTACAAAAATGGCTAATAATATCAGCCCTAATATGATTTTTGAAACACTTGAAAGGTTCATCAAAGCCTGTATACAGAGTTTCTACCCTGTATCTATCTATCACTGACCTCATTAAGATCTAATGCACAAAATTTACCACATTAATTTTTCTTTTTTTTAATTTTATTTTATTTTATTTGTGAACATACTGTAGAGAGGGGTTACAATTACATGGGCAGGATAATGCGTACATTTCTTACCAAGCATTGCAGCCTCCTCCTTTGTTTACCCTTCACATCCCACATTAATTCTTCTAAAGTATACAGTAATTTGAATATACCCTAGAGTTGTGGAACCTTCTCTAATACCTGATTCTAATATTTCCACCACCCTCACATAAACCTGGCAGCTATTAGCAGTCAGTTCAAATGTCTTTCCTCCATTATCTCCTGAGACTCACTAATCTGCTTAGTAGTTCTGTAGCATTTGCTAATTCTGAACATTTTATATAAATAGAGTCTCATAGATTAGATGCCCTTTTGTGTGTAGGTTCTTTCAATTAACATCATATTTCATGATTACTATGGCCCAGTATTACATTCTTTTTTTTTATTGGTGATGGGGCTTGAACTCAGAGCCTAAGTGCTGTCTCTGAGCTCTTTAGCTCAAGACTAGCTAGCACTCTACCACTTTGAGACACAGTGCCATTTCCAGTTTTTAAGTGGTTAATTGGAGATAAAGAGTCTCACAGTGAGTTTTTGGCTTGGGATGGCTTCAAATCATGATCCTCAGATCCCAGCCTCCTGCGTAGCTAGGATTACAGGTGTGAGCCAGTGGTGCTTGGCTCTCTATTCCTCTTTTTGTAGCTGATGCAGTCCCATACATAATATACCACATTTGCTTATCTATGTATCATAGGCTATGATGAATGGTATACCTATGAACACTCATGCATAATTGTTTTTGTTTAAAGCCATGTTTCAAGTTGGGGTATATATCTAGAAGCAGAATTTCCAGGTCAGATTACATACCATTCAGTTATTTAAAGAATTGCCAGTCTCTTTTCTAAAGAGACTTCCAACCTGGGCAAGGGGGTGGTTAAAGCTTCACCACGTGACTTGGATAGGTGTCGGTGACTTGACCAGGTGTTCTCCAGGAAAAAGTAGAAGCATATTCAAAGACCCAGGGGCAAGGAAGGCAGCTTGTTTGGGATACTATGAGACATTTGATGTGGCAGGTTGAGGGTTAAAAGAAGAAACTCGTAATGGCCAGAAATCCAACAAGTGATTGATCCACTTCACAACCCTTTCTCTATATGTATAAGGAAGCATGCTATTGTTTAGTGGCTACTTGACCAAACCTTTTAACCCTGAGAGACTGTTTGGGTTCAAAATCTCAGCCCAGACCTTGTTTTCAGTGGTGTGAACTTGGTTCTCACTGTCTCATTTGTACGGGGATAGGGATGTGCTAGCCTCATAGGGTTGGGGTGAGTGAATGTGCACATAGCTCTTAGATCAGTGTGTGGGACTGCTGTCTTCATCCTCATCCTCATCGTCGTCGTCGTCATCATCATCTTCATCGTCTGGCCCATTGTTTTGCCTAGCATACTTCCTGTGTTCCAGGGCCATGAGATTGAAGGATGGAGCCATGGGAGTGAGTCTAGAAGCTCATATTTTGAGCTGTTCCTGCTAGAAAGTGAACCCAGGGCTAGTGAGGGAAGGGATAGGTTTCCAGCCTGTCACTTGGAGCAATGCAAAACATCCCCGCATGTCCTTTTCCAGTGACAGCCAGCAAGGCCACAGCTGAAGGAAAAGGACTTCCATTAGGAGGAGCACAAAGGAGCCCAGCATATTAACATTTGACTTTGCAGAAAGAGAGACAAGGGCGCTGACGGGCCTCAGTCACACGCAGCCTCAGAGGCCCCTGTTGGGATCACAGCCAGTAGAGACCCAGTTTCCATGACCCTGAGGTCCATAGGAGGAGCCCCCAGTGTAACGAGCGCAAGGTTATCATCACAGCTACTTCTGACAGTTTTGAGGAGTCCTAATTTGCATCTCTGGGTTGCTTTGTATCCAGTGGCATTTGTATCTGCTAGCTCACCTGAGCCTCACAGTTTTCGCATAAACACACAGAAGTGGGTATAATCTTTCCTATCATCAATTTTTTAACCATCCGACCGACTAAGTGACCCACTCAGTTTCAGATCTAGAATCACGAAATTCTTTTTCCCCCGGGGGAATGATAATTGACTGGACATACCCCTCTCCCCATCCCTGATTGTCCCAAACTACACACAGGAAGCAGGCTCCTACTGCAGGTGCAACTTGCACAGAAGAATTCACTAAAGTCCCAGAAGCCAGCCGGTGGGGCCCAGCTGCTGCAGTCTGAGCACGGTCCACTAGGGGCACCATAAGGAGCAAGGAGTACTGAGGCACACACCACAGGCACCCCACTAGGTCAGGGATCAGTACAATTTCAAAAGGATGTTCTGAAAGCAAACACAGGGTTGCCAGTATGGTGTCAGGAAACTCTCCCATGTAATATCACCAACAGGACATTTCAGTATTTCTCCCCATTCCCTCAAAATAGGGAAAACTCACTATGAGAAAGAAGGTACTCTTTGTAAGACAAGCTAGGTAAAGACTTTAATGTGTATCTCACTCGTGGATGCTGTGTATGATTTTCCAGGTTCTGCCCTGCACAATTCCAGTGTGGTGAAGCCATTCACAAGAACTGTTCTGCTTTTCTTCTTATTTTCTCATTTCCCTAGAGACCAGAAGTAAACATTTTTAGGATGTAAACTGGCAGATTGGAGTTCTTTCTAGTGTGTCACTTCTATAATCCAAAGGGCTCTAAGGAAATAAAGAAACCATCTGGAACAGAGACTTGAAGTTGTGCTTTAAGAATCACACAGAACCTACCAAGCTTTGTAAGAACCGCTTGCGGTAAACAGATCGCAACCTTGCTTCCATGCAATTGTTTGAGAAAGTGTTTTTCAGTGACAGCTGAAGTCTTTGCTCTACTCAGAGGCCATGGTAGCCTTTAGGTTTTGGTTATGATTATGAATAAAGCTAATACAAACTATCACAAGTGTTATATGTTTAATTATGTGCATTTTTTCAAGTAAGTTAGGAATTAGGAACACAAATGCTAGATCTGAAGCAAGTCTCACTTTTTAAGAAAGTGAAAAAAAATCTGCATCATTTTGTACTTTCAACAGCCATGAACAGAGTTCCCATTGCTTCTCATCTTTGCTAGCATTGAGTATGTGATGACATTTCTATTGGATTTTAAACCTTCTACTAGGAATATAGAGTTACCTAGTTGTCTGAACTTATAGTCTCCAAGCGTCAAATAATGTGGGATGTTTTTTGGTATTTCTAGATCCCATCGTGTCTCTTCTTCATATCTTCTCTTCTATATTATTCTATATATGTTCTATATGATGAATTATATATCATACCTATGTTATTGATATATATAAATGGTAATTATTTTTCACAGACAGACATACATCTGGAATACACTTCACTTGGTCATAGTGTGCATTTCTGTTAGACATTGCGTTCTACTTGTTAATTTTTTGCAATATTCTTCACAAAAAATTAATAAATAGAATCCAACAATGTCTAACAGAAATAAGATATTGATGTATATTTTTGTTACAAGTTCTTAATCTAGTTTTGATATTTATGGAATGCTAATCAAGTTGAATAAGAGATAGTCACTATACTTCTATTTTCTGGATGAGGTTGTAGAGAATTAGTGTTATTTCTTCCCTTAACATGTACCAAATTCAACAAAAAAAAAATCTGGCCTCGATGCTTTTTAGTTGTTTTTCTTCATGGGAGGTTATTAGTTGTTGATTCAAATTCTCTATAAATACACAAACTATCTCTTTTTGCGTGGATTTGGCATATCCTTTTCAAGAAATTGGTCTACTTCATCTAAATCACCAAAGAAATTATTCACAATATTATATTTATCCTTTAGAATCCTTTAGATCAGTAGTGACAACCTGTCTTTTATTTCTAGTACTGATATCTTGTGCTTTCTCTTTTATGTAACTCAGTTAACCTGGATAGAGGTTTAACAATTATATTGATCTCTGCAAAGAACTATACTTCCTATTGTTTTCTACTTCATATAATTTTACTCTAGTTTTTATTATTACTTTTCTGGTTTCTCCTTTCTATGCTTTCTTCTGACAGAAACTTAGATTTTTTTTTACTACTAGGGATTGAATTCAAAGATTGCACTTTCTAGATAGGTGCTCTACCACTTGAAGCCATGCCTCCAGCCTCATGATTCTTGATTTTAAATCTTTCTTTCATATGTGTGTATGTCTATAAATATAAATACATATATATATATATGCAATGCCATAATTTCTCCCACAACACAGTTTTTACTGCATAAAGGGTTGTAATTTAGTTTTAATTTAGTTTAGAACATTTAAATTTTTTCTTGAGGTAAGTAGGAAGGCATCTGGGAGTGCTTTGTTTGCAGAATTCTTTCTCACTCTGAGAGCAAAACAACACTAGAGGAATAACCAACAAGAGCCAAGGAGGTCAGGAAACAGACATTAAACATCTTTTTGTGTCATGCTGGAGGGTCCAGATTTTAATGAAGAGAATAACATTATTTGTCTTGAATGTAGATACCACATTTCAATTATAATGCTTAAGTTTTATTACGTGGCATCTCATAGCATAATTGAGGAATACCAACAGTGACACCACCTTGGAATCCAGGAACTGCAAGGTTCCAGTCTCATAGTACTATGGAAGCCTAAGCTAAAGAAAGAGCTTAGGGAAGTACATCCTTGGTGCTGGGTTAGACTTGGCAGTCCAGTGTATGCCAGTGTCTTAAGAAGAGCTGCTTACATGATATGCATCATGGATTGTAGGTCTGCTTCCTTCCCTTTCGTAGAGGATGTGGAAAAAGCTGCAGTAGATTGCCTGGCCTTTTCTCCTCGGCATGTGAATGACTGAGCAAGACTCTTACTTGTTTGTACTAAATCCCTTCCTGCTCAGAATCCCTCTAGGGATTTCTCTTTTCCTGAAAGAATCCCTGTTTCAAATTTTTGATGCAGAAATGGATCCAAGAAAGAGGACATCTGATCTAGGTTGGATTTGAGGTTGTAATGGCCCCATCTCCAGTGGAAAATTGAATGTGGGGAGTGCCTGGCTAATATTGGCTGTTTGACAAGGCTTTTCAAAAAACAAGATGTTCTCAGGGGACCATTAGCTGATTTATAAGCAAAAATAAAAGGGAGTAGAGTCCAGGAATGTAGTGTCTTAGAGGATGGGAAAAGCTGATTCTAGATACCAAATGATAAAAAAAAAAATAAGACTGAGAAGACATTTGATCTAAAGAAGCAATGTGGCGGTGCAAATACTGCCTCAAAGACCAGACTAAAAGTATATTCTCTCCACATAACTCTGACATCCACTATGTACCATGGACTTCAGAGCGAAAGGGGACAGAGTGAAGAGGCCAGAAATGAGGGTTCAAATATATATATATATATGTATATATATATATATATATATATATATGTACAATGAACTGATTAGAAAAAAGAAAAGATCAGGAATCTGCTAAAGTTTTTTGGAGGGATTGTATGGTTATAACCAGGCAAACCACACTTCCAGACTAAAGGGGTCTTTGGCAATTTCAAACTTAGAATGGTTATTGGTGCTCCAACTTCTAACGGCAAACAGCAGGTGACAAACACTGAAATGTACCCAAGAATGGCCTCTCTCCAACACTTAACTCAAATGTGATCACGGAATATAATGAGCAAGGAAAATGCTCAAACATTAAGGCTGGAGCCATTGAGAGAAGATGGAAGCAGTATTATTGTGTGTGAAAGGGAAAGAACGATTTGTGAGCACCCAGATCCTTAAGGTATTTCATGTAGTCCTCGTTTTCTTTTCCCTCTTTCTCATCTGCAGTTTGGAAAGTCCCATCCAGGGTGACCTTGAGAATCATCCTGAATATGGCAGCACCCATTGGGCTGGGACCCAGAGTGTCAATATGGAACAAAGCTCTCTTCCTGCTCATGTTGCATGGCGATGTTTAATGTATGAGACTATTTGCAGCTATTGGTTACATCAAGGAGTTATAAGAACCCTAACTAACTTATTGCGTGACTATCTCAAGCCACACAGCAACTCAAAGTCAGGTCTCCTGACCCTCATCAAACAAGTTTTCCACGCTTGGAACATGTCTTGTACTGAATCTAAAGTGACAGGTCACTCCCTCTAGACCTGCCTTTATTTGCTAGAATAATGACCCAGTCCTCTTGTTTTGCCTCCAACCCCTCTTGTCTATGTTAGGGAGCATGATGGAGGTATCGTCTGCTGACCCAATTTCTCTCCCTCTACTGTGTTGAAAGATTTTATGAAAGACTGTAACTACACAATCACCCTCCTCCTTTATGAGCTCAGACAACGTGCCCCCCTTTATTTCATTTACTGTCCTCGCTCGCCAAGCCACTTTTATGACTGTGGGAACGATCGCCTCACTCTTGAGGACTCGGGAGTATCCCTCAGTGCTTCATATAACTTGTCACAATATTTTTAACAGCAATTCTTCTTGTGTGTTGCCGTAAGAGCCTCTCACTAGCATCTCCCCGGACGACACTGTTTGGGCTGACGAGCTCTGGCAGCAGGAATCAACTTTGTGTAGCAGCAGGAGCGATTTCCCAGGGCGCTCTCTTCCTACCACTGGCTTTCCCATTCTCTTACACCCACCATCCCTTGAGCAGTTAGTGAACCCCGAGGCTTAAAGTTGGAGTTGGAAGGTCTGGGATTTTTTCTTTTCACAGGTAGAGAAGAGAAATGAACTACCTTGATAGAAATTTTGTAGTTCGAACGAGAGAGAGAGGGGGAGGGGGGTGGGGATGTAAATCCTCACCCAAAGCAACAAAGACATTATAGTAAACATTTTGTTTGGAAAGCATTTTTATATATGATCCATTTCTTCCTGACACAACAGATCTGAAAGAAGGCATTATAATTGGTACATGGTCTCCAAGATTCACATCTTACTGACCATCCTGGGAAATCTCCACTGCCCCACTATCATCCTCCTTTTATTTAGATGCCTTTGTCTTTCTTTTGTTCTCACATAATATCCAAAGCTTATCTCTCCTGCAATATTTATCTGCTTTGAGAACAAAACAACCATTCATCTCTGAATCCCAGACACCTTAACCACTGCTTGGTCATACAGAGGCAATCAATATTCATTAATCCAGCATTGATTGAGCACCTACCATATGCCAGTGTTTGTAGAAGGCACAGATGACACACGAAAGCTACCTGATCTCAGGGAAGCTTAATGCAGGGAGAAGATGGACAAGAAACATGTTTATTTAAAAATAAAAAAGGGCAAGTCTAAGAGTGACAGCTGCTATGGAAGCTATAAGGTTTGTCATTGGACAAACAAAGGTGAATGGGGGACAGAGGGAAAAGCAGATGGTCCAGGAGATGAAACCTGAATAAAGAGAAAGAGAAGTCAAGAAAGATTTGGTTAAAAAAAAAAAAGTCCAGGCAGAAGGCACCACAAAGCCTTCGATGCCTTCATTCGAGGAACAGCAAAGTCTCAGGGACCGAATCAGATTGGACCATGGGACCGCAGCAGATGAGGAGGGGAGAGGGCCAAAGGCCCAGGTAGGCTGGGAGCCATGAATTCATTCTGTGGACAATGGATGCCGCAGAAGGGTCCAAGCAGGTCTCATATTTTTAGAAAGTTCTCTCTGGACTGCCAGGTAGGGAATGGCTGGCCTTGTTAAGAGTGGCCACAGGGACAGCAGGGAGGGGGCGTGCTGTTCCTGGTGGGGGTAGAGGGTTTGGAGGAAGGCACAATGGGGGACTGGGATGTGCTTTCAAGGTAGAGCTGACCAGAGCACAATTTCCTACTGAGATGGAGATAATCCAACCTCCAAATCCTCTATGGCATTTGTAAAGCAGCTAACGACATGCCGCGCGCTTTGTGCTTGTTATCTCATCCTTGCATTTATAAAACATTTATGGCTCATCCTGTAGGCCAGACACTAGGAAGAAGGAACTATTATCTTCATTTCAATACTTAAGCAGCTTCAGGTCAGAAATGGGTCTAGCCGAATTCTCTAAGCTAGGTGCCAATGCAAATATAACCATAATGTCCAGGCTGTTTGATTACATTAAATTCCCTCTCATGGCTCTTAGGGAGAAAGAAACTTCTAGGGCTTTTTCCTCTTTCCTAAAAGCACTGTAACTACAAATAGTAATCATACCTGACATTTCCTGAACATTTACTTTGTCCTGGACACTGCGCCCAGAGGATTATGCCCAGGATCCCATTTAACTCTTGACAATCTTGTGCAAGTAGACAAGACAGCTGATGTGGAGAACAAATTCGCTTTTCAAGCTCACCCACAAGTGACCCTGGGTAATACAAATAATATGGAATCTTTGCTGGAATTCCTAGGTAGTTGAACGGAGTTTGAATAAAGTTGAACAAAGCTGTGCTGGATAATTCACCATCGTAATTTTTGGTCTCCAGTGACACACATATAACATTTGTATTGTTCTTTATTCTGCCTGGTTCCCTCGTGTAGGATTTGGACTGTGGACCAGTATCAGTAGCAATGACGAGACTCCAGTTTGCTCTGCTCCCAGGGTCCCTCTGGGTGAGTCAGCTTTCAATAAGCACCTTCATAGTGCCTGAAAATACATCCCAGACAGTTCTTTGCACAATGACACAAGAGACCCTTTCCAGAATGATATTGAAAACATTGCCAATAAAAGTGATGAACCACTTTTGCAAGTGACCCAAGACTAAAACTTTTTCCCCCTTCTTCTTCTTTGCCTAGCACGGCATCCCCTTCATCTGTCTTACATTGTAATCAGATACAACCTTGATAGAATGAAAGCAGAGGTCACACTGAACAAACTGGCACTTTACGTGCTCAGAAAAAGACTCCTTTGTAACAGTGAAATTATTGCGTTTCTATAGAGGGATTTTTCTTAAAAGGACAGGCTGCTTTGTTCAAATGCTGCTGACTTTGGTGCTCTAAGGAGATGTCCCTTTCAGGCTGTCGACCCTGCTGAAATTTGTGGGGTTCCTTTTGTTTGTAGATACCTGCATATATTATGGGGAGTGTATTAAAATAGAAATTGTAAAAAAAAAATGCTGGGCAATCTCTTCATTGGATAAACTAGTGTCAAATAAAGTACAAAGTAATTCACACTTTGCATTTTGCCTAGTGTCAGTGTCATGTGGGTATTGATTGTATGGGATAGGATCCAACAGCTCTCCAGGTATCCCGAGGTCTAGTTTTTAGATGATTCTCTTGGGAAGAGAGCTAACACAAAAAAGCAATGATATTTCAAGTAATAGAATTAAATTGGTACTTAAAAGGAGAACAACCATGAAAACAAACTTTTGAATTTCGACAAACATACAGAAGGAAGGATGGAAGGAAATAGATTTTCAGCCTGTGATGCTTTGTAATTCCTTCACTGGAAGCAACCCCAAATTTGTGAGATCATATGCAAAGCAGAGTGTGAAAGAATAAGATTGTGTTCAAGTGGGAAAAAAGCAACACGATTTGTGTCAATCGAAATACCAAGCATGTCATGTTTCAACATGTAAAGTTGTTAAAAAATTAAGCAAAGTGTTTCATTTTGCTGGTGTCAGTTTTAACACTTGGCAATATTTTTGGCATTGTAATTACTGTTTTCATTCCATTAGGCTTTCTATGGGAATGTTTTGTCTACATTTCTAATAATCACTTATACTTTTTATGAGCAGATGCATTGCTTCATTAAACTTGATTGTTTATAGCTAATAATAAAAGTTTAATCAAACCTACTAAACCTCATAATTTGGGGCTTCAAAAGTGTTTGTTTCTCTCTCCATGAGTATGTTATGTTATGAATGAAATTAGTATTGTCATTTTTCACAAAACAGCTCTATTCATAGTTGGGTAAATGAGACTTATAATCTCTCCTGGGTATTAGAGAAGGTATATCACTATGATATTCTTGAATTTCATTTACAGTGTAGAATGCTCTGTAATCTAGGTCTGGGCAGAAAGGGACTGCAATACCCAGAGCATCACAAAGCTATTGTATTATGTTGCAGGAAATAGGATAAAGGTTTGACTAATAGAAAATAATGAATGTCTTAGACCTTGGTAAAGAGGCCATAATTGGCCATCCAGGTAGGAAGACCAGTTTGGTTTTAGATGAAGTGGTAGAGGCCTAGTTATAGCCAAGAGGCTATACCATGTCCATATAGCATCTGGCCCACATTTGCACAACCAGTAAACTTTCATGATGTCAGGTCACTGAGACTCGGGGTTTTACACATTTCTATAGAAGATTCACCTATTTTCATGTGTACATATTATTTCTCAAAGTTATCATGAAGGTCCAAGGAGAATTGCATGTAGACCGCACAGGGCAGTTCCTACCATTTCCTATGTGCAGGCCCTTTCACTCAGCACTGAGGAGGGCAAAGCTTTCCTGAGTACTGACATAGCATCTCAGAAAGCAAATGGAGAGGGTAGACCAGTAAGAGCAAGGTGGAATAGTTCAGAAAGAGAGTTAAGGCCTAGAGAGTTGATGGAATATTTTCTCCAAAGAAACTGAATTTACCCAAAACAGACTGAATTTCCCCCCAAACAGACTGAACTGATATGCTTCTATCTCTCCAGCAGCAGTAATGAGGAAGACTCTACGATAAGATACAATCTTCCATAAAGGAAAAAGAATTAGTCATTCACATTTACATCTCTGAAATATAGTGGGTAAACTTCAAGTCTACTGCAAAAACAGAGCAATAGCATGATGTAGACAGAGAGGAGAATGGGAAATGAGGTAAAAACTACCTAGTGTGGTCAACACAGGTATTTACTGACATGGTAGCATTTAAGCTGTGACCTAAAGGGCAAGATTCATAAAGAACCTAATAATAGGTTCTAGGCAAAAAGAATAGCATGCAAAATAGCCCTGGGGTGGAAAGAGCTTAGTGTGAATGGCAGATGATGAAGATGATGGCGCAACACGGAATAAGAGTGGTAAACAAGAAGTGATCATTTAAGCTGGGAACTGGTGGCTCACACCTATAATCCTCACTACCAATGAGGCTGAGATTTGAGGATCATGGTTCAAAGCCAGCCCAGTAAAAAAGGGTCCATGAAACGCTTATCTCCAATTAACTACCAAAAAGCCAAAGCTGTGATTGAAGTGATGGAGTGCTGCCTGGAGAAAAAAAAAGGCACAGGGACAGCTCCCAGGCCTTGAGTTCAAGCCTCAGGACCAGCACAAACAAACAAACAAACAGGAAGTGATCATTTAAACCTGTGTACATAATACTAATGAGCTTAGACGCCTCTCACTAGAAGACTTCCAAAATTTAATGTGGGAGAACAAGAATTGAACAGGGGTTTCTTAAGGAGGTGAGAGTTCTATACCATGGAGAAGCAATGGCAGCTCTAACCAGAACAGCAAGAATAGCATAACTGGATTTGTAAATTCTCTGGCAGAAGACTCACGCAGGTTTTCTGATTGTTGATGAATTGGACATGCAGATGAGGGAGAGGGAGGGTTGAAAAGTAATTTGTGGGCTTCAGGCTTAAACAATTCCTGTCTTTTGTTGAGATAGACACTGGCTGTGGAAACCTCAAAATGTGGCTGCAAACTGTTAACTCCCTCTCATCAAAAGGTGGATTCGATGTCCTCTTTCCTTGATGCTTCTCACTGTGTTCATTAATACACCAGAAGTGACTATGTTGCCCAAGAATGAGTGATCACAGATCAAAGAGCCTCCTTCTCCACTGGAGACGCACTCCTGGGTCCCTGAACTACACATTTCAATTGGTCATAGCTACAAAGCAAAGCAGACAGAAGTTCAGTGGCCTCATGAAGGTATACATGATGCTTGTGAATTCTGAAGGTCAGAAATTCATGTAAGATACAGCAAAGGATTTTTATCTTCACTTCATCAGTGGTTCAGACCTGAACAGCTGGGAGATCTGGGGATCTCCGATTCTATATGGTCTTTCCACATGTTTTTTCCAGCATGATGGCTTTGATGCCAATAGACATGGGTGTGCCAGTCTAATCTCCATCTATCTTGTGTCCTGGAAAAAGAAATAGGGTTAAAATTGAATTATTTTCTTCTAACATAGTCTTGGAAGCCACATAGCCTTTCTTGTATTCAACAGATACAAGGGATTTAGGCCAGTCCATTTATTCAACTATCATGTCCAAATCTATTTGTGCTGCTTTAACAAAATTCCCTAGATTGGATCTAGACAGTAGACAGTTCTACAATTCTGGAAGTTGGGAAGTCCATGATCAAGGGGCTGCCAGATTCAGCATTTTTTTATTGTGAAAATACCGTACAGAGGGATTACAATTACCTGAGCAAAGTAATGAGTACAAGCACTGCTGCCTCCTCCTTTCCTTTCTTTCCCCTTCCCATCCCTTCCTATCTCTGACCCCCCACCCCCGCACCAAAGTTGTAAAGTTCAGTTTTCAACATAACATCTTGTACATCTCATTGTTGCAATGGGTCCCCCTGTATCCCTATTTAAACAATTTGTTTTTTCCCTTCTCCTCCACAAATTATACCAACATCAAATACAATGAAAGCAGGGGTTATACCGTGGGGAAGGGACATACAAAGCAACAAAGAAATATCTTATAAATATGTTAAAAACAATAGCAAGAAAGAAAAACCATTTGAGTCCTTATCTTAGGATCCATTTCATCTAACATCAACTTATCTGACCATTTCTGTTTGTCCCAGACATATACTAGTTATTGCAAATAAGGGAAACCATGGGACCTATGTTTCTTTGGGTCTGGCTTACTTCACTTAATATAATTTTTTCCAAGTCTTTTGTGAGGATTTCCCCTCTACTTCCAAGATGCACTTCTTACTGCATCTTCACATGGTAGCGGAACAGAAGGCTATCAGAGGTCTTAGACAAGGTGCTGATTCTAGCTAGGAAGGCTGGCCCTTGTGGCTAGGCTGAATCACCTCCTATAGGTTACGTACTCTTGACACTGTTGCCTTGAGGATTAAGTTTCAACATGAAATTTGGAGGGGAGGCACACAAAAAAATAACACACAGGAGAGAGGGAATTTGTTTCAACGTTTTTTGGAATCCATGTTAGAACATCATATGTTTAGCCAGGTAAGAAGTGTGACTATCTTAATGCTGCCACATTGGAGATGTGCCAGTCAACAGTCCTCTGAGCTCAGCTTATAGCCATCCTCGTTAGGACACCCAGCAAGTGAGCCCCTTGTCTCTGAGGGAACCCCAACCAGCCTATCTGAGTGACTACCCCCTGGTGCCGTCTAGCGCCTGCCATTAAAGCCACACGGAAGAGATGAGTCACTCAGCTGAGCCTTGTCTGAATTCCTGGACCACAAAATTATAAGATATAATGAAATGATGGCTATTTTAAGTCACTAAGTTTCAGGAAATATTTCCCCCACACACAATGATAGATAACTAAAACACTAGCGAGAACTGATTTTTAGAGATGGAATGATAGGGGCAAGACATCAAGAGTTCACTTGACAACCTGTTAAGCTTGAAGTTAATGCTGTTAAAAAGGCAACTTGGGAAGCAAGGTCGGAGCTAGCTTCAAAGAGCATAAGCGGGAGCTGCAGACATTACCAGACCCCTCTGCCTAGAAGCAGGGAAAGCAATGATGTGCACACTCACAGAAATGCTAGTGTCCAGTTTGTTATCTATTCAGTCACTCACTCTCATACACACTGTCGCACCTGGTTGAGGTGTTCAGCCTCCCTGAGCCTCACTTTCCTCCTTCAGACAATGGAGGAGCTTGGGCACCTGCGAACCAACACTGCAGACCCAAATCATTGCACACAGCCGCCTGCCTGCCACCCTCTCTCTGTGACACAATAAACAGTCTGATCTAAGGATGGAAACCCTCTTATTTGGCGCTGTGACAGTGAACCAGAAAAGATGCCTGTTTACATTGTCCTTGTCCAAATAATACCACAAAAAAGGACAAGGTCCTAAAATGAAATGTCATTTCAAACTAAAATTTGAAGCAGTCAGGTCTCAGGTGACCTGTCCATCTTCTATAAACAGCTAAGAAGCCCAAGTTAATTCTTTTTAATAAAAGTATTTAGATGACACCCCCCCCCCATCAAATCTTCTTTTCTTCTCTTTTTTTCCTGAGCCACATTCACATCCTTCCCCCTAAGACTTTCTTTTTTTTTCGGTTGCAATTTACAAATGGGGAAAGGTGCCCCACCCCATTCTCTACTGGAGACTTTGTTTAGGAACGAGGAGGAACAGCGGCCTGCTGTGTCCCCCTTCTGTCTCTGTCTTCTTTCTTCTCACAAAGGCAACACAAAGAAGAGGAGGAAATTACACATACAGAGAGGCCCCAAATACAAAACAGAGACAGGCACACCAAAATCACAGCTAGGGTTGGTGGTCTTTACAAATTGAGTCTTGGGAATAGCGCTAACATGAAGGGGGAAAAATTGCTGCTTTACTGAATTTTCTCTGGCCTCTAGGATAACAGTAATTAACTTTAACCCCTTACCCTGACTCCCCTATCACTCTAAAATGAATTTCTCTTGGAACAAAAAAAAAAAGACAATATGGCCTAAACTATTTTCCAAAGGAAAGTAGAGCATGTTCAGTGTGTTACTGGTCTCGGGATACAGGGAAATGTGGTTGGAAAGCCCTTGAAGGTTGGGGTTGCATGCAAACTTACTAGCTCTCTATTTCATCTTCCAGGTACCAAACATGCCCTTCCCAGGGCAGAACATCACAGAAGCCTCTGAGGTCAGGTACTTAGAGGCTTTGTCAGACATCCCGAGTCAACGCCTAAGAGCCCCAGTGTGATGATCACGGAGGTTTGTCCCGGCCCCATGGGCGGGAGGCCATGCTGAGCCTTTCTTCTCCAGGAGAGAAAGGAGATGACTAGGCAGGTGAAGGCCACACAGCAGGCTAACCAGAAGCCAAGAGAGACTCCTGCTGGAGTGAGGCCAGCCAGATCTGAGCCACAGAGGCAGCCCCTCGCAAATGAGCTCACCCCTGGCAGGACACTTGTCACCCCGTGCCCAATCACAGCTAGAGGCTTTTTGAAGGAAGACAAATATATCTCCCAGAGGCCTAGAACAGAAGAGAAAAAAAGATAGAAAGAATGAAGTGCTAAAGCACAAAGTTGAGAGCTGTTCTTGCTACTCTGGCACATGGGAGGGTGAGGGGGATGTAGGGAAAGAACAAGCCTGAGCTTTAGAGACGGCATCACGGAGAGTGACCTTCCTGCATCCCTGGTTCACTGAGGCCTGGAAGTGCAGATTGAAGGGCCCTGAAGTCAGCCATACAAACCTCTTCTCTCCCAGTGATGGTGTCCCTCCCTGCATGTCTCTGCTAGAAAAGGGGGAACATTGCCTCCTGGGGCACACACCCCATTCCCAGTCTTCCAGAGAGGTCACCCCTGATCAGACACTGAAGGCAGCATCTCTACCTCCTCACACCTGTCCCCAGCCCTGTCTTCTTCAGATGATCTCCCATTCTGCATCTGGCACATGGTTCCCAGGAGTGGGGATGGGGCTGCACATGGGCCTGAGCGTGATTTGCATTATCTTTATGAGAAGACCCTTCCATCTGGTGTCTGAAGGCTGGAGTCTGGCTGGCTCCGACCTACTTCTATGGCTGTAGGTAATCTCTGACCTCTCTCTGAGCCCTAGATGTCCATTTGTAAGATGAAAAGAACTGCTGGGTGGTCCCTGAGTGTCTTTGTTCCTCTCACTCGGCATCTCTCTCTGTCTCTGTCTCTGTTTCTCTCTGACCATGTCTGTCTGTCTGTCTGTCTGTCTCTCTGTCTCTCTATTGTCTCTCTCTCTTTCTCAATCTCTCTGGTCTCACCAGCAACTGGGTATTAGGCTGGTGAACCTTGCCCAGCATGGCTCCTCTGATACCTGAGACTTGGTATGTAAGGAAAATTAAGTCTGATGGTAGGGGAAGTAGGAAGGAACTCCTCAGAAATTGCCATCTGGGAGCTCTAGAGAAGAAGTGAATCATCTGTGTAAACTTGCTATTGGAGCTGTAATAAAGTACCACAGTGATTTAAACCAAACCAAACCAAACCAAAAGAAAAACAGTCTTACAACTTAAAGCTTGCAACTCTGAAGACTCAGCTTAAAACTGGTCTGACCAGACTGAAGTCATGTGTGGACCAGGCTGTGCTCCTTCAGGAGTGCCACCATTTCCTCATCCTTCAGCTTTTCCACAGGCTGCCTACATCCCTCAGCTTGTGGTCCCTTCCCTCATCTCCACAGCTTGAAGTAGAGCCGCTTCTTATCTCTCTCTACTCTGGATACTCCTGGGTTTCCCTTTCCTGCACTTGAAGGATTCTTATGCTCACATGAGGCACATCCAGACAGTGCAGGATAATTTGTTCGAGGTAACTTGAACTGTCATCTCAATTCTCATTGCAATCTTAGTTTCCTGGAATGTGCCAGAGCTACATTTTCCACAAACTAAGGAAGGTATCCTAGAGATCCTTGTTCACCCAACCAGATCCTAGCTGAGTCACACAAGCCACGGGATAGACAAAACAAGTCACTGCCCAGCCTGTTTGAAGATTCCTCTGGGGCCACTGACTTTCAGGTTGGGAGAGCTTTCTGCCACACCTCCCCATGACCTCTCCCCTGCCCATCATGAAACCCAGTGATTGGTGATTTTGTAACACTTCAGATGGACCACGGTATGCCGATCAAATATTCCTTGTATGTTTTTGTGAGGCTGTTTTTCATTGAGGCTAACATCTAAACTGGTAGACTTCTAAGTAAAACAGATAGTCTTCTGTAAGGAAGGTGGTCCTCATCCAATCAGCTGAAGGTTTAGACAAAACCAAAGACCAACCCTTCCCTGAGCATGGGAGAATTCTCCAGCAAATGCCTTCAGACACTGAGCGTGACATGCACTTATCCCTTCACCAGTACTTTCCTGCATCTCTGACCTGTCAGCTTCTACCATTAGACTGGACTCATCAAGTATCCACAATGGCACGACCTGAGCCAATGTCTTGAAATAAATCTCTTTTTATATGTGTGCATATGTATGTAAACTACACTCATACATATATGCACTTAATTTCTGTTTCTCTAGAGAACTGTGTCTAATACAACACTCAAATAATTTATGACAATTACCTGTCTACTCCACAAAACAGATGAAAAGGAGAGCTTCGTTTGTACAGGAGGGAAAGGCAGGAAATTATTGGGTAGCTCCTCACATTACTCTTTCTTTTAATCTTCATAACAAGTTGTCTAGGAAGGACTATTTTCTTTTTTACAAATGAAACAAACTGTGTGCTGGAGTGTAAATTAAGTCTGGTTCTCTCTGGCTCCCAACTCCATACTCCAAAGATCAGATGAATCTGATCTTTTCTCCCAGAAGAATTATTAGGAGATTAAAGGATTTTACAATGTCATCTTTAAAGGATGGCTACTTACTTTATGAGCACAAATGATCATAGTGGTAGGAAATTGATTTTACATGAATACATCTGACCAAAACAATGAAAATCTGATTCATAAAATTCACAGGTCATTTAAATCTTATACCCATGAAGCAATGCGTGAAACCCACTTCCACTCCATTCATATTTTTCCAGGCTTCACCATTTTAGCCTGAGCTGCTTCCCTTGTGGCAATGTGGAGTCGTTGACATGTACCCATGAAAACTACATTTGCTTTCCTTCATCTGCCAGGAGATGAGAGTCAACGACCCAGTAATCCGATTGCTTTGTGCCAATTTCATTTGAAATAATTGCTGATCAAATGAGAAAGAAAACTTCAGCAAATCTAAAAACAGATTACAGCGGGGCTCAGTGGCACAATGGGCTGATATTAAATATTGTTTCACTGCTTGGAATCAGACTTCATATTGAATCTAAATGAACACTGGGTCATGGGATTTGGATTGAAGCCAGGAGCAGTCAAGACTCCTGTCATTCATGGTACTTGAATTCTGAGCTGGGATCTGATTTCTAAAGAACTTTGCTTGTCTCTACCTCAAGTTCACAACCATTAAAGACTTGGATTCAAGAATAACTTGAGTTGAGACAGAGCAATCCTACTGACTGTACCATTTATGTACACATGCCATTACTCAAAGGCTTCAGGTACAAGGCAGTGGATATTACTTTTCTCATATAACAGATGACAACTTGATTCTTATTTCATTTACTTATTTTTGTGGTGCTGGGGATTAATAACCAAGGGTTAATCTAGAGCTTTGATGTGCTAAGCAGGTGCTCAACCACAGAATCCTATCTGATTCTTGCTCGAGTTCATGGAAATAATAAAGGGCAGAGCCAGGATTCAAACTGATAGAGTTTGTTTCAAAGGACTTGATTCTCCATTGGACCATATCATATTCTCTTACTATACATTGAATGGTGGGAGTCAGATCATATAATTTGAGGTCAAAGATCTATCTTGCATAAGCCTCTATAGCTTTCTACACTGATGAGTCTAATTATATTACTGCCACTGTCCACTTCATAAATGTTGCATACAAAAGAGCTGAATGTAATTAAAATAACCAACTCTTGAAACAGATGTGCATCTGCAAAGCTGAGTGCAAATTGAATTTTTAAGCAACACATCTTGTTTTATATGCAAAACCATCTCCATTAATTTGTTCACTCGACAAACATTTATTAGTGCCTTGATGCCAGTAAGCACCTTAATAGGCCCTGGAACATAGAGATGAATGTGATCCTAGATGTGTTTGGAGAAGCAGAGACCTTTGTGAGAGAAGAAGTGGATCCAAGGAAATCACACCTCACTTCTTCACCCCTGACCACACCGTTCGCCAGAATCCCACCCCAGAATCATCTGCGAGCCTTTTCTTCTCTCTGGCTATGTCGTTAGGGCAGACCTCATTGCCCTAAGGCGGTGGCTCTGTGAGCTCACTTTTTATCCCTTCTGTGAGGGCTCAAACTGACACTGAGTATCAGAACTGGCTTCTTCATTGAAAGTAACCCACATGGCAGTGGTGGTTCCCCATCTTTCTTAAGAGACCCACATGTAGTCATATCAGACACATCTCTACCTGTGGAAACCCCACACCTGCCTGCACAGCTTCTGTGAAGTCCAGGGCTCCCTCTCCCAGAGCTTACTCATCCTTCTAGGTTTAACTCTGCATGCCTCGCCTGTCCGACACCATGTGGACATCAGCATGAAGGCAATCTTGCTGCTCATTCCGGCCTGTTTACAGAATACGTCCTCCCAAACTCACAGGGATTGCCCTGAACTGGGACTCATAAAATGATCATTGGGTCTTGGAAGCGAACCAATGCTGTTTGCCTAGTGTTTGGCTGCCCCACACAGAGGTGCAGTAACAACACCCTTTCAGATCCTGATTCTGCATTTGGACTTCTAAGATTCTAGAACTGTGATCCCAAACTTCTGTTATTTGTAGATCACCCACTCTTTCATAGCAGCAGAAAGCAGATTAAGGTACATGCATATATGCTATGAAGATTTCTTTCATGGTTCAACTTGACTAGGCTACAGGGTGCCCAGATAGCTGAAAAGACATTATCTCTAGGTATATCTGTTAGAGAGTTTCTCTCAGAGATGACATTATCATCAGTAGGCTGAGTAAAGAAGATTGGCCTTGCTAACATGTGTGGACATCATCTATTCCTGTGAGGGCTCAGGTAGAATAAAAAGGGAGAGAAAAGGTAAATTTTCCTGTGGAATCATGTGCCCTTGGACCTTCTCCTGCCTTCTCCTTCTCCTGTCCTTGGCCCTTGGGGATCCTGTTTCTCAGGCTATTGGTCTAAATTTGAATTGTACCTCCAGCTTTCCAAGTGTCCAGCTTGCAGATGACATATTGTCATTATGGCCTCCAAAATTGCACGAGCCAATTTTCTTATTGAATCTTTCCTATATATCTGGTCATATCCTATTGGCTCTATTTCTCTGAAGCACTCTGACTACTACACATGTGGATAGGTACACACATATATGCATACACATGTTTGATAAATTTTATTGAAAATATGATGGGGGGCAGGTACACAGCACTTACACAAGTCTTCTCCTCTTATTTTCCCAGCTTTCTTTTTCCTGCTATTTCTCTTCCCCATTACATTCGCTGGGGTACTGCCAATTCTCCTTATCCTATTATCCAGAGCAACTCAGCCTCCAACTCTGTATGCTCTTACAAAGCCTGTACATCCTCACATACTGCACAAATCTACATGCTCAAGCAGAATACAAAGGTTTCCTATTTAATAGTTTCACCTTCCAGACACTACCCTCGTAATCTGGCATTAAAAATCTTGTTTTTCTACTTGTTATACTTATTGTTTCATTCACTGAACAAACTGATGGACCATTTACTCCGTACCAGTATTTTTGCAAAGCTCATGCAATCCAGCCTGAAGTACATAGTTCAGCCTCTGCTTGCTGCTGGCAGTCCATTGTCTAGGAATCAGGGTGTTCAGCTCCCTTAGCCACATCACTGTGGGAGGTTAGGGGTCTGGGAGACCTCAGTACTAGGGGTATAGGAAGTCCCAGAAGTTGCCAATACCCAGATTCTGCTCTTAGCACAACTTTCTACCTTCTGCTTCATTGGAATTCCTAGTAGAAGTCTGCAAGTCCTCTCACTGGTCTAAAAGTAGCATCCAGAAAAAGAAAAGAAACTGTTAAGAATTGGTGTTGGGGGCTGGGGGTTTAGCTCAGTGGAAGAGCGGTTGCCTGGCAAGGGCAAGGCCCTAAGTTCGGTCCTCAGCTCTGGAAAAAACAAAAAGCTCTAAGAGTTGGTGTTGATAATGAAATGTAGAGGTCGACAGGGAGAATGTGAATCTTGGATGTGCAGGCAGGCAGCCTGAGAGACCTCCCACTAGGAAGCAGATGAATGCAATGTGTCTTCCCTCCTGCACAGAGCACCCAGCCTTTCCAAGCATCCATACCATTCCCGGAAGGGAGGGCAGGTGCAGAGCGAAGTCTGCTATTTCAAGGACTTTTAAACAACTAACTGCAAGATAAAAATGAAGACAAGGGGAAAAAATCATTCCTGAAGCCGTCAGGATTTGGGGCTTCAGGTAACAGAACCTCCTGGGTCCTCTAAAAGAACAAAGACTGGTGTTTGGAGAAGGCAGGAAACTTCTAGGCAGGAAGCCAGGTGCAATGGCTTCCAGAAGTAGACCATCCAGTGATCTCCAGCCAAGAACTATCACTCTTCTACAGGACAAGGTCCAGCTAAGTAACGTCTGTGAAGTAACCCATGTATAACACACAATAGCCCATGAGACAGGAAATCTCCTCTGTCTTCTCTTCCTATTAGTCTGATGCTCATCACCATTGTTCACACTCAGCTTACAAGTCCAAGCTCAGTCCAGAAACTGGTTCTGATAGTCCTCAAGCAATAGGGTGTGATGGCACATACAGAAGCAGGAACCAGGAAAGAAGCCCTGGTGGTCCAGCCAGCAGAATCCTTCAAAGTTGCTTAGGGAATGCTGGAGCCCTGAAATATGCTCTGGAAAATAGAATGTACCCTTGGTCCCTTGGCCAGGATGGGGCAAGAGGAGATGAGCACGAGAGTCTCAAGAACAGAGAGCCCACACTGCCCTGGCCGAAGGCACTATCATCTCCATCCTCACAGACAAAGAAACATACAGAGAAAAGTCAAGTAACTCATTCAAGACAAGACAGTTGTATGATCTGAACTCAGGCTGACTGATTTCCAAGACTCCTAACCATTCTTAAAAGCTCAAGAGCGCAAACGTGTGTGTGTGTGTGTGTGTGTGTGTGTGTGGCATGTTTCATGCAATGAATGCTCTGAGTTGTGTCTAGAGAATCTGTCATCTTGCTGCCCCACGGAGATAAGATAATAGGGAAAGGGGCTGGAGGTTTAGCTCAGTGGAAGAGCGCCTGCCTGGCGAGAGCCCAAGACCCTGAGTTCAGTCCTCAGCTCTGTGGAAAAAAAGCTATAAAAGATAGTAGGGAATTTTTCCAAGGGTTCCTAACACAGCACTGAGATTTAAGAGGAGAGAGAAAGAGAGAGAGAGAGAGAGAGAGAGAATAGAAATGAGCCAAAAAAATTAGCATGTGCAAAGGCTTAGAGCCATGAGAGTAAAAATGCTATATTCCTGAGTTACAATACTAATGACATATTTATTGAGGCAGTTACAATTCAGTCTTCACTACAGTGCACTGAAGAGGTAGTGGCATTAACACTAATTGTAGGAAAGATGTCAGTGAGATTCAGAGATGGTAGTTAAACCAGCAAGTGGTTGGGTCACTTGGCTTATAAGGAAGCAGCCCGGAACTTGTCCTCTTAAAGGTTTTATAATGCTGCCTCCAGCTAGTCACCAAAAGTCTGTGTAACTAGGTGAGTGGAGTTGGACTGCAAGGTGAGTAGCAACATAGTAAAGAGGTGAACTGGACCAGTGAAGGCACCAGGACCTGACAGCCTACCAATGAGGACAACCACTTCTATTTTTCTTAAAAGATCTTTTTTTAAAAAAAGAAAATATTAGTTGTTTAATTTATCCCGGGAATCAACTGTATTTCAGTTAATATAGCACCCAAAGTATTTACTTGTATGTTTATGAATTAATTATAGCTTCCACATATGAGAGAAAACAGGTAACCTTTGTTTCGCTGGGCCTGATTTACTTTACTTAGCATAATTAGCTCAACAAAATAAACACCAGGAGAAGGGTACTTGGAAAGGGGGTGGTAGGTGAAACGGGGAGGTTGGGAGGGATGGCTGGGAATATTGAAAGGGTAAAAATGATCAAGACTCACTGCATTCATAAACTGTTTTGTTAAATGGCAACTCTGCTGTACAACTCCTTAACAATGGAAATAAAATTTTGAAAAGGGGAACATGTTCGTACAGGGGGAAGAGGGTTCATGGTGACATTTCTATACATATATACAAGGTACCAGCAAACTCACCCCTTCCATTTGTCTTCTTCATTATTCCCTTCCCCTTTCTTAAAACAATTTCTACTGAATTTCATTGTTCCATTTCCATACATGAATATAAAGTACTTTTACCAGACTGTCTGCTGGCTATCTTCCTTCCCACTGGTCCCCACCTCTCCAACAGAGTCTGTTTTACTTTCCTGTCATTATTATTTTCAAGATATCTTACTTTGACATAGAAATTTCACCATGGTAATTCACACATACATATATTATTAGTCAGATTAATTCCACCTATTGCTCTCCGTACCCTAGCTCCTCTTGTATCTCTATTGCTCAACAGCTTTCTTTATGCCATCTTCATCCATAGATACCACATATTTTGTTATTATTGCTAAGTTTCACCCATAGACATCATGTATTTTGATATTATTTCCCTTTGAAAGGCCAACTTTATCTTAAAAAATTCAATGTTTGCTCACAAGACCAAAATATCTCAGTGTTTGCTTTGGTGACACAACTATGTTCAATTCACTAACACAGCCCACACCCAGGATGGCATCCTGTGTCTTCTCCGGCGTATGCTGGGCTCCCAGCTGAGAGCAGGAGTGGGAGGGAAGGGCCACTAGAGATAACCAACTCACTGAGCTTTCCCCGAATACATTTCTTTCTCTTGGGTTGTCTACACGGATCACATTAGCAACCAATGTCCTTTATTCTGAGGGATGTATGCTAACTGGCTTCTACTCACAGAAATTCTTTGATTCTTTAGTCCTCTAGGAAGTCACCTCAATGAACTGTGGGATGAAACATTTCCAAATCAAGCCAGCCCTGGAGTTCCGTGTATTCGTTTGACTGTCTCTTCTCACCTTCTCATGTAAAGAGAGCAAAGCTCCAGGCAGCTACACTGATGGCCCAGGAGCACAGTTTCCTCCTGGGCTTGAGATACCAACACTCATCTGTCCTCTCTTACATTCCTTCTGGATGCACTGCCTTGATGTTGAACAGGTTGAGGTGAATCTCTACTTCAAAACCTGACCATCCAGAGATACCCTTGGATTTTAGGGCCCACACAGTACAAAGACACCTCATCGACCTTCTTTTATTACTCAGTTGAGATCGAGGCTCTCCATGACAATCTCCATCACTCCTTCCCTGTCCATTCATGCCTGCCGCTTCTCACATCAAACGGTGTTCTTGGCTCTCATCTTTTTGAGACTATTCTGTCTTTAGGGACATGCAGACAGTGGAGCACAGCCGGAGTGAGCCTCTGGGACCCATGTGGTCTCCGCATCCACCCAGACCCTTTGTGCTGCTTCCCATTGGGACCCACCTGTCTTGCTGGAGAAGCCTGTGGAGCTGCTCAGGTGTGTGGGGAAGTCCCCTTACACCTTGCCGTGGATATGCCCCTGAGTCATTTACCAGAGTTCTTGTTTGGGACTGGGATTAGGCTCTGCTTCTTACTGATAGCATAGACAAGGCTAAATCTTGTGACCTTCCGAGCCTCTGTTGTCCTCTTCGTGCAGTGGGAGTGACAGTTACTGATGAGAATCTGCATTGCTCACATAACCTAATGCTGCTGTCAAGGTCCACTTGACACCCCCTTCTCCCCTAGCCATGGGGCCACTCTTAGACACCTCCACTTGGTGCAATTTTTGGAAAAATGTTGTCAGAAAGTGTGTACCCCCCCGGGCAGAACCTTTTGCCAACTGCCTGAGTTGAATTCCTTATCAGAATTGTACTTACACCCTAGGCTCCCCTTTTTCCATCCTCCTTATACCTCTGACTCTGCTGTGTGGTATGTGGTACCCCTCTTCAGTGTTGAATAAACTTGGCTCTGATCTGTTGAGCTCTCTGTCTCCTTCCCTCCCTTCCTTCCACTTGAGGTTTCCTAATAGTTACTCCCTCATAGATTGGTTGAGTTTGTTGATAGTAATTTGGGGAAGCATTAGTGTGGTACCTGGCACGTGGATGAGGGTGGTTGTGAGCTGAATGAGTGTCTGGATAGAATTGTGAATGAATGAGTAGGATGCCTGTGCATGTAATAATTAAGTAGGGAAATCTAGAATTCTGGACTCTACATGTCCAAGTGTTTATGCATTCAAAACTATACGAAATCTGCAGGTAGTTTGACTTCCCAGGTCAGCCAACATTCTGTGTGAAGAGGCACAGCTTTGATGGTCAATTTTAAATCTCTAGGAAAAGGGGAAAGGAGGTGGTGACTTGTCTCACCTTGTATGCCGATGAGCCAAGAAGACAAGGCAGCAATTGCTTGCATTCCTTAACCAACGTTACACAGGGAGAGAAGGCAGGTGTTGAATGACAGTGTTTATACCCTTTTTTTCACTGGCATCCAGGGGAGCTTGCAGCTGGCCCAGTGTGTTACCAAATAATGAGATGGTTTAAACTAACTATACAAACATAATGGTTACTTCCTTAAAGGCTAGGGCACTGTTGTAATTTTTTTTCTTGTATCCTACAGAACAGCCAACCTGAAGATGGAGTAGGTTCCCAACAAATAAGCAAGTGGAATATTACTAATTCTGCAAACAAGTCAGAGGAGAGGCTGAGAGTTACAGTTCACAGTTTCACCCCTTGAAGAGAAGGTGAGGAAGCTACAAACTGGTCCTGAGCAGTTATTTTGTGACAGACTCTACGACAAACCTGATTATGATGCCATCTTCATCTTCACAACAATCCCATGAGCTTGGTATTTCTAGTTTAAGATGAAGACACAGGTATGACAGACCATGTGCCCAAAGTGCCCACTTTGCTATCTGTTGGGTTAGCACTTGGATCTGTGTCTCTCTGACATGATCTATTGTGCCACAAAAACAAAGCCTTACTTTCTCTTGGATGAGAAACTGGAACCAGACTCAAATTCCCTAATTCCCAGCCTGGATTTGGTTCACTCACCTTCATTTTCTAAGCAACAAAAGGCACCAGAAGCTGATCTGTGTTCTGTGCAGAGGCAGAGAAGAGAGTAAGAAGCCTGTCCTCTCCTCTGTGGCTACTGCACTGCCTAGGCGAGAGGGCGCGCGAGTGGTCCTGTCCTGTGTGCTTTACCAGCTCTGAGTGAATAAGATGGACAAGAGGGTCAGGGTTCCCGTTCATGTTTCAGCCAGCAATGTTAACATATTTTGCTATTTTTGTGGGAGGGAGACTGGGATGGAAGACTGAAGAGATAGAAGGATCAAAAGTAACAGCAGATGGTGGGAAGGAAAGGAAGGAGGGAGGAAAGAAGGAAAGGAGGAAGAAAGGGGGAGAGGGATATACGAGTGTCTGCTCTACCAGTTGAGACCTGTTCCTAGACCTTTTGTCTGTAATTCTTTTTGAGACAAGGTCTTGTTAACTTTGCATGAATGGGCCAGAAAAGCCGAATCCTCCTGCATCTGCCTTCCAAGTGGTTGAGGTCATGGGTATTTGCCACCAGGCCTGGCTAAAGAACTATACTGCTTCTTTCTTCTTTTGTGGTACTGAGTATTAAACGTAGAGCTTTGTAATTGCTAGAGAAGCCTACTATTGCTGAACCAGGCTTTCCATCCCTTCTGAGCCATTTAAAATAAAGTCTTTGTTCTACACAATGAAGTCATTATGGGGAAATCTCAGAAAATAATGAGAAGAAGAGATATTTGGGATCTGTGACACATTCCAGAGATAAGCAAAATTGTAGTCTGAGGACTATTTTAACAGGTTCCTTGCAGCCACATTCCTTTGACAGACCAAAGTGATCAGATGCATTATGGGAAATGGCATTGATAACCTGGCAACAGATCTGAATATTATTTGTTCCTTCATTTAATTAATTGCAGTTATTCTGTGACAAGACTTTGTTCTACTAACCCCGCTACCTAATAAAATATAAATCACTTTAGAATATTTCAGAAATATTTTCTGCACAGAGGCCAGTCATGGTGCTATTAAAAGAAGCAGGTATCACACACTATATATTTCTTTCTTCAAAATTTCTGTTTCGTGGGTCTCCAGTCTAATGTTCAGTTTTGCATTTGTACCTCATAACATGATGATACATTTCAGGCTCAAATTGTGTATAGTTTTAAATATGACAAGAAAACATAAATATCAGTATGTATATGTCTAAATAGATAAATAAAATGAAGATAATTCCTCCAGTGGAATCACCATGAGTTATAAGGGGATGAAAAAAGGGGGGAAACAGGAAATCTATTGAGCAGATTTAATAAAATCTGCTCAAGGACTGTTAGCAGTAAGGAGGCTTTAGAAGTGACTAATTAAGCAAGAAAGACTGTCACGCTCATATAGTCAGCTTTTCTTTCTCAGGCAAGGGGAAACCTGAATTCTACCTGATTTCTAGCTTTCCACATTGAGCCCTTAGGCTTCTACTTACCAGTCTATGAAGGGACAGCTCAGACAAAGCCACGCTCTAGCCTGTCACTTTCCTGACTACCTGATTTAAGTGGGTCACCGCTGCTCTTCACTCAGAGCATTTATCACCATTTGAAATTTCCATACTGATGTGTAAGCTTATTTGTTTAATATATCTACCCCTGGGAAGGCAAGAAGACAAGTCCATGTATACCTCAGTGCCTGGCACTGGGCCTCCATGGAAAACAAATAGCTGGCTGGTCCCTGTTCTTATCATACTGGGGGGGGAGGCACAGGAAGGAAGCTCAGCCATTGAACTCACGGATTTCAATTTTAGTTAAATGCATGTGGATTAATATTTTACATGAGTGGCTTTCTAGACTTGATATATATATGTATATATTTCATGTATCAAAGTATTAAGTAACTTAACCGTCTTTTTCATACTCATTGATGCTAAAGCCCTGACACTTGATGCTTATCATGAGAACAGACAAGAATCCCCAGGGGCTGGGAAGGTGGCTCAGTGGTAGAGTGCTTGCCTTGCATGTATGTGGCCCTGGGTTCAATCCCTCAGTACCACATAAGCAGAAAAAGCTGGAAGTGGCACTGTGGCTCGTGTTAGAGCACTAGCCTTGAGCTGAAGAGCTGAGGGACAGTGCCCAGGCCCAGAGTTCAGGCTCCACGACAGACAAAAAAAGAAAAGAAAAAGATAAAAGAAAAGAATGCCCCAGATTTAAATCCTCTTTACCTCCTTAGAATTCTTGAGATCATAGCTGCAAGGCATTTTTCCCCTAAATTCTGAAACTACTTATTCATAACTAGTTTTCCTTTTCCTTTGTATCTGCTCAGAATGAATCAGCTCACTACAAATGTCTTGGTGACTGGATGCGTGCAGATGGTATAAGTAGCTCACATGAAATATATTTTTAACATAGAAACTCTGCCACCAATTCATGGCTCCAACAGTGACAACGTTTGCTTGTCTGTTTGGCCAACATTTATTGCGCATTCACGGCCTCTGGCCTGTAGGAAAACACAACCCCATGGTGTTAGCTGTGAAGGTCACTGGGCCAGGGGGAGGCCCTGGGCTGTGGAGATCTATATAGGGCCACTGTGTCCAGACAGACTTAGTGAGTTAAATGTTTGCAAGACAATTGCCAAGTATGAATATGAGGGGCCAGAGAAGGAGGGGGAGCATGATGTGGGAGACAAGAAGAAGCATCCTTCAGATGTATAACAATGGTAGGAAAATGCTGCTGTACCCAATCCTGAAGTATAAATGTGAAGCTGGCTTCTCACTCAGCAGAGCCTAGGGACAGTGACTAGATGAATCTTTTGGCAAAGGAAGCTCAGAATATCAGCACATACCTTGGAAGGATGCTAAAGGGCGATAAAGAGAAGTCAAGGTCATATGTTTGGCCTGGGCCAAATGACTGATTTATAGGAACTTAAGAACATAGACAATGATCCTGAGAGGACACAGCATGAATAAATCTGGGAAGAGTTCTGAGGAAGAAAACTTTCACCATTCACTTCAATATCTTATAGACTTGGAAGCTGAATGAACTTAGGTCTCAATTTCTTTATATGCAAAAAAGAAATGACAATCCTTTGATACTGTACACACACACACACACACACACACACACACACACACACACACACTTCAAGTACTTCCCCAGCTCTTAACACAATCCTAGCAATTCCAGCAATTTAAACTTTTTACATATCCTTAGCTTCCTTCACAGAAATGTCCCGATTCTTATTTTAAGGAATGTGGCTTCCTCAGGAAAAGTATTATTTTATTTATTTACTTTTTTTGGGGGGGGGGGTCTGGTCGTGAGCCCGAACTCTGGGCCTGGGCACTGTCCCTCAGCTCTTCACCTCAAGGCTAGTGCTCTACCACTTGAGCCACAGCACCACTTCCTGCTTTTTTTTTCTGCTTATGTGGTGCTGAGGAATCGAAGCCAGGGCCTCATGCATGCAAGGCAAGCGCTCTACCACTGAGCCACCTTCCCAGCCCGAAAAGTATTATTTTAATTCAGAAACTATTCAGACATTAATTCCAGCTGAGAGGAAAGAGTGCATGTTATTCACTCACACTGGAATCACAGAGCTCATTTTTCTCTCCTTACTCTCCCTGATCTCTCATCCAGGGTTGTAAGGACTTGCCAATTTAGCAAGCCTTCAGACCTGTGCAACACACAAAAAAGAGATAAAGGAGAAAAGAATGAAATGAGTGAGGAGAAAGATAGGAAAGGTGGGAGGGAAGATGGGAGAGAGAGAGACATGCAATTTCAGCCTCTGAGATCAGAATTTAGAAAATAGGCTGAGGACTCCATCACTGGACCAGTTAATCCATCCTCAGATCTCTGTCACTCTCTCTCTCTCTGTTCTGTAAAATGGGGTGAAGAATAGATCCCTCTTACTGAGTTATTGTTGTGGGGTAGAGGCTTTAGTTGAGTGGTAGAGTGCTTGTCTAGCATGTACAGAGGTTCAATCGACATGGCAAAAAATAGCAAAAGGAATAGTTGTCAACAATTAGGATGATTCTGGATTTCTTGACTTGACTCAAGGATGATGTTGAAGGAGCCAAGGCTGGGCAGTAGGAAAACACGACTTCAAAGCCTGACTTACTGGCAATGAGAGTGATAGAAGAAGGCGTTAATTTTGGAGAATACTTAGCACAGGGGAGCAGATGGAGAAAGAGGGAGCGATGAACATTTATTAATGCAGTCTCTGCTTGCCGATGTATATGAGTTATTTAAAAATTTACTACATTAGCCTTATCTTATGAATTCCTTTTACCCTTGTATTCTCTTTACAATTTGGACTATAGTTCTAAATTTGCAGGTGATGAGCCTGAGCTTCAGAGGGGACACAATGGGTCCGAGGCCATATGGAGGCTCATGTTTCTTTTGGTATATTCCAGACCTGACTATCTGATGGGATGCTTTGTCTTTGCAGATGGTTGTAAGTACCTTTGTGGCCTTTTTTTTTGTTGGTCATAGGGTCTGAACTCTGGGCCTGGGTGCTGTCCCTCAGCTCTTCAGCTCAAGGCGAGAACTCTACCACTTGAGCCCCAGAGCCATTTCCAGCTTTTTCTGCTTATGTGGTACTGAGGAATCAAACCCAGGGCCTCATGCAGGCAGGGAAAACACTCTACCACTAGCCACCTTCCCAGCCTCTAACTTTGTGGTCTTAATGGTCACCTCTTCGGAGAAGTATTCCCTGATTACTGGAGCCATCTAAGAAGGTTCCCTATATCATTTCTTGTTTCTGCACTTGGACATTCCTCTGTTTGCATAATAAAAATATGAAGCTATCATTTATTGAAGATACATATATCATCTTGTTATTATTCTAAGCACTTTCTTGTATTATCTCATTATGTTTCATACTAATCCTGAGGTCAGCACTTAGCAACGAATATGTTTTTACTTCATTCTATAACAACAGTGTGAAGATGACATTAATAGTTTCATCTTACAGATAAATAGACCTGGGACACAGGGAGGCTAAGTCACTTCCTCATGACAGGAGAATCAGGATATGGCCTCCCTAACTCCTTTACTAGATTCTATGCTTGATAACAACAGAGACTCTGTTCCCAAGCTTAAAGCAGTAAAGGACACATTATATGTACTCAGTGTTCACTGAGGCAAACCACCAGAGATGAGGAGCACAGGAAACAGCACATGAAGAGTTTTGAAGCTCTTGAAGAGATTTTTCCTTTGAGTTCAGGGTGGTTAAGTCTGGGGGAAAGAGAGAGAGAGAGAGACAGAGACAGAGAGACAGAGACAGAGATACAGAGACAGAGACAGAGATACAGAGACAGAGAGACAGAGACAGAGACAGAGAGACAGAGAGACAGAGACAGAGAGAGAGAGACAGAGAGACAGAGACAGAGACTCAGAGACCAAGACACAGAGACAGTGACACAGAGAGTGACAGAGACAAAGAGTGAGAGAGAGAGCTGATGGATAAGATGGTAGTAGGGCAGATGAACTTGTCTTAGTTCACCACCACAGTGGGAATGAAGCTTACTAACAGAGCACAGATCACTTGCCTCACATAAGCAGGGCCTTGGTCTTGAGAAGGAGGAGGAGAAGAAGGGAAGGAGGAAGAGGAGGGGGAGGAAGAAGAGACGTCATCCTATGACAGAGAAACCAAGACTTGAACCTGAAATGTCTGTGCCACCCCCAGGGAGATGCTACAGAAGAACTCCCTTGGTACAAAGGAAGAGCAATATGGAAGGAAGGAAATGATGGAAAATAGGGTAGCAGTTAGAGACTGTTTATGCTATTAGCAATGAGAGCCATTGTAGGCAAGTGCAATTGATGATATGGCCTTCAAAATCCAAAGGTCTCTGTGGCGGGAATGATACTAGAAAAAAATATTGGCAGAATAGACAAGGCCAAATCCTAGAGCATCTTGTTGGCTGAATGAAGGATTTGATCTTATCTGAAGACTCTGAAAGGTTTTAAGCCAGGAAAGACAAATCCAGATTTGTGTTTTTGACAATTATTCTGAAACTGGGAGCCAGTGACTCATACCTTTAACTTTAGGTTTTCAGGAGGCTAAGATCTGAGGACTGAGGCTCAAAGGCAGCCCGAGCAGGAAAGTCCCTGAGACTCTTTTTTCCAATTAGCCATCAAACTACCGAAAGTGAAGCTGTAGCTTCACTGTGAGCTGTGGCTTAAGTGGGAGAGCAGTAGTCTTGAGCATAAAAGCTCAGGGCCAGTGCCTAGGCCAAGTTCAAGCCCCGGGATAGGCATGTGCATGCATGTGTGCATGCGTGCGTGCACGCGCACATGTGCACACACACACACACACACACACACACACATCAGTTTGATGTGATGCTATCAAGATAGTGGCCAGAGAACAATAGATCAGTGAGAAGACTGGAGCCTGAAAGAAGAGAGGAGAAAGGGGAGGAGAATGAGAGGAGAGGAGGGAGGGGAGGAGGAGAGGAGAGAACGGAGGGGAGGAGAAGGAGAGGAAAAGGGATTCAAGGACATTAGGGGTATCCACAGGAGTTGCTCACTATGGGACAAGGGAGACAAAGTAGCTTTCAGATTCATCAAACCCATTCAATGGGTTGCTAGCCCAGATAGAGAGTTGGGAGAGGGCTGAGGGAAGAAAATAAAAGCAAGAAAAAAATTGCAAGAGGAAGGATGAATATTCTGTGAAAGACAGGGGTATAAATGTAGAACAAGACCACAATAATTCTTTAATCAGAGTCTAACTTGATTTAAGGACTCTTAGACTAATTGAGGGGCCTGTTGAAAAGCAAATTCACATATTGGAGAAACTATTCAATGACTAACAACCTCTCTCCTAACAGCCTTGGATTCTCAGCTCGTTTCAAAGGCCTGTTCAGAAGGAACTTCTCCAGCTCTGAGTTTCTGCTTGGACTTCAAAGCGTAAAAGCTTCTTCAATAGAAGTGGCATTATTTCTTTGGAGTATAATGTTTCATTCCTTTCTCTATTATTTTAGGAAATCTAGAAAATAAATCATCAGTGCAAGAGCCATTTATGTGGATTTTTAAAATCCACTTTAATGCAGATGTTTGATTTGATGAGAAGTCTACATTTTTTTCAAGAGGCACATTTATTATGGAATCAGCTATTATTGTGTGCAAGGCATTCAAGTACAGAATATTGCCCAAGCTCTGTTTCTGTAAGGTAAGGTGTTTGTGATTGAGGAAATTGAGGCTTAGTGGAGAAAAGACTCTTGTTAAAGATATGGCTCAATCTGGAGTCGAAATTCTGGGCTGCAAGGGCTGGCTTCATCATGTTGTGCCTCTGCTGTGGTTTGGATATGATGCAGGTTATGTCCACAAAGCATTCCTGTGTTGGAAACCTGTTCCCTGGTCTAGTGATAATAAGATATGTTGAGACTTTTAGAAGGTAGGGCTAGAGGGAGGGAGGTCTTTAGGTTACTTCAGCCACTGCCTTCAGAAGGATTAAGGGAATCCTCATAGGAACCTGGCCAGCTTCTTGCAAGAAACCTGCTATAAAAGAGCAAGCCTGCCCCCTTCACTCTCAGTCCTCCTGCCTCACTCTTTGAGCTCTGTCTTATATACATTCCCACTACAACACTGTCTGCTACAAGGTCCTCACTGGAGGCCAAACAATGGGTTCACCAGAATCCGGACTTTCAGCTTCTACACCTTTGAGTTAAGTAAACCCCTTTGCTTTATATATAGTTTCTAGTCTTATTTCAGAATAACAGTGGAAAACAGACTAATATAGACTCTTCTTCATTAACCCTTTCTTTAAAAGTAGAATGGAACCTTCTTTTTGATAAGAATAGGCAAAAAGTACATTGTTTGAATGGACACTTGATTTCAACTTTAACTATGATCTGTTTGTGGAATTCAGTCTCTCAAACTAGCTCTTTCCTAGACAACCTCATTATTTGTAGACTTTCAGAGATGAATAATAAGGGCCAAGTGTGGTGGCACATACCTGTAATCCCAGAAACTCAAGAAGCAGAGGTATTCCAGCCTAAGTAAAGTTAGCACAAAACCCTATCTGGAAGAGAATTAGTCTAAAGACAAAAGAAATAGGATGTAGCTCAAGTAGTAGAATACTTGCTAAGCAAGCACAAGGCTCTGAGATCAAGCCCAGGACTACTAAAAAGTAAAATAATGAAATGAAAGAGAAGGAAACCACTTCCTTTTACTGAGTAGCTGGGATATGGTGGTAGGAATATTTGAGAAATAAGAAAACATTTCCCAATTTAATAGCTGAGAAAATGAAAACCAAGGAACCTCAGCCAGGTTCATATACATGTTGGTAACAGGGTAACAAAATTTAATTTCTAGTCTGCAAATTCTTTTGTTTCTGAACAGGAAGTATTGGCAAGCTTTTGTTTTTGTCTGTAGGACTTTAAAAAAATCAAATCATTCTTAGGCTATGGCATGCTAAGTAGTGGACTTGAGTGACTTGTATCAATAAATGACCCCCTTGAATTTGCTGATTCAAGCATGCTCAGTCTTTTTCCTGAACAAACAGTTTTTATATGATATCAATACCCAGGGGAGGGCAGTGTCTCAGACCAGTATGATGTGCTGAGGAAATCAACAGAGCAAAATTCGTCAAATGAATTAAGACAATTCTATTCATTTAAGAAAACTTTATAAAGCACCTACGATGTGCCTGCCCCTGTTGTAAGCTCTTAATTGATTTCATCCTTATACTAAGCCAGTGGAGTAGGTTTTTACTGTGAATCTCACTGTATAATGGAGGAAACTGAAGCACGGAGATGTTAAGAAAGCAGCTCAAGGTCATACAGGTAGAGAGAAGTTGACTCTCTTTACAGTTGATGAAGAAGCCCCATTATTTCTTGGGCAAAGCATGAGGCTGTGGATTCTGTGCTTTCCCTCCCCTGAGGACTACCCCTCCCTCACCCATCTCTCTCTCTCCCCCTCCCCCGCCATGGTGCATCCTCGTATCTGCTCAGAGATCCAAACACTTGCTTCTCACATAGGACAGTGTACAGGAACAAATTCCTACCTTTGCTCCTGTAGGAATTATGACCTCTATTACCCACAGAGGAAAAGGCCAGGGAAATCGCTGTCCACATGCTTGGTGCTGATCAACCCCTAATGTGTCCCTCACATGTGGATCTCCACATGTACTGAGCTCACAGGGTGTTGCTTAGTGTTTTACCTACAGCACAGGACATGGGATGCTAGCAAGTGTTACCTACTGTCCTCATCACCTTTCACATTCTAGCTCACTGAATTCTCATAACCTCCTTATGTCTTGAGGACATATGTCTCCATTTTGTAGATGAGGAAACTGTGACATTAAAAAGGGTAAGCCATGAGCTCAAGTACTCAGAGTTGGGAGTTTAATAATGGAAGACCTGGGATTTGAGCCCATAAGTTTTACCTTCAGAGCCTGAGCCTCAGCTTTTACACTGAGGAAGCCTCAGCTGCTTCTGCAGGGAGGCCCAGGCCCAGGAAACGCCAGCTCTGGTGGGGTGGCAGAGGCCCGGTAACACCAGCCACATCACTGAGTGTCCACAGCCAGGCAGCGAGGGAACTGCTTTTCCTCCTATGATTCTGAGTGGAGAGTTGAGTTCAGAATGGCTGGTTAGATTTGAGAGGCCTGGTATAAAATTCTGTGCATGCAGAACCTGCAAAAGGATGTCAAATCTCACATGGAGAAGAGAGTCAGCCAGACTGCAGGAAAGTCATTGCCCCAGATTTCAGGTGAAATCTTTTTCCATTGCACCATGACACAGTGGTTTAGCTATACTCCTCTTGCCACTTCGAATCTACTCTCCACCTTTTTCCACCTCATTTTTGTATTCTAGAAGGTCAATCGAATAGGATTGGGAATAAAACTGGGCTCCCCTGCCTTCTGGCTTCTGTTTAGACTCTGCCGTTGGGAGGTCCCTACCAGAATCCACGGCAAGGCAGTGAGGTCAGGGCATTTGTTCCTGGGACTCTTTCCTCCACACACCGTTATTGGGCAGGAACTGTAGTCTGCATTTGTAGCCATGGTTCCTCTCTGGAGCTCCTTCTCCAGCTTGCACAGGCTCTGGGACCTCCTCTCTCCATTGCCCCTGCAGTGTAGGATGGCAAGGATTACCACAGTTGGCTCACTCTGCCCAACTCCCCCACCTGTTTCCTTTGACCTCCCCCCTCACCTTGTAAATACCTTCTTCGTGAAACACAGCACAATAATTCTCTTTTGAGTATACCATTCGTTTCCTGCTAGGGGTCTGACCAGTATAGTAAATGACAAAAGAAGGCTCAGAGCTGGTTGTAGCACAACCAGCTGTAGCTGCTGTAGCATGATGAAAGAAAACTTGGTGCAAAGTTTTCCTGAGCTCTTCTATGGGATGGGGGCTGAGCGATGCATTTGTGTGCATCTGCTCCTCTCATCTGGTCATTTGGCTTATGGAATGGCCATGTTATTGATCCTACTGTGAGGTTTCAGTTGTATGGAACTCTCCAAGAACAAACATGGTCATACATTGGTGATGCTGAGATTGGCAGTAGGTCTGTCTGGCCTTGTATCGTGCAGGGTTATGACCTGCACACAAAACAAGTCTCTAGGCTGTCCCACAGACACATCTTTGGTACCCGCGAGAGAGGAGGCCCTCATCAGGGAGCTCACACTCACTTCCTACAGTCATCCTGTCTGTCATCAGAAGCAAATTGCCATCCCACACTCACCTGAGCCCCAGCCTCTACTGCATGGTCACAAGGCATGTGTTTTCTGACTGAGCCATGCCCAGAAGAGTAGGTTTCCTCCTTCTGTCCACAGCCCACACTGGAAGGAGGTCCAGCCCTCCTGCCTTCTCGTTTCCATGTTCTGAGTCTATGAGCTAGTCAGCTATGTTCTAAGATGTGATGGTGTATAAGTGGAGTTTTGTTTTCAGCAAAAATATGCACAACTTGATTACTTTTTATTGTTTTGGAGTGTGAGCATCCCCCTTGGGGAGGATGTCTGAGAATACAGCTGTAGTTCGGTGGTCATGGCGCTAATAGTGCAATAATGACTGTAGAGTCTACTTCTGATGGAGGGTGTGTCAGGTGTTCCCCACTCCACTTCTCACTGAGGACATTTGGCTTTGTTGGACATAGTCATATGCCAGGTAAAACATGACATTTGTCAGCTCTGCTCCATGCACATACGGATGTCTCTGTGTGGTGTGCCTGGTTAATGATGCTTGAGCACAAGCCATTTGGTGGGGCTCCTCGGAAAGCATCTTATCAGCACAGCAGAACCAACAGGTACTCGTCATTTATTTCCCATTTAGTTCTTCATTCTTCCTTTCCTGCCTGGAGTGAGGTCACGATGCTTGGGAGAGTGGGAGTAATTCATTTGGCCACCCTAAGGTCCAGAGCAAACAGATTGAATGAAGCGGGCTGGCATATTAATGACACTGTGGAGCCATCTCAGCAGGCCTGGACAGCCTACTTTTTCGGGTTCCTGTGGGAGTAAGGCAAGGGGACAATGTAAGCACTGACAACTGGGCTTTCCGTTACACATTGATGTATCTTTTCCTACTCCAGACTGTTCAATACCAAGGCCATCATCCACCTTCCATTGGTGCTAACAGTAGTGAAAAACTAAATGTTATTTAGAATGCAGCTGTATAGTTTTTGTAAGATACTTAATTTTAATTTTTATATAATTATATAATTATTAGAAGGGTGATGTACTGAGGAAGACATTTTATTTTTTACTGCTGAAAATTATATCTTGGATTGAGATTATATTATAAGTGAAAGTACTAGGTTCCAAAGACATTACCAAAAATAATAGAAAATCATTATTTTAAAATCACTGAACACATCGGAATATTCTGAATATACTGAATAATGTCTTTTCTACTTTCTCTTGAAAAAAAGTATTGTCACATGGTTGTACAGGGGGTTAGAACTTATGTCAATGTGCATGTGCCGTGCATCTCAGTCACTCACCCCTCCCATCATTCTCCCCTTCCCACCGACCCCTTTCCAGTCACATAGAAAACCAAACCTTTCATGTTGATTGATGCTGAGGAAATTGTAAATTCCACATGGTCATTCTTGGGAGAGTTCAGTGCTGTTCTATTGACCCTTGAGCTCCTCCGTGCCTACCTCGTGTATGGCTGTGCACTTCACAGACACCAAAGAAGCTGCCTCGCCCTAAGGCGTCATCTGATTAAGGGGAGCCCCTTGCAGTATTTGGCTGCTCAGCTGAGGTTCTCAATCACCACATGCTCATGGTGACATACCAGGTAGAATTGTGCACAGGCCACCGTGGTTTGCACATCAAAGTTGCTGCTGCTGGCACGTCAGTTTCCAATGAACGTGACTGGGAAGACTGAAAGGGATTGGCTCTCGGGTGCTGTTTGCCAGATGAAGCTGGGACGTTCCCCACACGTCAGCTGTCATCTGAGGTGGGTGGCAGGACGTCGATCAAGGAGGCCTGGTCTCTCCCCTCCCTGCCCATTAACACAAGAGAGGAATTGGCAGGATGTCATATACTACCCGTATAAATCCAAGGCAGGCAGGGATGATAGCTGAGATTTATGGAAAGGCAAGAGCCACAATGTTGAGAACCCAGAGAATGAAATCCAAAGAGACGCTTGGGATCATCCCAGTCAGCCACTGACCAAAACCCATTTTCAGTTTGGCTTTTTTTTTTGTAATACAATAATCTTATATGAGTACATATACAACTTCAACTTGAGGCACTTCATGGCTATTCTTTTTTCTATAGCCATTATTTTTAGTTATGCTTATCTCTTCATGTTTTAACTAAAGGGAAACATAAGCACAAGCTAGAATTTTTACATAAGACCTAGATGTATTGCACTTTTACAGTGAAATTAAACAAAAACCCACAAAACCCTTCATTACCCCTTTGGTAGCTGTTCGGATACTGAGGATAACTTGGTACCCACAAAAACTTTGGTTTCTGATTATGCTGCTGAACTCAGATAGGTGCAGATGCATGGTTAACAACCATTTGCTAGTGAGGATGGAATTGTTTTGTGTATATCTCTTCGCCTTCTGACAAGAAATAGTGGGTGAGGAGATGGACACGGATATTTTTATTACTGTGGCAATAATGTTTTACATTTTAACAGTGCTTTTCAAATCACAGCATCTCACAGAGCACCAGAGGTGGTGATAAGTTGGTACATTGTTGAAATACAGCAAGTACTTCTGCATGCCAGCATCTCCGCTCACCTTTTAGACCATGAAGTAAAGGATGGGGATGGAGTGGCTGTAGCATCGAGGAGAAGAATAAAACAGATTCCTGTGACGGTTATATCTGAGATCTCAGAACAATGTGCAGAGTTTTCTGTGCAAACCCTTTATTGTTCTCATCAGGTATCAACAAAATAGGAAGGGAACAACTGTTATTTGCTGCCTCTTTACAAGCACAGAAAAAGTGGCAGAAATTGCTGGCTGGCTAGGCAGGCAGCAATGGGGCGGAATGTGGGACCCTTGTCCGTTCCCATGCCTGGCTCACTTGTACTCATCTGACTGCTACTGGGCAGCCTGCTAACCCTGGATTTGTCCATTCTTGTCATTTTGGTCACTATTTCCATTGTGTTATCTCTCAAAGCAATAAGACCTTAACACTGACACACATCCTTCTTTCGGGCTTTTTCTCTTCATCACTGTCCTATTCTGTCTTCTAGTTTTCTTTCTTTTGTCCTTTTCCCTCTCTGTCACAGTTTTATTTCCTTTTGTTGTTTGCCTCTTCTTTATTTTTTTTTTTGAATTAAGATCATATTCTGTTATCTTCATGGCATTAACAGTCCCCATTTAGCATTTCTTCTCAGAAGTGAAAGGCCCCAATCCAAATGATCAACAATCCACATTAACTTCTGGGGCATGAGCTTCTAAAATGTGGCCACTAGGGGGTGTAAATGCAATATATGTGCTCTGAGCTGCCAGGAACAGAATTAGAATGGCTCTTCGGATAAGAGAACTGGTTATTCCATCTGCCAAGTCTCCAGGGGAGGGGAGAGACTTTTAGGGCCCGTGGATGCAGAGACATTTCCATGTATGTGAGTGACAAGGCTGGATGACCTGAGTCCAGATTTCATCTGTCCTTAGACGGAGTACAATAGACAGGTGTGTGTGTATGTGTGTACACACCTATCCACAGGTATTCACAACCATGTGCACATGTGCAAGTGTGTTCCATTCTCCCCTTTCTACCATGCAAACTTTCAGAGCAATATGAGTACCGAGTGGCTGCTAACTCCAGATCGAGCTCTGTTCTGTAGCTGAATGTAGGAGGTTCCTGGGGTTGTTGAATAAAGGAGAAAAGAGTCAGGAGGAGATCAACTCGGCCCCGGCAAGGCACTCCTGATCTGCAGCTGGGCTTTGAACTGTGTGAGGGCTCCCAGCTTTGAAGCGTTTCTCCCGCTCCTCCCCGACTTGTGTCAAGCCTTTCCAACCATAGTCGCAAGTTTTGAAAATATACTTCCTGCTGTAACAATTGGAGTCAGAGACTAGAGTGAACATTCTTGCTGTCTTTTTTCCTCATCATATAGATGACTGATTTCTAGGTGAGGGTATGCCATCTTTTGGTGCCTGACTCACATGACAAACACTTGTCTCAGGTAGTAAGGCCGGTAGGGGACTGCATTTCAGGAGAAAAGGCTGCTGAGTGAATGAGAGCTTGCTTGAACCCACTCCTGGATCAGGTGCTGAGGACGAGCTGCTGAGCAGGTTCTATAGACAGAGGTGGAAGTAAAGGGGTCCACAGATGCTCAGGCCCCAGTGTGTTAAGTATGACCAGGAGTACAAAAATCCTGATGGAGAAGACAGAAGGGAGAATGGGAGAGTTTTAAGATAGGTTAGTGCCTATAAGGCTTTGACTGGTACAGTTTAAACCTTACAGTGAAACCTACTGCAAGGTCAGCATTTTCTTCTCCTTGTGCTCAGAAATGGCAGGCTCTGGATCATACATTGCAGAGAGAATGAGTAAGGAAACTAGGGCCAAACTGAGGTCTCATTGGTCTCAGTGCAGTCAGATTTGGACTTCACTACCGTTGGTGCTTTAACACCAAGTGTTAGAGAAACTGAGATAGGGCTTGCTTCTCTTAAAACTAAAGGGACAGACAGACAGCTTGTGGTGACAGCAGCAATCCTTAAAAACAGGGCATCACCTCCCGGACACGCTCACCTCCCCGACACACTCGCCAAATTCTGTGCATCCTGACAACATCGAGTGGCTGCGGCAGTGTCTGGCTTGCTTCAGCTAGTGTCACAGAGGTCAGGAACACGTCTGTCTTTCTCTCTCCAGGAGGGAGGGGGTCAGGATACAGGTGAAGTTTCTAACAGACAGCAATCCAGCTGGGGCTGCAGAAATTTGCTGATGGTCTAGTGTGGGGTAATGAGTGAGACTGGTGTGGGAAATATTCTTGAGGGCGAGAGAGAGACAAGTGCTTGACCCAGATCTGAGGAGAAAGCAGCCTGAGTTGCTTTCTTGTATCTGAGGGTCTCCGGGCAGTAGGGTGGACAGGAAGTACACAGCCACGAGCTGCCAAGTCGCAGGTGCCCTTGGCTGGTGTGGCTTTGGAGAAGTTGGAGCTGTTCATGGTGTGGACCCTGGTACTCCAAAGCAGTCTCTGCATGCAGTACTTGATGAGTACTGAGCAACTGGGGAGAGAGCTCTGGCCTGGAAGCCTAATCAACTGAGTTTGAGTATTTACCTTCACGCGTCTGAAGGAAAATCACAACTTTCCTCAGCATCCACTTAGCTATCTCATTTTCACAAGGAGGGCAGGGTCGGAGACTGTAGCTTGGAGACCTCAGGGAGATCTGCAGTGTATGCCCTGTAACCAGTGCTCAGCCAGGCTGCTGGGTGGAGACAGTTTCCTGCGTATCTCACAGAGATATCCGTGTCCCTCTTCCCTTGAGAAACTGGCATGGGCACTCAATGCGCTGGGCACCTGCCCTTTTGGAAGGTGCTGTGAGGAGGAGGGTCAGGAGCAGAAGATTCAGTGTCTGTGCTTGTCAGTTTCTGGGAGCACAGCCCTCCTCCCCAGCTGTTAGCGGGATGTCTCTGCCAACTGCTTGGGTGAGGGCAGCGTGGCATCTAGTGTTACCTAGGAAGGGAGAATTGGGAAGAGAGATAAAGTGGGCACCCCGAATCAAATGGCCTTGGGATCCCCTACTGACAGCTGTGAAACATTCAGCGAAGTATTAAACAAACCTGAGCTCTGCTTTCTTGATGTGCATGTGGTAACAAATAGTTTTTCCCCTGTAGAGTGTTGGGAGAACTGCATGCAAAGCAGCGGGCACAATGTTTGGCACTTAGTATATACTTAATTTAAAAAAAAGTGATTAATCAAGGTTTGGTGTGTCATTGGGACAGAATGCCTAACTAGAACTGTTAAAAAAAAGAGTCAAAAGACCAAGCAACACTACTCTAGTACTACCTAGTCCTTACTCTCCTTGTGGGGCCCACATTAGGCATTCTGTTCCCTCTTCTTACCTGTCTAAGCACCTGTCAGGATATTACACTTGAACTTCAGACTGCAGGAAGAGAGAGGTATGTGTTTCCATGTAGTTATAAAAGGAGAAAACATTTCTTTGCAGACCTTCTAGCTGCCCGCAGGGATTATTGGCAGAACCTAGATATTGGGGTATGGATCTGAAGGTCAGCCTTCAGGTTGATCAAGTGAGCTGGCACCAGACCTCAGCAGACCACAGTGAGGAGCCGGGCTGCCGACATGGACACTCCTGCCTTACCAGCGGGATCTCAGGCTCAGGGTCAGAAAAAAGAGGCTGCCCATCACAAGTCCATGCTCAAGACCAGCGGTGGGTGAGGAGTGCCCGGGAGGTGTTTGCCCAGTTTCTTTGGGAGCTGCAGCTGAAAGAGGAGGGGAAGATTCAGAAGCAGAGGGCAGCCAGGTAGGGTAAAAACTCCAAAGAGTGACAGCTAAGCTTTCTCTCTGCGTTTTGGGTATTTTAAAACGAGCTAAAATATTTAATACTCACGACTCTTACGTAACAGGTTGCCTGGTCATCTCCACTGTCGACTGAAGAAACTGAGGTATAAGTGACCGAACACGTCAAGGGTCACAAGCCAGTGAGCAGCCGAACCCTGCATTTAACCATCACATTGTCTCTGGCTAATTTAGACCCAAGAGTGGCATAAGGAAGAGTCTTAGGTTAGGGCTCTACAGCGGCATCTTCTCGGGAGCCCTGCTAGTCCAGGTCCGGGGTAGGCAGGGGACTCAAGCCCGCCTGCAGACTGGATTCCTGCACCAACCCTTTCTCCACAGTGTCCCAGGCTTAGGCCATATTGGGGGGCGGGGGGTGAAAGGAGCTTCCTTGGCAGAGGGCGATTCTTGGTCATATGGAGGGGGGTGGTGGTGGAGAATGCAGATCTGTGGATGACCTCTGACCTTCAGGCTTGCTGAAGTCCCCGAAGGCCATCCAGGGAGGATGACGTGGAGAGGCCAGGGCTTGTGGTGGCCCTGAGACAAAAAGTCAGCCCAAGGACTCTTGACAGTCCTTGGCACGCTCTTGGCACTCATCCCCACATCTGGGGACCTCTAGGTCGGCTCGGGGCAGCATCTGTGAGGAGGGAGGAAAGCTGGGTGGGTAAGGGGGTCCCAGGACCCCATCACCGGCCCCCGGCGCTCCCCGCCCCTTCCAGGCCAGTTTACTGGCCCGGGAGGAGGACAAAGTGTGGACGACAAAGGCGCCCCGAGGGCGCGCGCTCTTGCGGAACGGCCTCGGGCCTCGGCGCGGGGCTCGGGTGGGAGGCCGACCCGGGGCGGCCTGGGCGAGGACAGGCGCGCTCTCCTTACAGCCACGCGGGGGGCG
>NW_012267298.1:7740290-7748590 GCF_000151885.1 Dipodomys ordii
CCCCCCCGTTGCCAGCCTGGGAAGCTCCTGGGTGGGTGACCCTCATTGGCGGCTGCCTGGGGCGGGGAGGGGGTCAGTCCACGCCGAAGGAGCCCGGCGCAGCTGTCATTGTCACCGCCCTCCCCGCCAGCCGGGGTGCGCCCGGACTCTGGGGACTAGGGAGGCACGCCTCCCCCAAGCCTGCACCCCCCCCCCCCGACTCCGGCTCGCTCCTCCTCGGGCTTCCTGCGATTGCAGTCCGCGGGGATGGAAGGTAAACTGAGCCTGCCTTGGGCCGGGAGCCGCGGGGCTGGGCTGCACGCCGGGGCTGGCGTCCGTGTTTCCCGGGAAGATGGACGGGCACCGCCGGGCTGCGGTGTCGCTGGGACGTGTCGGCGACGTCGTCTGGTGGGATCGGCCGCGGTCCCGCTGCGCCCCCGGGTTGGCCCTGGCTCCTTTATTGTTGGGAGGAAGAAATGGAGCGAGAGGAAAGACGAGGCAGCCCTGTTCTGACTGTGGTGGATACCTGGCTTTCCACCCCCTCGGTGCTGCCTGGGGGAGGGCTGTTCTGCCGGGGACGTGTGCCTGGTTGACTCTAGTGAAGGCGGGTCCGAGACTTCCTGTTGCCCGGGGAAGGGAAGCCTAGGTGACTCGTGCGGATAGGCTTACGGAGCTCTCCCATTTGAATAGCTACTTGGTAATTTTCTTTTTAAATTTTACATAATGAGCTTGTGAGAGAGTAAAGGGCGTGCGTTGCTAAAATAGTGAGAAAAAACAATCTGAATTTTACCCCTGTGCTCTTGTGAGCAGCCTCTAGTTAGTAGGTTTGTGCTCCTTGCTTTTTTATGATTTACCTATGCTTTTCAGTGCCCGCCGGGCTGTCATCGCAGGGAGAGAGATTTCCTTTGTACTTCGTCTGAGATCAGTGCCTGTAGGCGTTGGGGACTGTGGGACCAGGTGCATTTCTCAGGATGAAAGCTATATCAAACTTAAGGCTCTACCCTTTCACTCGGGTAGGGAGCAGTTTAAAAGCGGAATGACTTATTTTCAAAGTCAGATTTTTTTTTTCTGTGACGTGTTGCCATAGTGTTGTGTCTCTCTTGTTTCCCACAGCTTCTGGTTTTTGTGGTTTTACTAGTGTTATCAGCTTCGATGTATTGGGAAAATGTTGCCACTTAGTGTTTTTTTGGATGGGAAACTTGATTACCTTTTCTTGAGAAATAGCATTCTTGTAAGAGTGCATTTCTCTCACGTGAAAAAGACGTGTTACTCTTGGAGGCTTGCTTGTGATACTATTAGGATAGAAGACTTCACCCTAAGATGTTTTCCCTTAAATCACAGGCATATATCCACCATTCAGAGTGCTCTCATTTAAAACATTAATTACATTCTGCCATGTAATTCCAAAACATAATGTCTGAACCTGAATGGTTGTTAGAAAAGTTTGATTCAACCAACCACCTTATTATTAACAATATAAAAGCTTTTTTCTCTTCACGTCTATGTGCCTCAAATAAATGTACTCTTGCTAGAGCTATCTGTACTAAATCCCATAGTCATGACTGGTCAATGTTGTAAACCTCTGTTGTAAGACATAGATGCAAGAGGTAGTGTTAGTACCTCACGATTGCGTAGTAATTTGGAAATTCCTAGGTACTTGGAGCCACACACTGTCTACCTCATCCCCACACTGCACACCCGAAAGGCTCTTTGCCCTTGGTCTTTTCAGGGAAGATGCTGGGAAGCACTGCTTTATAAGCGCTAGACACCTGCAAGTGAATTTGAACCCAGATCTTTTGTCTCCAAAGTCTTTTGCTCTATTTTGTTTCTTCCGAAGAAGACAGAATGAAGCACTTCTGGTGTGCTAATTTAAACTCTACACAAATCAGTCTAGTTGGTATGATGGTCCCTGGTTGATTTCATACAAGAGAAATAATGTATGTGATCCTGATTTCTTTTAAAAAGAAAGTTTCTGTGTGTGTCTTCTTTGAAGAGTCAAGCATTCATTGTAACTTACAGGGTTTTTAATGTTCAGGTCTAGAGGCACTTGGAATTAAAGCCCTTCCACCACTAGTATTTTACTTTAGTAGTCAACACATGACAGTAATGGAAGCTATACATAGGACCTAGTCATTTAAAAAATGCAGTGTTCACAAATGGGTCATCTTCTTAGGTGAGTTACCATTGTTTCTAACAACCCTTAAGAAGAAGTTAGTTGAGCAAGGATGATGTCAGAGATGTAAATCATGGCTAGTCCAGAATGGCTTCCAGGCTATGTTCATGATAGGCATTAGTTCCTGATTTTTGTTTTTATTTTTCTAAGTTAACTGGCTCTCCTTTTCTTGTGTTTGTTCTCTAAGAAAAGAACTGTTTAGTTTACTTCATATTAAAATAGAATCAAAATGAATAGACTTTGGTATTCTTGCTTTCCTCTTGGTGGCCTTCCTCCTTTCATCCCCGTCTTCTTCCAAGGGCCTATAGACTGAATTTGAATTGACATTGTGTTTCTTGCTGGGGAGGTTAATTAGAAATGAGAGTGGCATTGCATGTTTTATATTGTATTTGCTATTAGGAGATGTTGACTTATGTCTGTAAGTCAGCATCCTCAGACATGTCCTCAGTGTTACGATTTAGTCCAGATCTCTACCATTAAATAAAATTATGCAACTCTGTATTTTTATTTATCTGCTATGATGTATGGAACATATGACTCCTTGCCGGAATATATTTGGTTGATGGTTGGAGGAGGAAGTGGAGGAGAGGACTCAAGTAAAACGGGCATCGTGTGCCTACATGGGTAATGTGTTGATATTGCAGAGTAAATAGTTTTTGAAGCAGTTTTTCATATATTAAGCTTCTTAGCATTACTTAGGTTGTATGTGGGGGATACTGATGTGATAAGGGATGGTCATTACTTTGTCCTACGAGCATTTCTTTATAATGCATAAAACCCAGTGGCTTAACATCTCATTTTGGGGGGATCCTTTTGCACTCTCCCATTTCTTAACTCTCTACAGACCTGTAATGTGAGAGAAGAATGAGAATTGCAGAATTCTCTTTGTATGATGATTGCTGCTGTAGTGTTTGGTTCTTTGCTTCATCCAGAGGAGGATGTGGTTATTAGTTTTTAATTGTTTTTCTTCTGGATACAATGGTTCTGTTTTAGGTAAACCGTTTCTCCATTTATAGAGTATATTATGACTCAGTGATTCAGTGTTTGGGAGTTACAATGCAGATGACATTGGTGACATGCTTACATAGGCCCAGCCTGCTTGCTAGGTTTTTGTGCTGGGGTCCAGAGTAGAGAGGCAAAGCTGTTACCATTCCTGGGGGTAGGGGGTGGGGGAGAATGGATGGTTTGGGTTTATAAATATTCACTTTCTTACAGAACACCCTATGTCCTTTGCCTGTCCTTCTGAAATAGGCGTGACTTGATGGTTTAGATTTAGCTGACACATGAAGGCTACAAACATTTTTGAGACACTTCTCTGTCTGGTCATGTTTATAATCTTAATACTGCTAACAGTCCAAGAATACAAGAGGTTATTTGAGCCAACTTTTCACTTGTAGAAACCAGGACTGACAACTGCAGTAACTTGCCAAGGTAATTGTACTTACAAAACGTCAGAGCAGAAGTTCAGGCTTCCTTGTTGGTTTTGCCCTGCCTCCCTGACCCTCAGAGGTCTGAGTGGTTAAATTGGTACCTTAATGATGAGGGAGAATGGCAATCCTGGCTTCTTCATGAATATTTTGTTATTTCCCTGGACTGAAAGATAAATGGTGGGTGTTTTTGTACCTCATGTGTCATACTTCTGCTGTCTCCTCTTTTGCTTCCCTTTCTCCACAAATGGTTCTTCTGTCTGATTTCTGGTCTTTGTGACAGAGCTGAAGGCTTCCACAGTGAGATCCTCATCACCCTTTGTTTGGATGTCCATGCAAAATCCAGTCTTAGTGTCTTCAGCTGCTAGCATTCTTCTTGGTGCATTGTAGTGGGAGTTGTGAATTGAATTCCAGTTGTCATTTTCATGTTTATGTTTGAAATATCATAAAGATAGATTTTAGATACCACAGTCACTAAAGAGCTTTGCTCCTTACCACCTTAGAGTTCCTGATTTAGGATAGAGTGAAGCCTAACAGCTGTGGACATGTTAGTGAAAACATGGCAGTGATCTCCAGTGTGGTAGAACCATAGGCTTCCTTCTCCAGGAAGCAACTAGAAGATGTGGTCAGATTTGCTTTGATCCAGAAGTTTATTTATTTTTGTTCTTTCTTGAGGCACTTGTTAGGCCAATTAACTCTTCCTCCTTAAACCCCTAATGAGATTTTGTTATTGTTGTTATTCGATAAACTCCAACTAGAAAATTTTGAAGCCCTTATCACATGCCACATCTTACCTTGAAGGGGTTAATCTGCAAGTTAACCGGCAAGTCCAGATGCTAAACAAACCCAAAGCCAGAGGAACAGTTGATTTGCTGTTGAATGCCAGCTGCATCTTGGATATCAAAAGATCCCTTTGCCTGTTGTCACCAATCCTTGTAACTGAAGAATGACTTACGTTTTTTCAAAAGCAGCAAAATAGGGTGTTCCTTAGCATTGTGGATGATGATTACAATAAAAAGCTCCCACACTGAGGGAGGGCCTCTTTTGTGCCAGGTGCTCTCTCTGCACTATTGCTCATCCATGCAGGATCTTGCAAGGCAGCTAGTTTTATCCCTGCCATAGCCTCTTTTTTTTTTTTTTTAAGTGAGGAGTCTTATGGCTCAGAAATGTAAAGTGATTTGCCCAGTCAAGGTTTACAGAACGTAAGCAGTCAGACTGTAGTACTTTGGTAGAATACTTTTTAAGAGATTAAAAAGCACATTGCTAAGTATTGGTGTTTTTGTTTTTTTTTTTTGTCGGCCTTGGGGCTTGAACTCTGGGCCTGGGCACTGTCCCTCAGCTCTTCAGCTCAAGGCCAGCGCTCTACCACTTGAGCTACTGCGCCACTTCCGGTTTTCTGGTGATTTATTGGAGATAGGAGTCTCATGGTCTCTCCTGCCTGGGCTGGCTTTGATCTTCAGATCTCAGCTTCCTGAGTAGCTAGGATTACAGGCTTGAGCCACCAGCGCCCGGCTATTGTTTGTTTTTAAATGAAGATTTGTTATAATAGAGGCCCATAGGAATTTCCAATGGTATTAAACTTTTAAGAGGTCTGTGAAATTGGCTTTAACAAAAAGACATACCTACTAGTTTTCCTGTGTTCTCTGGCAATATTTTTCCCTCAGTAGGTAGGCAGGGTAAGGATTTTAATTATGTATATATTTCAGTGGCCAAAGAGAAAAGTAGGAAAGCATTTGGTATAGAAAGTTTGTAGTGAAATTCTTACTGAGAGTCTGTTTACCTTGAAGGAACCTCTTAGGCACAAGGGTCTTTGCATTTTAATGCTGTCCATCACTTGGTTGATGAATTGATTGAGAATACATCAGAGATTTATAATCAGATGTATAGTATATTTAGAAATTCTCCATCCTCTAGAAATAGCTTCACAAAGAAAAGAAAACGAGCATCAGTTCAAGATCGTGGTTCTACAAATAATAATTTTGGCTTCCTGCCAGAGGGAAGTATTTTAAAATATATTTGTCTAGATTCAATAATAATAGCAGCTACCATTTATCGAGTCTTTTCTACTTTTACATTCTTTTCCAGCTTTTTCTAGTTTATAATGTTATATATAGTATTATTATTATTATTTGTTTTTGGCAGTACTGGAATTTGAAATTAGGCCTCAAGCACATGATGTGAAAATTCTACCATGTGAGTCAAGCCTCAGCCCTTTTTTTTGCTTTAGTTATTTTCCAGGTAAAATTATGTTTTTTTTTGTTTTTTTGTCTAGAGTTGATCTTAGACTGTGATCTACCTACCAACATATTTCTGCAGAGCTGGGATTATAGACTGGCATACTCACTTATTTTATTAATTGAAATGAGGTCTCTAAGTTAACTTTTTGCCCCAGTTGACAAACCATAATTCTCCTGATATCTGCCTTTCAAGTAGCTGGGATTCCAACTGTATATAAATATACACATATATACGTGTATGTAAATATATACGTACATACATATAATGTGTATCTACATACGTGTATATTAATTTTTTGAATTATATTTTTATGTTTTATGTATTTATACAAAGGGATTACTATTCAGCATGTCAGTTTTTAAGTACAATGCATCTTGATTTATGTCACCCCTTTTACCCATCTCAACCAGCCCTTTCCTATATATTCCTATATATATTAATTTGCTTAATTCTTCTAACCTTAAAAAAGTAAGTCATTTTACCTTGTTTATTGATAATAGAACTGAGGATAGGAAGGTCAAATGATTTACCTGTGGTCACATGGCTAGTGAGGGTTTAACCAGGATTTGAACCCAGGGCTGCCCAACTGCAAGCCGCTGTGTGCAGACTTGCAGGAGTTCTAGGAGGTAGTAGATACCTTTCACTGTGTCTCACTTTATATGTTTGGCTTTTGGAAGGAATTTTAATTTTTGTTATTTTGTTTTTACTTTTTGTAGGGAGTTTTAGTAGCACAGCTCTTCACAGTAATTTTATGGTCTTGAATGGAGATGTGGCGAGCAGGAAAGGCTGCATCCTGGAATCAGGATGGACCTGTGGTTGGACAGGTAGCATGGGAACTTTCTACCTATGCCAGCATGTGGTGTTTGGTAGATAACAGGAGCCACGTCATTATGGGAAGTGACAGTTTTTTGTACTCCGCAAATTACCTAATTTCTCAGAGCATTTTCCTTATCTATAAAGTTAATGACCTCATGCCCTCCTTATGAAGTTGGTGTTTTAGATGTAAGTGCAGTGCCTATCACATAATAGGTACTTTATCATCACTTGCTATATTTATAGAATGGCCTGAGACAGATATGTGAGTGTTGGTTTACCTTCCCAGCCATAGAGCAGATAATAATAGTTTAATACATAAATCATCTAATTACATTTCTTGGTGTAATTTTCTGATATTAGAATGATTTAGGATTCCAATTCTGGACATACTGACAGAGGAAGTCCATCTTTAGGAGGCTTCTTTTATTCATGTCAAATTAGCAGCAGTTCTGACTGGTTTTTATTATGCTCGAGGTATAGCATCTAAAGCTTAAATGAACACATGATGTTTCATGAAATTTTACTGCCTATGTAGACACTCTGCTGCCTGTGAAAAGGCATGATATTTTATTCTGAATTACCAAGTTCTGAGTTTGTATAATTCTTTAACTTTTCATAATTTTTGAGCCAATCAACCCCTGCTGTTTTAAGGTTAAGTGTTCTAGCACATTATTGGTGTTCTTTCTTGGTATGATGATATGAATTGAATATGTAAGAGAAGCCTTTTGATATCTTTGTCATAAACCTTACACATGGTGTAGATTCCCATTGAGACACTGTAATGAGAGAGAAGAGACCTTTCCTTTTTCTTCCTATTTTCATTGCATTTATACCACTGTGCTCTGATTTTTCTCCACCAGATGGCGCCCCACATAGCTATGACAGCCTCTTCCATTCATAGCAGTAGCTATCCTGAAGTGAAGAAATTGGTCTTGATGGACAAGCATACAGTGCTTTTAATTTTCACATATTGCTTTCCATGTTTCTGATACTTTGTAACTGGCATTTGCAGGAAAACTAGGCCCCTTTTGGTTTTGTAGCCTTGTTTCTTGAGTTCCTAAGGTGGCTGTCAGGATTCTTTTCACACACACTCTACCTTCGCTTATTCTTGGTGACTCCACAGGTCTGTCACGGTGCTAAACTTATTAAAGGTGGTCAGTTCACTTAGAGGGTTGCCGTGGGCCTCCTCCCCCCACCCCCAAATAATGAAAGTATTGAACTGAAAACTGCTCAAAGAAGCTGTTATGATAGCCTCATTTATGACTACTGGCACTGTAATTCAGTCTTTTGGAGAGAGAAATTATAGTTCTTTCAGTAATTTGCACTGGAGTGGGTTTATCAAAATCTTTGGTTTGTGTAAAGAAGCAGACACTGGTGACAAAAGACTTGTCAGTAGTATTTCCTCCTGCCTTCTATTGTCTACTGAGACTGGCTAAAGATCTTGTCTGACAGGTAACAAAGCCATGACTATTTTTAGTAATGATTGCTGGGCTGAATTCTGGACATCTGTATTGAGACTTTACAGGACTTCAAAAATTTTACTTTTTTATTTATTTATTTATTTTTTGGTCCGGTCGTGGGGCCTGAACTCTGGGCCTGGGCGCTGTCCCTCAGCTCTTCAGCTCAAGGCTAGCGCTCTACCACTTGAGCCACAGCGCCACTTCCGG
>NW_012267298.1:7748640-7795457 GCF_000151885.1 Dipodomys ordii
TTTTGCTTATGTGGTGCTGAGGAATCGAACCCAGGGCCTCAGGCATGCAAGGCAAGCGCTCTACCACTGAGCCACCTTCCCAGCCCAATTTTACTTTTTTATTGAACTGATAGTTGTGAGCTTCTAAATTGACTGAATATTCTACATTAATTGTGTGCTCTAGATGACTTTGCAGAGCTGCTCTGCACATGGTGCTGGTAACACCTTATCTCTTCAGCTCTTGGTGATCCAGCACAACTAAGTAGATTTGCTCCCTTCCCTCCCTCCCTTCCCTTTTTCCTCCTCCTCCTCCTCCTCCTTCTCCTCCCCTACCCCCTTTTCTTTTTGGTGCTGATCCTGGGCTTAAGTGCTGCCCTTGAACTTTTTTGGTCAAGTCCAGTGCTCTACCACTTTAGCCATAGCTTTACTTCTGGATTTTATTGTTTTTTGTTGTTTTGGATGGTTAGTTGGAGATAAGAATCTCACAGGTTTTTCTACCTGAGCTGGCTTTGAATCAAAATCCTTAGATCTAGTCTCCTGAATAGCCAGGATTACAGATGTGAGCCACCAGCACACAGCCCTAATTTTTAATTTTTTAATGAATGATTCCTCTTACTATCTGTACCTCTTCTATCTTTTGCTTTCAGTTTGTTTATACTCAGAGAATTAAAAAGAAGTTAAACACAAAAACCCCACTTATCTTTAGCTTTCCTGTGATGTGCAAGTGGCACTTAAAACTGTGTGGCACCAAAAATCACCTTAGGCTACTGGGTAAGTAAAACAGTTAACACAGTTTTATATCTTGTAACAACTCTGTCTTTCTTTGTGTAGTGATCCTGGCTTCAGTTTTATGTCTGTAAAATGGTGATTAAGAAACAACAAAACCTCAACCAAGCATCTGAACAGGGCACTAGAGCTCATGCCTGTAATCCTAGCTAGTCAAGAGGCTGAGAGCTGAGGATTAAGATCAAAATTAGCTTGGCAGAAAACTCCATGAGACTCTATTTCCTATTAACCAGCAAAATACTAGATTGGAGCCCTGACAGAGTGGTAGAATACCAGCTGTTACCTATAAAACTCCAAACAACAAACTAGGATTGGAGAGGTTGAGTACCAGCCTAGCAAGAGTGAGGTCTTGAGTTTAAACAATAGTATCGCAAAAAACGACAAAAATTAACTAAATCTGCTTTGGAGTTTTTGTTGGCTTTAAGAAAGAGAAACCATGACGAGTCAGTGAGATTTCTGGCACAGAGAGTACAGAGTAACTGATGTCAGCATCTTATTTTTTTAATTCTGTGATCCAGTAGGGAATAAACATGTCAATAGGACAAGTGGTCCCTGAGCTTTGGTGCTCAAGGCTAATGCTCTACCACTTTGAACCACAAGGCCACTAATGGTTTTCTTCTTCCTATTTCATTGTATTTATACCATTGTGGTCTGATTCATTACAGGTAAGAGTCTCAGGGACTTTCCTGCCCAGGCTGGCTTTGAACTGCAATCCTCAGATCTCAAGCCTCCTGAGTAGCTAGGATTACAGGCGGGAATCATCAGCCCCTCCTTCCCCCACTCTCCATAGGACAAGTTTAAGAGTGTGTTGAGTGCTAATGTAGAGGAGCTTGCTCAGCAGTGACATGGTTTGTCTCACAACCACAGTGGCTTTCTTGTTCAAAGAGGAATTAGCTGGACGGAGAAGGTATTGCAAGGCAGGGGAGATGACTCTCACAGGAAGGTATAACTTTACACAGGAGGGTATAACTTTAGGCCCCTGTAGGTTCTTCTTGTGTCCTGTGTTTCTGTGTACATTCATATTCCTGCCTTTGTAGCTATGTGACAGTTGTTCGATTATCTCTCTTCTTCTATTTCCCCTCCCACTTTTAAGGCCTATATTTTTTCTTTCTTTCTTTTTTTTTTGGGGGGGGGGTCCGGTCGTGGGGCCTGAACTCTGGGCCTCAGCACTTCAGCTCAAGGCTAGTGCTCTACTTGAGCCACAGCGCCACTTCGGGCTTTTTTCTTATGTAGTGCTGAGGAATCGAACCGAGGGCCTCATGCATGAAGGCAAGCGCTCTACCACTGAGCCACCTTCCCAGCCCCAGGCCTGTATTTTTTCTTGGCATTAAACTTGTTATTTGGAAATAATGTTAGCCCCAAAAGTAAAAAAGAAAATGCTAAGAACTCCTGCAAACCTGTCTGGATTCATTAGTGCACATTTTGCCATTTATGTCCTAACAATTTCCACATTGTGTGTGAATGTGCTCTCATGATTCATTGGAAAGAAAGTTGCATGTATTATGTATGTGTATGTATTCTCATGATTTATCAGAGAGAAAGGTATATGTATTACATAAGTGAGTGAGTGATGTTTCTTGACCTTCTAACTACTGAAATGCCTTGGCCTGCCTTTCCTCTCACACAGATAAAATGAAGAAGTTCAGCAGTGATGCAGCACTGTTATCTCTCATCCGTATGCTACTCTGTCAGTTGTTCCATTTTTGGTTTTTGCAGATCCAGTTCAAGGTCACACATTGCCTTTAGTTGGAAAGTCTCCAGGGATTCATTTTGAACAAATTCTGTCTCCCTTGGCCTCTCAGAATAGATACACATTTTACGAAAAGCACAGACCTTTCCTTTGGTAGATTATCCCTCTGCTTCTATTGTCTGTTTCCTTCTATGTACTGTTTTGGCAGGAGTGCCTGCGAGGGGAAGAGCGGTTCCTGGGTGCATTGTGCCTGGCACTGCTGTCAGTGAGCTTCATCCTATTGGGATAACTGATCACCTGGGGGAAGCAGAGCTGCCTATCTCCCTTGAAAAGTCACTGCTTTTCTTTATAATCAGTTGGTCCAATTTTTTATTTTTGTGGGTCCAGTCGTGGGGCCTGAACTCTGGGCCGGGGCGCTGTCCCTCAGCTCTTGAGCTCAAGGCCAGCGCTCTACCACTTGAGCCACAGAGCCACTTCTGGCTTTTTTCTTTTTGCTAATGTGGTGCTGAAGAATTGAACTCAGGGCCTCAGGCATGCAAGGCAAGTGCTCTACCACTGAGCCACCTTCCGAGCCCCTCAGTTGGTCCTTTTATAGAGGGATGCTTCAAGACTAAATATTCTGTTCTTTGTTAAACTCTCTTAAATCTTAGCATCCATTAGTGTTTCTTGCCTGAAACTTTCCAATTACTATGACACTTATAAAATAGCAGATTTTCTACCTCATTCACTACTTCCACATTTAATTCTTGGCATTCTTTGAAAAGGGACAGCTCTCTTTTCTCTTCCTCTTCCATTTTCTCTCCCACCTTCCTTCTTGTCTAATCTTGTTTATCTTATAAGTTCATAGATTCTTACTTAACCTTGTGGGTGGGCTATAATCATTTACTACTGTGTAAACTCATGCTCAAATTGTCCCTGATAGAGCCATTGGGAGCTATTGCCCTGACTCCCGGGTCTTTTTGACAGGATTGTCCTGTTCAGTTGAGTACAGGTTCTCTGTGTCCCTCAGTTCCTACATCAAGGATAGAATGAAAATATTTGGAAAAAAATCTTTATTGAATATGCATAGACTATTTTTGCTATCTAAATAGTATATTGTAACAAATGGTATTAGGTATTAGCAGGAAGTTTCCTCCTTTCTGCCTGCAGAATTGAAGATACTGTTTATGGGTCTGTGCCTGGATCTGGGGAGACACAGCATTTCTTCACTCAGTCTGTTGATTATTATTATTTTTTTTATTTTTTTTGTCAGTCATGGGGCTTGAACTGTGGGCCTGGGCGCTGTCCCTCAGCTCTTCAGCTCAAGGCTAGTGCTCTACCACTTGAGCCACAGTGCCACTTCTGTTTTTCTGGTGGTTTATTGTAGATAAGAATCTCATGGACTTTCCTGCCCAGGCTGGCTTTGAATTGTGGTCCTCAGATCTCAGCCTTCTGAGTATCTAGGATTACAGGTGTGAGCCACTGGCAGCCAGCTTTGGTTTGTTGATTTTTAAAATGAATTTTACTGTATTTTATTTTATTGTAAGGAAATTGTTCCTCAGTGTCTATCTATCTCTGACTGACACTCGGGGGTAGGTGATAGTCCCTATCAATTAGTGTATTACCAGTTCAGAACAAATGGAAATCCTGTCCTTTGTTTTATGACAGGGTCTTGAAATGTAATCCAGGCTGACCTTGAATTCAGTATCCTTCTGGTGCAGCCTTCCAAGTGCTGGGATCACTCCCAGCTTCTTCCCTACATTTATACAGTACACAATAATTTAGAAGAGCAAGAAGAAAGATACAAAAAAATATATACAATTTAACACTTGCTTGATGGTACTTGTATTACTCTGTGGTAGCTTCCTCTTCCCCAGCTGGTTTGGGGCCGATGGCTATCTTTCCAGTCCAGCATCTGGTGAATGGCCATGGGGCTCTGTGTGAATACTCAAAGCTGTTGTCCTCATTTCCTCCTCCATGGGGCCCGGCACAGACCTATAGATACAGACTCTACTCATTTACATTCTTCTTGAAATAGGTACTGAGAAACATGTATATGCATTCTTGGCCCCACATTTTTGGTAGAATACCTGTATTCTGGTAAAGGATTCATACCAAACATTCATATCAAACTGCCAACAAGTTGCTCTTAAGGTGAAAGAGGTGCTTCACTCTACTATTTTGGCTTCAGACTTTTGGACCCTGAGGAAATCACTATTTAGCCTTTTGGGGAAAGCCTAAGGTGTTTGCTGCCCCATGGCCTCCCCAAGGTTCAAGGACAGCTTAGTACATGCTTAGGAAGGAACAGGGCTGACTCAGTGCTGTGACCCAGCTCGATAATACTTTATCCCTGCTTATAGAGTTTTGACCTCGGTGGGGAAGCAGCCAAATTAAAAGACATCTATATTGCAGTGTAAATGCTGTAATAAAGACAGCACAGGGCACCATGGAACTGCTTAGAAGCAGTACATTATCCCAATCAGGGGAGGGAAGAGGGACTCTGAAGTGGGCGCAGACACATCCTTGCGTACTGCCCTGAGTGGAAACTGGGAAGGAGGCTCACCTCTTGGAACCCTTTCCTCAGGTCAACCATGGCCTCTGAAAGCTACAGGACTCTTATTTGGCAGCAGATGGGACCTGTGCTCCCTCTGTATTCCCAGTACCTCACATGGGCCCCTCCTCCTCTTCTCCACCTGGGCTGTACCTCTCTGGATGATAGAGCTTTTTTGGCTCTGTGAGACACTCTCAGGAGAACACAGTGCCGTACAGGCAGGGAGGCTGACCCATTCCCCTTGCCTCTCTGTCCTTGCTTAGCATCACAGTTCAGCCTGCACAGGGTGGCCATTTCATGAACACTTATTGTTAAATAGACAGCAGTCTTGGTGTCTATGTTTTGGATTTGGTAGTGAATTCATTCTTCCAGTATAGGTTGAGGAAGAGTTTAAGGATTTGCTTTTAATTTTACTTTTCATTTACTGATTTGTTGTTTCTCATATGAGTGTGCCAGGCCCATGGACTCAGGCAGTATGGTGGGAGCTTGTGGTCTGGAACTCAGATCTTGTGGGAAGATCACTTTTTGCTACTTATAAGTGGTTGTACCTGGGCACATGCCTTTGCCTGGAATCAAGCACCATTATATAGTTTACTTATTCGCATTAGTTCAGTAAGAAGTGATTTTCTTTAAAGATTTTGACAAGAAATAGATTATAGAATAGATACACCATTGCATTGTAGCTGTATATAGAGTGGAAACAACCCCTTTTTTCTTTTTCCCATTTTAAGATTCAGATGCTCTTGGAGACTCATTTAAAATGAGATGAAAAACCTAGGAGAGAAAGCTTATTGGCTCTCCTTGCTGCTGTAACGAATTTGTGACAAATTTAGTGTCTTTATTGTCTTACCAATTTGAAGATTAGAAGTTCCAAATGGTTTCCACTGCTGAGTTCCTTTCCAGAGGGACAAGGGGAGGATCTATTCTTTTACTTACTGGTTTCTGGAAGCTGCTCCAGTGTGGTGAGCTTATGGCCTTCCTCCTCTCTCTACAGAGCTGTCACATTAGACTGCCATCTTTGTTCCAATCCTCTGTGCTGGTTTCCTCTGCCATTTGTAAAGCCCTCCTGATAATACTGAGCCACTTGTGTAACTCTGGATAATCTCTCCATTTTAAGACAGATACTGAGCAGACTTCTGTTTGCATGTCAACTCGCTTGCTACACAGCTTGGTTCTGAAATGAGGAGGCAGACATCTCTTGTCTGTCAGAGAGGGCTGGACCAGGGCCCCAGGAAATTGATGTTTATTGAATGCCCAGTGTGTATCTTCAGCCTAGTTTTAGAGATTTTCGTGTACTGTGGTATTATCGCAAATTATATACATCAAGGGTTCAAGACATTAACTACTTGTCACTGTGACATAATTACTACTAATAGTGAGCTATTATTACTTATTGAGTTCTTGCTAAGCATTGTATTTAACAAGAATATTTAGAGACTGTACTTTTCCCATTCAGTACAATCTTCTTAGATGAATGATAAAAATTCCCTCTTCCAGGCAAGAAAGCAGTCTTCTCCTGGAAGTTGTGACTGGTCTGTTACATGGCTGTTTCCTCACTGCATACTATGAAGCAGGGTGCAGTCTGACACTCAATCCCATATTCTCTTTAAAAATACAGTGAAGTAAGAGGAAAGGAATTACAGAACTAATTTCTCTTGCCTCTTATGCACTAATAAGGTTTGGATAATATTCAGAATACTGTTGGAATATTTGTCAAAGAGTATTTGGTATCACACTAAAGTTAACATATAGTTAACTGATTTTGTAACTTTTCTCCTTTTTTTCCCTCTATCATTATACTTTTTATCCACTGATAGACCACACCAACCTTAATATGTGTGAATCATTATTGTCTGTTCTAATCCTGCAGTCTTCTAATAGACTATAATAGTGAAGGGAAAATCAGTGTCTTTAACTTAAGATCTGATTTGGAAAACGTTTCAACTCAACTTAAATGTTTTCTTGTCAAGGTAACATTTCTTCCCTACCTTTGGTGTGTGAGGACATGGTACGTTTTTGTGTAGTACAAAGTCATGTGGTATCCAGGGCCTTTGCCCTTGTGGCACACCTCTCCTGCCTATCCTGTTCTGTGCTGGGTTCTTAGTGCGTTGTACCATCTGAAGGTCATAGCAGTCTCCTTCAAGTACTATTCCTGTGCCTTGAGTACACAGGGAAACTGGATGACTTTCTCCAGATTACCTACTATAATGATCCAGCCAGACTTCCACTTGTGTTCTTTAGTTTGAAAGCTCTGCAGGGTCCCACATTAGTTGAGTAAATAAAATATAAAAATGGAATAAGGGCAGAAAAGTAAATGACATCTAAAGATGACAGTAGACTAGGAAATGTTGAAAGGCAGTGTTCATATACCAGTTTTATTATATCAGCAATTGATAAGTGGCGTTCAAGTGAGAAAAATCATTTTAGACCATAGTAGTAAGTGATAACAGGGAGTATTGTTGTTATTTGATTTCCAGATAGATTGTTCTGGGATGTTTCATAATCAGAAATCAGGCATGTAGTAGTGACAGTGGTAGCTACTGTTTATTGCAGTACAATTCTCAATTCTATTTTCCAGAGTCCTTTAGACACCTATCTTTGCAGGAGCCTTGTACAGTTAGGTAGTTATCCCCCCTTATTTCACAGACAATAAGAGCCCAAGAAAATGCCAGGCTTTCAAGTTTACTAGTATATAACAAAGTCAGATAAACATTAAGCTGTTTTTTTTTTTTTACGTCAAGACCTGTGTCCTTTTTGTTATGCCATGAAATGTACATATTCACTCATTTTTGCTTTAGTCCACCATGTTCTACATTGCTACTTGATATAATTACATTAAACATGGGAAATATAGAGAAGTAAACAAAAGTCACTGGTATTGTAATTATAAACAGAACAAAGAAAGCTCATAGAATACAGGTGTATGCATTTTATAATAGAGCTAAAATGTTCTTGACTTAGAGTGATCCTGCAAAGCTCAGTGGCTTGGCAGAAGGTAAGTCTTAAGTGAGTGCATTAAATACTGAGCAGTGCTTTGGGCTGTTCTTGTGTTTTTCCCTTGTGCTGATTCATGTTGGGGCATTTATTTTATTCCCTTTTACCTAACATTTTCAGACATCAATTCTTCTTCCCCTTTTCTTCCTCTCTAACTGCTCCCCATAAAAAAGAGAGGTGAGCTGGGTGCAGGTGGTTCACCCTTGTAATCCTAGTTACTCAAGAGGCTGAGATCTGAAGATCGTAGGTTGAAGCTAGCCTGGGCAGGAAAGTCCTTGAGTCTCTTATTTTGGGTTAGCTACCAAGAAGCTGTAAGTGAAGCTGTGGCTTAAGTGGAAGGGCGTTAGCTTTGAGCAAAAAAAAAAAAACTCCAGAGACAGCACTCAGTCCCTCAACTCAAATCACAAGATTGGTACACCCCCAAAAAGAAAGGGGAAAATGGTTAGATTTTCTCTTAAAAAGTGTTGTATTTACTAATTAAGTACTCTCTATCTGGCCCACACTTGACAGTTGCTATTTAGGGATTCTTGTTTCCCATTAAACATATGGCATGGTGGTCAGACCTTTCTGCAGATATTTTCCTCTTGAGCCAATAATTTCCATAATTGTGTTATTGTGCAGCCTCAAACCCAAAGCAAGATGGATAGTGGCAAGTGAAGGCAATTGCTGCCATCAGTGTGTTTTGTTGTGGTTTGCAGATGCCCATGCTGCTTTGTAACTACTGCAGCCTTTGGATTGTGGAGTAAGGGGTTGGTATGGTGGCAGTTTGGGGAAGTAGAGGGCATTTTCTTCACTTTTGAATCTTCGAACCTTATTAGTCTTTTGAACTAAATAATGAAAAGATGTGAATGAAATTCAGACTCTGAATCCACATGGTTCTTTTTTTTTTTTTTTTAATGAATGCACCCTGATAGGATGGCATCCTGCTTTGAGCAGTTTGTGCCATCTCCCCAGCTTTTCTCCTGCTCATAGGTTGCCCCTCAGAAAGATGAGCTTGTTCTTCCCAGTCCCCAAGACCTCCCAGGATTTGCTGTCAGGACCAGCTCATTCTGCTCGCCCTCCTCTGCCCCCCCAGTCCATGCAACTCTGTTTCTGGGCCTGCCAGAACACCTGTAATAAAAACACTAAAGTATATTTTAGTGTATAATGCACAATTCCAGTTTGTTTTGATGTAGGATGACTGTGAATGCCTACTATTTTTGGAAAACAGTGTTGCATAGTGAGTAAGAATGAGACTTAGGTCTTTTTATCAGTTGCCCCATATATTAGTTGTGTGTCCTGGGGCAAAAACTTTATCCTCTCTAAATTTCTTCCATTGGGGTAAAATTAACCACTTCACAGTCTTCACTATAGTCTAAAAAAAGTACCTGGTTTATTATATTTTTAGTTATAGAGTGATTTTTTAATGAAATAAAAAATATTCTTTAGATGTCAGAAATGAAAAAAGTATGCACAATGAATTAATGCACCATGATGTTCTTTTGTCTTAATTTTGTTTGTTTATTCTATGTCTTTAGTTATACCAAGGCGTTGCCATTCAACAGTGCAGTGGATGAATACAGTGCATCTTGATCACTGTTGCCTCTTTTAGCATTCTCACCCAGCCCTTCCGCACCTGTCTTAATTTTAGGTTCTGTATCCAATTTGTTTTGCCTGATAATGAAGCAGTTTGTGTATACAGTGCAAGTTGATGTGTGTCATCCCTTCAACATCTTCACCCCCCCTTCGACCCACCCTTTCCCTTATATTTCTCACTTCTGTGGTATATACAATGAATTCTTGTCTGTATTCTTTCCCCCTCCCCACTTCATTCTTCTATCCCTTTTCTTAACTTTGTAGGATATATATTAACTTTTTGACTGCATTTTCTCCTCTTCATTCATCTACTCCTCTCCCCTTGGTGCCCCCCTGACCACTTTCAAGTACCCCTTTCCTCGGGTTTATTTTGTTGACCTTTGACCTAGCCTTTTTAAAGCGTTACACTGAGATCTCCCTTGATTCTACCATATTTCAGTTAATACATTTGTGTACACTTGTGTATTTCCCAAAGTATTTACTTATATATTTATTAACAGATTATAGTTTCTACATATGAGAAAAAAATGTAAACTTTATCTCCTTTGGTCTGATTTCACTTAACTCAAAAACAAGGGATTTTTTTTTAATCTTGTTGTTGATTGTTACTGATAGATAATATGCTTCTTTGGTGGTCACAGATTTAGTCTATCTCTTTTTGTTGCTGAAAATGTGAAATTTAGTCTTTTTTTTTTTTTTTTGCCTTTCCTCACTGTTTTGGGATTATTTCCCCCTTACTGAAGGCTTATCACTTATGCTGTGGTACTGCTTTTTTCTGCCTCCTTTCCCCCAAATGTACTGCTGTGTCTTAAAAAGTCTGGGTTTTATACGTGTGTCTCTGTCTGCCTTCCAGCTTCTCTCTTATTTTTATTATAGAGGCAGATTCACAGAAAGATACAGTATCTGAAATTCATATTTTATCTCCTTAGAAAATTGTGAACTATTATTTTTGAGCCATTGATATATACTTACGAGTAGGATTCTTTAGATTAAAAGGAAACCTAGCGGGCACTGGTGGTTCACACATGTGTGAGTGGTATGTTTAGTTTTAGTGTAGTGAATTATAATTTTTTTTTTGGTCATGGGGCTTGAACTCTGGGCCTGGGCGTTGTCCCTAAGCTCTTCAGCTCAAATCAAGCGGTCTACCACTTGAGCCACAGTACCACTTCCATTTTTTTTTTCCTGGTGGTTTATTGGAGATAAAGAGTCTCAACAGATTTTCACGCCCAGCTGGTTTTGAACCGTGATCCTCAGATCTCAACCTCCTGAGTAGCTAGGATTACAGGCATGAGCCACCAGTGCCTGGCTACAAATTATTTTCAAATGTCAATACAACTTACTTTCTTAGGGTATTCCATACTTGGTGATAATTAGTGCATTATCTAGCTATTGTTAAGTTCCATTTGCTGATTTTTTTTAGGATTATTTTCATCCACGTTCATAGGAATAGTGGAGAACTTGAATGTAAAATTCTTGTCTGATTTTGGTCTTAGGCTAATCAGATGTTATTCTTTTCCTCTCTGTTTTGAAATAATTTCTATAGAATTGGCACTTTTCTCTGCCTTTCTGGTTGAAATCACCAGTGAAACCATTTGGGCGTGGGGTTTTTAAAGAAATTCTAAAATTATGAATTCAGGTATCTATTAAAGACAGAGGTTGATCCATCCCATCTTTTTCTTCTTGAGTGGTCTTACAGTTTGTATCTCTTAAGGAAGTTACCTATCACCCGAATTACCACATTGATTGATGATACTCTCCTAGCATGGTAGGTTGGTTAATATTGAAGCAAGTGACTGCCCTGGCAATTCCTTAATTAAATCCACATACTCTGATAGATACTTGATCTGTTCTCACTTGGAGTCTCCCCTGTGGCAGTTAGAAGGCAGCTGGAGCTGCACTCAGCTAAAGGTCTTCCTGGGCTGGATGCCCACCTGGCTCATGCCCACAGTTCTACATGATATTGGCCGGCAGAAGCTGGAAATTCAGTGGGAACTACAGCTGTTGGCCCGCTAGCTATCCATAGCCTCATCTTGGCTTGTGCTTCCTGGCACCACAGGGACAGGTTTCCAGAGGGACTTTCTAAGGAAGGAACATTGCCACGGGCTTTAGGCAGGCTGGAAATACTAAAAAGTCCCAGGTAGTACCACTCTGTTGCCTTTTGTAATACAGCCTTGCCTCTTGACATTAAATCACCATAGCATGATTATAACTTCCTTCCTTTACATTGGAAGGAAAGTGAGTCTGTAAGCTCTCAATGATGCATATGCCAGGAATTCCCACAGGTCAGGTAAGTAGGTTTAGAAGATTCTGAAAAGGACCACAGCAGCTCTCCTTGTGTATGTTCTTTTTTTTTTTTTTTTGGCGGTCATGGGGTTTGAAGTTTGGGCTTGGGCGCTGTCCCTGCACGCTTCAGTTCAAGGCGAGTGCTCTACTGCTTGAACCAGAGCACCACTTCTGGTTTGCTAGTGGTTTATTGAAGATAAGAGTCTCATAGACTTTCCTGCCAGGCTGGCTTTGAACCGTGATCCTCAGATCTCAGCCTACTGAGTAGCTAGGATTACAGGCATGAGCCACCGTTGCCTGGCTGCATGCCTGTTTTTAATGGCTGCTCTGAAGATTTATGTATGAATTCAGCCTTTATTACCTCTTAATACAACATTTCTTGTGGCCTGTTAATAATAAGAAATGATATACCTAACAACTGTTCTCAGACAAAGAACAGTGAGTTGTAGGACAACTTGGAGGGTTATTAGGGCAAATGAAATAATAAAGGAGAATGTATAAATGTGTGTATACATATCAATCTAAAATAAGAGTCATTTATTAATATCCAACATATGTCCAACACTCTGCTTAGCAGGTGCTCTGTATGCACTAAACTTGTTTGATAATGATGAGAAGTTAATAGTATCTTCTCCCTCGCCTTTCTGCTTCCACTCTCTTCTGCTGGGGACTGAACTTGGGCTACACTGTGTAGATCTGAGCATTCTAGTAAAGTACATTACCACTGAGCTAGATCTCCAGTCCGATTCCTCCCTTTTTAAAAAATGAATGAGGTAAAAGCAAACGAGCATGTTGCTTACCTGAGATCATAAAGCTAGAAATTGTACATCTTTTTTTTTGTTATTCCCTCTCACTTTTCAGAAATACTTTATTCTAATAATTGTTTTACTATCAGATGGCTCACATGTGATATAGGTTAGGAAGCACTCTTACGTGTTGGCACCAAACCACCATGATTTAGTGGTGATTGAGCATGATTGTAACTTCCCTCCTTTATACTTGTGAACTTAGGTTTATGGTTTGATTTTTTTTTGTTTTGTTTTTTTGTCGGTCGTGGGGCTTGAACTCTGGGCCTGAGCGCTGTCCCTCAGCTCTTCAGCTCAAGGCTAGTGCTCTACCACTTGAGCTACAGCACCACTTCCTACGGTTTGATTCTTATACCCAGTTTTATTTAAGAGTATTGCATGGCTGGGCACCAGTGGCTGTAATACTAGCTACTCAGGAGGCTGAGGTCTGAGGATCACTGCTGCAAGCCAGCCCGGGCAGGAAAGTCTGAGAGACGTGACTCTTTTTTTTTTTTAATTGTGAAAATACTGTACAGAGGGGTTACAATTACATGGGCAAGGTAATGAGTACATTTCTTACCAAGCATTGTTGCTTCCTCCTTTGTTTCCCCTTCCCATCCCCCCACCTTGCCAAAGTTGTAAAGTTTGTTTTCTGACATAATGTCTTGTACATCTCATTGTTGCAATGGGTGCATCTGTGTCCCTATTTAAGCAATTTGTTTTTTCCCTTACCCTCCACAAATTATACCAACATATATATATATATATATATATATATATATATATATATATATACAGTGAAAACGGGTTATACCATGGGGAAGGGACATACAAAGCAACAAAGAAATATCTTATAAATATGTTAGAAACAATCACAAGAAAGAAAAAACATTTGACTCTTACCTCCACTTAACTACCAGAAAACTGGAAGTGGTGTGGTGGCTCAAGTGGTAAAACCCTATCCTTAAGCAAAAAGCTCAGGGACAGTGCCTAGGCCTTGAATTCAAACCCTATAACTGACACAGGCTTTAAGATGGTCTCAAACTCAAAGTAAAATATTTAACTGTCTTCTGTCCATCTTGCTTTAAAAGATTGAGGCCTTGGCACATGGCACATTTTCTTTGGGATTTTTTTTCTTTTTTGAGGGTGATGGATAGGGAGATGTTAGTTATAATTAAGAATGCCTTAGTAGTGGTCTAAGTGGCTGGCCCATTCTGCAGTGCTTCTTACCCTGAGGCTAGAGGAACTCTTATCAACTAGTTCTGAATGATGTGATTCTTGTGTGGAAAGCCTTTCAGCACATCTTAGCTTACATATTTGTTATTTGATCCTGAAGTGAACAGGATTGAACCCTCCTGCTAATGTTTTATTGCCCTGCGTAGTCAGTTGTCATGATGTTTATTACTAATAGTTCTTATTATCTCTGAGCTCCAAGTTAAGTGTGTCCTACTTGCCTAAATATGTCTTTTTTCTAGAAGAAGTCTTCAGCCAAGGTAACCCCCAGCATTGTTAGTGCCATCCATAAATATATAAATAAAAATGACTTCTAATCTATTGGTCAAAGGTTAGTTTTTCTTAATGTTTAATGTAAATAAGTATACGTAGGGTAACCTTGCATTGTGTCATCTCATTGAGTATGACTGAGGTAATGAGGATAGAAACGGATCTGTTCTTCAGGCTGGCAGCCTGGAGTCTGGAGAACACATAGGCTATTATATGTGGTAGGTGCTGTCAGAGCATTGGTCTTGCATACCAGTTCTGAATGGAATTGGGTAGTATCATTTTAAAATGTTTTCACTACCTGTTCAGTCATCAGTGACTCAGGCTTTTGAATCTAGCTACTGAGGATGCTGAGTCTGAGGTGCATTTTGGAGCCAGCTTAGGGAGTCAAATACTGAAGACTTTACATTAGTTAGCTAGAATAAAAGCTGGAAATGGTAGTGTGGCTCAAGTAGTAGTGCACCAGCCTTGAGCAAATGAACCAAGAGCTAGTAATGGCATGCATGCACACGTGCGCGCACACACAGACACACCTAAAACAGACATCTTCTAACTATTTTGTATTAGATCTGTTTTGAAGTAGTCCTGTACATTGTGTATTCTCTTGGAATTGAGTTCATCTTTTCATAGTTCTCTTCCCCTATAGTCATAGGCAGTAGGTCTGGGACTGAAACCCATGTTTGCTTGTTCTTAAATCAGTCTTCCTAGTAATAAACCTTGATGCTATTAATAGACCTGGCTAAATGTACATGAATTCTTTCATCTATACAAAATGCAGGTTGCACATTTTTCCTTATTTGGAATTTGATCTCACAATATAATCTTTTGAAGATACAAGATCTTAGAAACAGGACATAACCAACATGTCATACTTTGGATGTGGCAGATTATCTGCACAGCCTACGAGTTTTTCTTTTAATTAAAACTTTTTGAAGTTATTAATTTTAACTCTAGAAAATGAATAGTGTTTTAAGTGAACTTACTTATTTTTATCTTCCTGAGTTTTTTTTTTTATGCTTATGTGGTGCTGAGGAATCGAACCCAGGGCCTCAGGCATGCAAGGCAAGCGCTCTACCACTGAGCTGTCTTCCCAGCCCTCTTCCTGAGTTTTTAACTTTGCCAGGAGTCTTGGAAAATTTGCTGTGGATTTTTTTTTTGTCCGTCATGTGGCTTGAACTCTGGGCTTGGGCGCTGTCCCTGTGCTCTTCAAATCAAGGCAAGTGCTCTACTGCTTGAGCCACAGTGCCACTTCTGGTTTTGTGGTGGTTTATTGGAGATAAAGCCAGCCCAGGCTGGCTTTGAACCGTGATCCTCAGATCTTAGCCTCCTAGGATTATAGGTGTGAGCTACTGATGGCCAGCTGCTGTGGATCTTTATTTGATCAAAGAATGTTCTTTGCATATGTAGCAATGGAAACATATTTTTAAACTTTTTTTAAAATGTGGCCCATCCCATGCTAGAGTTCTTGGCTACCTGTACTATGATAACATTAAAATGAAATAGAGAAATAGTTTTCTTAAATTTACAATTATACTTAGCCGTAAAATGAAAAATTATGTCTACATTTAACCTTCAGGCATTTTATAATATAGAATTATATTCTTATTATTTTATAGTAATGAATTTGTAATTCAGGTAAAGAAAGCATATCAGTACTGATTCCAAAAAAGTCACTTTAGCCAGTGACAGTCAGACTTATCCCCTCCCCCCCCAATCATTTCTCAAAGAGAAAGCCAGGATCTAGTGTTTGTCCTTCCCTCCCTCCCTCCCTCCCTCCCTCCCTCCCTCCCTCCCTCTCCTTCCCATTCTTCTTTTCCCTTCCCCTTCCTCCTTCCCCCTTCTCCTTCCCCTTCCTTTTCCTCCTACCCCTTCCCCTTCCTTTTCCTCTCTCTTCCTCCTTTTTAAATAAAGGGGCTATGTGAAGGTAATATGCTCACTTTTGTCTTTTACTTTCGTTTACAAAGAATATAAGTTGGTTTTCCCTGAACAAACAAAACTTGATCAAAAGGATTTGAGGAGCTCTTAAATTGTTAGATTATGTAAGTATGGGCTGGGAAGGTGGCTTAGTGGTAGAGTGCTTACCTTGCATGCCTGGGGCCCTGAGTTCAAATCCTCAGCACCACATAAGCAAAAAAAGCTGGAAGTGGCGCTGTGGCTCAAATGGTAGAGTGCTAACCTTGAGCTGAAGAGCTGAGGGACAGAACCCAGGCTGAGTTCAGGCTCCATGATCGACCCAAAAAAGTCAGTTTTTCAAATTCAAGGAACTAAGACCACTGGCAAGGAATCCCAAGTCCGCCTTGTCCTCCTCTCAGGAGACATCTAGTTCTCTACTGTAGACCATGGTTGGGCTGTGTACTTCCTAAGAATGTACTTCCTAGAATGTTTATGGTTTAATTAAGGTCACAGATTAGTTCGTGCCAAAACCCAAGAAAGACCTCAAATTTTATTATTTAGGATTATTGTCTCTTATTTATTCATTGAATGGTTGCTAGATTCATGCCACAAACCTAAGTGCTAGAAATTATTACTAGGAAAACAGACTGAATAAATTTATGGTAAGTACTACAAAGTAGCATAGTGAAAACCTTTATTTAAGTGTATCATTCCTGCTGGGTGCAGGTGGCTAACGCCTGTAATCCTAGCTATTCAGGAGGCTGAGATCTGAGGATCATGGTTCAAAGCCAGCCCAGGCAGGAAAGTCTGTGAGATTATCTCCAATAAAACCACTAGAAAAGTGGAAGTGGTACTGTGGCTCAAGCGGTAGAGTGCTCACCTTGAGCTGAAGAGTGCAGGGACAGCGCCCAAGCCTAGAGTTCAAGCCCCATGACCGACCAAAAAAAAGTGTATCATTCTTGAATGAATTATTCACTATTCTCACTGAAGAATGTGGCCTGTAACCAAAAGCATGGCGCATAAGTCATACATCGTTTTAGTATATTGATTCAACAAAAGACATTGCTTTTACCTGCCTCTCTTGAAGATTAGTTTAGACAGTGTATTTAAAAGAAACCAAAACATGTTTGTCTGCTATTTAGTCAGTTGTCAATAAATGTTGGTTCTGTCCTTATACTACATCTACTACATCTGGTAGGATATGTAGTTGAAAAGACATTTAATTTATAAAACAAAATTAAAACTGGCCCAATTGTGAGCCTTTTTCATGATGGAGTATGGTTTCTCAGAATTTAGGTATTTGAACTTAATGAATTTTTGGTGTGTGATACCATTGCTTTCAGTCTTTGTAAAACCCATATAAAATACCAATCATGATGTGAATTTGTATTTTGTTTTAGAAAAAGTTTTTTTTGTTTTGTATTGTTTCTATGAGATTGCAAAAACCATTGAGCATGAAGCTTAAATATCAGAGAATACTCAAGGGATCTGAATACATCTGACAAGAAGATTAGAAGTCATATATTTTTACCATTCCTCACTGAGATTTCTAATTTTTTTTGGCAGTTGTCTCCAAATATAGATTGGCATTCCTTTTCTTTTCGTCTTTCGAAAAGAGTGTAAGGATTGTTTTGTTTTTCATTGTTTTGTTCTTCAGTCCATATAATGGAATTTCTTGAACATCTTATTTTTCCCTCTGAATATGTCTGTCCTCATAAACCTTGTAATCATAAGAAGACATTTATGGGCATCATATTTTAGTAATTATCATATTTTGCAGTTTTTAGCCCATGGCCTTAGATTTAAGTATAATGTGTGTATCTCTTCACTGAAATTCATACTAGTACAAAGTCTTAATTTGCTTCCTTCTTCTGATGGTAGGTAGTTATTAGGACTTCTAAGGGTCTTAAAACAACTTTTAAAAGATACATTATTTTTTTCCTTTTGGTGGCATCTTCATTTATTAAAATAGTTTAACCTTAAATACTTGAGTAGTAGACAGTCAGTCATCACATAGAACAAAACAGCCATAAGGGCTTTCAGTATACAGTTTTCTCTTTCTTTACTACTACCTTATATGTGTTACAAATATGCTCTCCAAGAACCATTGGAGACACAACCATATACATGAAAATGAAGAATAGTCTTAGCAAGGCATAATTTATTTCAGCACAGACGGGTGCACCATCAGCCAAAAATCTGGCAAGCAACTGCACACAGCAGACAATCTGCTCCCATATTTATTCTAGCACAGCAGGCCCTGCCCCTCTGCTTAGATTGGTTGATCTAAGGTTCACAATCTGCTCGTGATTGGCTAGTTTAAATTGGGTAAAATGTATTTACATAAGGTGATTCTGAAATAAGATTAACAAGTAATCTCAGAATCAACTGCATCTGGAATATGTCATGATTCCATCTTGAAAAGAAACCAGTTTAAGACAAAACCGTACATTTCAGAAGCCATTTCTTATCCTACAGCAGTTCCTCTTTTTCTTAACAAGAGCCAAGCCACCAGGCCAAAGCAGGAACTTTTAAGCAATACACTTTGAAAGAAAAGACAGTTTTTCTCACATATAAACGCCTCCGTAGACTTTTCTGTCATACAAGGAACTTGATAATAGCATTAGTAGGCATTCCCAGTCTATCTTCCATCTGTCTACCTTTTTTACTTTATCACTGGAGACTGTCCCATGTCTTACACTTTCATTGCACTCTGCTGGTCTATATTCTTTGAAAACATTACCATGGGTATATCTACATTTTTGCTCATGCTATTTCCTATTCATGAGAAACCTCTTCTGGGGCCATTTCTTAGTCTCAATTAAAATAACACTCACTCTGAAATTGCCCTTGATTTTTTGACCTAAACATGTTTGTTGCTTCGTATAAATTTTACATTATTCCATTTGTAGTTTTCGTAAAGTGCTTGAGACTTAAAACATGCATTGTAAATATCAACATGTATTCTTGGGTAAAATACTTCTTGAAAAAAGGGTTAGCATTGACTTTGCCACGTTTCAGAAGTGCAGGCCTCTCCTCATTAAGGCTGTTCAGAATCTTTATGTGTTAGCTGATATTGATAGCATGTTGTAATCACTCAATAAAATCTTGCTGAATAAGTGAGTAAGTGTACTTGTTTGTGAGAAACATACTCACCCATCCAAACTCAGAATGGATTCAGAGACTTGAATGAAGTACAGCAAAAGTGAGACTTCACTGGTTAATGGCAGTCTTCCAAAATAAGGTGTCTGATAGGTAGAGGTTACAGCAAGCAGTACACAAGTTCCTCATTAGCCAAGCACTATGGGGTATATAATCTTCCTGGAAGTCACCTATATTTCATTATTTTCTGTTGAGTAATTTTATATGTATGTACTTCTGGGGATTAGTTGGATTTTAGAGTGAAGCTTTAATTTTCTCCACTTTCCCTTGCCCTTTCTTCTCACGGTAGAAAGGCTTTTCTGGGTATACAGAAGGCTTTTTGGCACATACAGTTTTATCCTTATTTCACTGTAATCTATCATTCTTCCTAATTGACCACAAAAATTAGCAGGACCTTACAGGGGCGGGAACTTAGTGATAAGTGATTTTATGTAAGCATACCATCCCTCCTGATCATTGACCCCCTTTTAACTTATTCTGTTAGTTTAGGGACCTTCCAGAAACAGGAACTTTGGGATAAACAGTTGTTATGTAAGCAAGCTCCTAGTAACTTTCCATTCAGGGTCAGATGCCTTGTCTTGAAATGGACCACCACTGGTACAGTCTCTCATATTGTACAACAATATCACTACTCTTCAGAGCCCAGAGTTGCTGACCTCCCAATCCCATATATACTCTTCCACCTCATCAAGCTGCTAGTCAGAATCTGTATGTTAAGGAACATTGGTAGCACATTGTAGCACTCCATAAATTTCTTGTTGAATAAATGAATAAATGTCTGAACTTGATCTCTTTCTGTCAAATGCCTTTTCTTCTTAACTTCCTTTTTTGTTTTTAGTTGAATTCTCACTATACTGTGTAAACCTTTAGCCATAAATTGATCATAATGCAAATAAACACATTCCTGTCCCATGGCATCCCCAGTGCTCAGTGGCTGCATGTGGCTGCCATCTACTGTACTGAACCGCACAGTTCAAGAACTTTTTTGTCTTTATAGGATAGTTCTTTTGGACAGCGCTTTGTTAAATGGTTTTGACTGCCATTAGGTCATGCTTAGATGGGTGAGTACTAATTGTAGGTACTACGACTGATGAATTTTGAGGATAGAAGTAGCATAATAGGCAATGTCTTGTGAAAATCTGTGAGCACTTTTCAATTTGATATTTTCTTTTTTTAATTTATTTTTATTATCTTTAAATGTCTGTGCAGAGCAATTTCAATTCAGCATGTCAATTTATGAGTACAGTGCAATTTGATTAGTGTTGCTCCTTCTATCATTCTCCCCTCCCACTTGTCTATCCCAACCCCACCATCCCCTGGTTTCCTAATTCCATTTTCACGTGTGTATACATAGTGGTATTGACTGTATGTGCCCATTTTATCTCTTCATTTGTCTGCCCTTTCCTCTTATTCCCTTTCGCCTTAGACAAAACATGTTTCTGCTTTTCTAATGTTAATTTTGTTAGGGATTTCATCATGAGACTCTACTTTTGTGTTTAGCACACTTTAGTCAGTTTAATGTCCATGTATGTGTACAGTGCATTTGGATCCAAATCACCTCTTCCATTCTCTCTCCTCTCACTTTTCTTTACCCTCACCATTCACATCAAGTTTTCTACTTTTTCATGGATATAGGTTGAGTATTATGACTTTATCCACCATTCCTTTTACCCCCATTCAAAACATAATGCAGTTTTTTAACATTCATTTTGGGAGGTGTTTATTACTTTTTAAAAGGGTTTATGCCTTGGAGTTTCAGTTCTGAACATATCATACTTTAATCAGCATGATTGTATATATTCCTTTGATTGTTTTTTGGTGTGTTTTCATGAAAGATTATGTGACCCTTTTTACTGAGCCTGGTTTGCTTCACTTATGATTTTTTCCCCCAGATTTGTGCATTTCTCTGCAAATGATATAATTTTATCCAACTTCAACAAATCTTGGGAGAACTACGTGCAAAACTGATATTAGGTGACAGGGATCCAGTTTCAGACTTTTGCAGATAGGTGTCAACACAGTGCAAGAAGCTGCCTGTTTTTTAATAATGTATATTTTGAACACCTTTGTGAAAAATCAGTTGCTCTAGGTGTGTGGGTTTATTTCTGAGGTTTTGGGATTTTTAGTCTGTTCTATTGTTTCTCTAGTCTGTTTTTGTGTCAGTATCAAGCTACTTTTATCTTCACTTCATAGTATAATTTAAAGATAGCTCCACCAATTTTCTTTCTTTCTCTTTTGCTGCTGCTATGTTGTTTCTTTTCCTTCTCCTTCTCTTTCCCCTTCCCTTTCTCCTTGTCCTTCATTTTCATTTTCATCTTTGTGATTGATTTTACCAATTCAAGCACATGGAAGGTCTTTTCATCTTCGATTTATACATCTTCAGTTTCTCTTTTCAAGGTTTTAGAGTTTTCACTATAGAGTTCCTTTACCTCCATAGTTATTCCTGAGCTTTTTTTTTTTGCAGTTATTATGAATGGAATTAAAAAAAATTCCCTCTCATCCTGTTAGTACTGATATGTGCATTGTTTTAGGGTCCTGTGATGCTGCTGAAGGTCTTTTCAGCTAGCTCTAGGACTCTTGGGATGGAATACGTAGGGTCTTTCAGGTATAGGGTCATATCATCTGCAAATAATGATGTAACTTTTTCTTGTGGATGGGAGATACTTTCAGGTCAGCCTTGTTATGGCCACTGTGGTATTTAAGGACTTCCTTCAGGTTATGAATGTTTTTTTTCAAGGTCTCAAGTAAAATGATACCCACCTTAGAGCCAATGACTGGTTTTCTGAAAAGATGGGTAGCCCACCCAAACAAACTGTGAGGAAGGGGCAGGTTATGACAGAAGCATTTTAGAACCTCCCACTTTACATTCGAAGTTGGAATTTTACCAGGCTGACATCCTTTTCAGTGGTAGGATTTTCTGAGTAGAGAACATTCTGGAGATACTTTGACTGTCTAGATCCTTGTGATTTTTTAAATTTTGACTATGCTAATTGATATTTTCATTCTTTTAACTTTTTGCATACATTTTTCTCACCATATGAAGAAAAGTAGATGAAAGGGTTTAGAGTTTACTGTTTCTGTTTTCTAGACATAGCACCTGTTAGCCTTCAGGACTCTAGAATTAGATATAAATACCTCTAATTGATAGTCATGGGGATTAAGAGCTATTTGGCTTTCCTTTTTATTTTCACTTTAATGTATGTACCGAGCTGTGATTTAAACCCTAGGGTTTTTTTTTAAACACTAGTCCTTGTTAAATTAAATTCTTGTCTCTATATTATGTCATTTTATCATTAATTTATACTCAACTTATTGTAGGTATCAAAAAGCTAGGTAGTTTTGGTTGTCTGGAGGCTGTAGGTTAATGTGCTTTTCTGTGAGTGCCATGAGCAAAAACTGGTGATGAAACAGCTCGATTAAGCATTCACTTAGGATGATTCTTGCATTTTCCTGTAAGCAACTTAATTTTGTATTCATCTTATGCTCCTGTTTTGGCTTTATTTTTCCCAAGCTTTAGGTCATAGAATTTAGAGGACCTGGCTGTTTGTAGCATTTGTATGTAATACCTGTAATACAGTTTCTTTGTCAGAGGCATAATTAACAATATGATTTGTACATCTATTGCCTTCTGGTATTCACAACACAGTTTGTAAACTTAATTAGTTCTTGGAATAGCAAATGTTTTGAAGATGATAAACACTTCCTTCTGAATAATGTGTTGAATGGTTATATATTCATAGAAATTTTATTTTATGCTACTCAAATTAGGATGCTGATAGGTATGCTTCTCAAGGTAAACATCACCTGCAGTTGCATATTCTCAGATTATATTGTCTTCTGTGCTTTTCACTGGGGAAATCAGAAATTTAGCTCAGATAATTTAGCCTCTAGGAGGATTCATTATGGTTCCATTGTATAAAGCACATCTATGCTAATGTCATTACATAGATAGCATTTTCCCAAACTCTGATGGTGATCATTATATATACTGGGGTTGGAGTGGGTAATAAATAAGCATGTCACAATAGCAGCTCTCACAGTGGAGACTGAAGATGTCAGTAAGAAAGCACTCTCAGCAGCTAGGAGCGATACTGCGATAATACTGTATGTGCCAGAAACACTTGGGGCCTTTTTTTTTTTTATGTCCACTTGCCACTAATCATAGTGTGAAAAAGCTTATTTTTTCTAATCAGTATCAAAACTAAAAAAAAAAATCAAATTAGAGGTGTTTTAATGTCATTATACTAGTAAGTCTCCCCCAAAGTGGTGTGTACAAGTCACAGGAGTATCCAGGTTTCCTCAGTCTTTATGGAGGAATAAAGTAGAGCTGATTGAGGCTGGCTTGCCAGAATTTCTCTAGTGCTGAGATTTGTTCTACTGTTCTCATACCTGTGTCCACTGTAGTGTACTAGTTACTGTCATTGGGACTCTAGAAGGCCCTTTGTGGCATAGTGCCTAGCACTGGCTAGACTTCCCATTCTGTTGGTTCCTGGGTATATTCCCTGTCTGTCAGGAAGTAATCAAATGAATGTCTCAATCAGGGTCTAGTCAGGTAAGTAGAAGTCGTACAAGAGAGGACTTAATATGTTGGTAGGCACTAACTTAGAAGACAGATGAGGAATGTTAAAAGTTATTCTGGAATAGTACCACAGGTACTGCAGCAGTCTCCCTTTAGCACAGAGGGAGAAAATGCTCCTTGGAGAGAGGACCAGGAGCCATTTGGGATCCTTAGCTCTGGAGCTTGAAAGGAACCTCACTGGGCTGGAACTCAGAGCTTAGAGGAAAGGACCCTGGCTTGTTGAGGAGGTTTGGTGAGTATTGTTGTGGGAATATGTGGCAAAAATCTGTAATTCTAGGAACTGGAAAGGATAAGGGAAGGAACACCAACTGTCCCTTTTCCAACACTCCTGTGGACAGGACTTCAGAGGGACTGAGGAAGGGAAAGAACATGGTTTCTCTCATACCTGTAGATTCATTGGTATGCAGTTAAGAATTATTGTTTAATGACAAACATAGGTGGTTTATTTGTAGACATAAAGGAAAAAGGCAACTTCCATTGGTTTTTAGATCCCTCATTAGCTTTTCTTACATGTTTGCCAAATCTTGCTGTGCCTCTTGAGGAATTTATTTACTCATTTGTTCATTTAGTACAACACTTTCTGAATATACATCATATTTAAGGCCCCAAAGTAGGTGCTGCACTTATGGTTTCAAGTGTCTAAGAGCTAATCAGTCAGACAAATGCAAAGATGTGTGTAAATCTCAGGGTTGAAAGAGACCTTCAAATTCAACTTTCTGCCAGAAGATCGAGCCCTTTGTATAAGCATTCCTGTGTAACTGTGCTGTTAGACAGGGCTACTTACCCAACAATTGCTTTAAAATAGTTCCATTTTGGCAAATACCATTATGTATTAAAATTTTCATTTCTATAACTTGATTGGAGCTCTTTATAATTTCTACCTTTTGGTTCTAATTTTACTGTTCTACTTATTGACCTAATTTAAATCTCATTTTACATGATATGAAAGTATTTATGGCAGACAGTGAAATGTGGTAGATTAGAAGTTCTTTCTATTTGATTCCATGGTTGAGAAGAGCCAGAAGACTCTTCTTACTGTGAAAAGAAAGAAAAGCATGGAAAATCACAAAAGAGGGACAGGTCAGCTGAAAAGTTCAGGGAAAAAAAATCAACAGTAAGAGAAACTAGAGAAAATATATAAATACATAGTGACTGAACACATTTGAATGATCAGTGAGTCATTTAAAATGTAAAGGGGGAAATTAGAAAATTTCTAGAATAAAATTAAAATGAAAACAACCTGCAAGAGCCTATGGAACACAGATAAGTAAACAGTAGCAAGAAAGTTTTATAGCACTAAGTACCAATGTTGAAAGCATAGAGCCATCTCAAATTACCTTGGGATGTACCTGAAGCTTTTAGAAAAGTAGAGCAAATCAAATCTCAAGGCAGTGGAAGCAAAGAAGCAATGATCAAGGCATAAATGAATAAAATAGAAACTAAAAGAATGACACAAAACTTGCTTTTTTGAAAAGATATTGACAGACTCTTAGCAGTTAACCAAAGAAAAAGGGAGAAGACTTAGAAGTGAAAAGGAGGCTATCACAACAAACACCAGTTCAGTGTATTATTAGGGAATAATTAGAAAAATTATGTTCCAGTAAATTTGAAGATTTAGAAAATATGGATCAAGTTCCAAATGTTTATAATCTGCCAAAATTGAAATGAGAGTATATACACAAGCATCAATCTATAATGATCTATGAGACTGAAGCAGTAACAGTCTTCCAACAAAGATAATCCCAGGATCTACCTGGGCTTTTACATTAATTTAATATAAAAATGGCTGTACTATCTAAACTATAGAGCCAGTTCAACCCAGTGTAATGAACAGAATGAGGAAAATCAATGCTAACATTCAAGTGAAAGCAGAGAAGACCCCAAATCACCAAAGCATCCTGAATAAAATTATCCGTGCTTGCAGTATCACAATCTTTGGTTTCAAATTATACTATGGACCTTTAGTAACAAAAACAGCATGATGCCAGCAGAAAAGCAGATATGTAAATGGAATAGAAGTCTCAGAAATAGGCCCACATGCTATAGCCATCAGATGTTCAACAAAGGTACCAAGATGAAGTTGGAGGAAAGACAAACTCAATGTGGAAGACAGAATGTGTGTGTGTGTGTGTGTGTGTGTGTGTGTGTGTGTGCGTGCGTGCGTGCGCGCGCATGCACACGTGTATGTGCGTGTGTGTGTATGTATGTATGTGTACGTATGTCTCACCCTGTAAAACATTCAATTCAAAATGGATCCCAAGACCTTAATGTAAGATCAAAACTTTAAAGTAATGACTCAAAGATACTGTCATAGGCAGTGAAATGCCACTCATTAAATAAAGAGGAAGAATTGACCAATGACATTGGGTCAAATTATAAAGCTTCTACACATCAAAGGAAACAATTCCTAACAATATAGAAATTACTAACAATTACTATGGTTTTGCTGGAAGTTTTTTGCTGTCTATTCGTTCAACAAGAATTAGTATCATAATAGAAAATAGATCTCAAAATAATAGTTTATTTAATTTATTTGCCCATTTATTAATGGGATTATTTGGTTATTTGGTGTTTTAAACAATTCTCAAAAACATAGAGATGGCAGCTGGGCACCAGTGGCTCATGCCTGTAATCCTAGCTACTCAGGAGGCTGAGATCTGAGGATCACGGTTCAAAGCCAGTCCTGGCAAGAAAGTCTGTGAGACCCTTATCTCCAATGAACCACCAGAAAATAGGAAATGGTGCTGTGGCTCAAATGGTAGAGCACTAGCCTTGAGCTGAAGAGCTGAGGGACAGCGCCCAGGCCCAGAGTTCAAGACCCATGACCAACCAAAAAAAAAAAAAAGAGAGATGTCTAGTAAATATATGAACATATTCAGCAGCCTTACCCATAAGGAGATACAACTCAAAATTTTATTGATAGTCCATTTCGCCACAGTCAAAATGGTTATCATCAAGAAAACGAAGAAAAAGGACATGCTGAGATGATAAAGAATGTAGGGAGAGGAGAGACAAATGAACTCTGAAATAATGTTAGTAGAAATATAAAGTAGTAAAACTACTGTGGAAATCATTATTAGAAGTTCCTTAAAAAACTAAAATAGAGCTACCATAGGATCCTGCCATACCTCTCTTGGGCATGTATGTGAAGGAAGGTAAGTCAGCATATGACAAATACCTGCACACCCATGTCTATTGCAGCCTCATTACCCATCCCTAAAGAAAATGGAAAAAAGAAATGTACAAAGACACAATGGAATATTATTCTGACATGGCAAAGAATCAAATTTTGATTTGCAGGAAAATGAAATAAGCCATCCTTAGACAACTACTGTTACAAATATTCCATATGTGGAATGTAGACCTAAAAAAATAGCGGGCATTGCTATTGGGAGGATATGGCAATGGGAGTGTAAGTGTGGTCTAAGTAAAACATGTGAAACTCCTGAAAAAGCAGTGTTTGTGTATAAGCCGCCTTCTCACTTGGAACAGTTACTATTTAGGATGTTTTTTTCAATAATTTCTTCAGTTTTAGTGCCAAACAACTTTTTTTTCTGTTGTTTCCTCCTCTATAGAGGCTTTATGTAGTTTTTTCCCCTTAGATGTATCCTCCTCAAAGAAATAGTGACATATCAAGTGTATTATGTAGTTATTCACATATTGTGGCCCTTTGGTGAGTATTCAGGTTGCAAATAGCTAGCCTGGTTGTTAGAATAATTAGGGACTGATTGTGAAACTGACCTAAAATGGGCACTGGTGTGATAAATTCTACTTTAATTTCATTTTAAATAATCTGTCACTATACTATTGAACATATAACCAACAGAAAGTATTCATTTGTTATCTTATTAGATATGAAAGTAATAGAGAGTAAAATGCTTGTATTATATGATTATTATAGAATATCACTAGTGCAGTCATATTTCTGGCTCAAAGTGTGATAATGCCAGTGGGATAAATGAGCAAGACATTGAATCTTCACACAAAGGAAATGGGTTTTATAATGAATGCAGTCTGAACAGGACTAATCTCTTTCTTGGATCATTACTTTACCTAATCATAAAACTTTTTCTTTTCTTAAATTCAAATCCTTGCAGAGTTCTAATTGGTGACCTTTTTGGAGCCTGATAATTGTTTAAGATAGCTGGTATTTTGTAGCATACTTAATGATGGTTGCAATTAAAACTGAGAAATGGGGTTTAACCCTTAGATATAACTGAAAAGTCAATTTACCTTTTTTTGAGAAGATTTTTTTTTCCTGTGATGCTGGAATTTGGACTGAAGAGCCTTACACTATGCTAAGCAGGCACCACCACTTGAGCCATTACCAGCCTTCAAAATGTTGTTAATAATTATTTTTATCTCTTCTTCCTAATAGTTTTTGGTTTAAATCTATGTTACTTTGAATTTCCCATATGTAGTCTGTGTTTTTCCTTCTACTTGAGAAATGTATTGGATTATATTAAAACTAATCTGCAGTCATTTAGAATGAGTGAGAGACAAGAAGTACTGGTATCTCTTCTGTTTTCTAGGATCACCTTTCTGCTCCTGCTTTTAGGTAGTTTTTGTAGACATTAAACCAGTCTTTCCAACCTGTTGCAATAAATTTTTATTTTAGAACTTACTACCAAATGAAAATGGGTTAGTAAAGAAGAAAGGGGCTGGTGTTTACCCTTAGGACCAATAAAACTGTAGGTGAACTTTAGCTCAATAATTTGTCTTCTTCACTACTGTGCCTAACAGCATGTTGGAAATTAGTCTGCACTGTTGTACATTTATTATGTTCTTAACTTTCTCTGTTGCTTCTGTTATATTTCTCAGGAAACAGCAGGCATTCAGTGAATACAGTTGACTGAGTGTCCCTATATAAGGAAGTTCTTATTCACTAGGCAGGTGAAGGTTCACTTGTTGCTTGGAAGATTTCATTTAAATTTTGAAGTTAGCATTTTGTAGGATGGTGTTTTTGGAGAATAAACAAAACTTTAACTCATACTTCTGCTCTGTAATTTTATCTGTTGTAAGTGAGGTGAGGTAGTCTTCTTGTCTGTCTGTCTGAGGAATTATAAAGACCACATCCATGTAAAACATCCAGGGTAACACCTGGAATCCGATTACTATCAAACTTCTTAGATTCCTTCCACCAGTTTTTGAGACCCTTTCTCTAATTCCTTTTTCATCTTTAGTTTTGTAACGTTGCAATAGTCCTTTTGAATTAGTTGATATTAAAATCATTGTTGTGGTTTAGTACCAAAATTTAGGAACCTTCTAATTTCTTAATGCCACAGAGTATTTTCTTTTGTTTAGGAGATAAGTTTACATTTCACTGTGATACAGAGTGACAATCTTTTATTTGTGTTTTTCTTTTCTACTTTAATGCCAGTTCCGGTGACTGACTTGCATGTGGTTGGGAGAAATTAACCAGATAGTATGGAAGACAAGTGTTGGCATGAATGTGAAGTGTAAACTCTTGACACACTGTTTCAGGGAAGTTAGTAAAGCCACTATGGAAAACAGTATAGAATTCTCAAAAAATTAAACATACAATTACCACAGGATCCAGATAGGCCACTGGTAGGTATTTATACAGAGAAAAGGCAGTCTGCTGAAGCACTGTGTATAGACTGTTGTGTATTGCATCATTGTCAGTAGTGAAGATTTAGAATCATATCCACCAAAGAAAATGTATATGTATTCAGTGGAATACCCTTCAGACTATTCAAGGTTCTTTGACCTTGAGGACATTATGCTGTGTGACAACAAAGAGTAGAATTTTACGTTTTTCGAACCACAACAAAGAAAATAGTGGTTTGTTAAATTGGAAGGTTTTAGTCTCAGAGCAGTTAGTTGCTTGTTTCTGACTGTCTGAAATTAAGTTTTCTTTTTGTAGGCTGTGACCATGCATTCTGAGGTATGTGTCTGTTTCTGGAACCCAAGATTCAAGCCATTTCAGATAATGACTAGCTTGCTAATTTTTTTTCAAATCTTGCTGAACAAACAAATTATATATTGTAGTAAGTAATAATAACCTTGATGCTAAGTATTATATTAAATAAATAATAACCTCGTTACTTGCATTCTTTCTGTGTTTTGCCCCAGTGTAATAATTTGAAATGCTTCTGTTCAAAATCAGAATTCCTTTTGTATAGTAACTCCAAGGAAATGGAAGGCGGTTGGCCTTAGGAATCTAGGAATCAGATAAACATGTCCTGTCTATACCTGTCTACATGATTATGTGACTGTCTTTTCTTTCTGTGCAGGGAAGATTGTTTTTACCTTGTAGCCTTGCTACAGGGATTAACCAACTGACAATATCTTTGTTATATATTTGTTATATTTTGGTTAATTATCTGTGATGAGTCCAAGTAATTAATGTTTTCCTTTCCCCTTTCTTTCTCTTCTGGAGAAATTTGATCGGTCTTTCTTTCTTTCCTTCTTTCCTTCTTTCCTTCTTTCCTTCCTTCCTTCCTTCCTTCCTTCCTTCCTTCCTTCCTTCCTTCCTTCCTTCCTTCCTTCTTTCCTTTCCTCTTTCCTTTCTTTCTCTTTCTGTTTCTCTCTCTCTATATATATATATCTCTGTGTATTTTAATCTTATACATGTGCCTTAATCTTGTGTATGTGAGGAAATTTTGCATGAAATATTTTCTCTGTCTTTGTAAAAATTGTGTAACTCCAAGTACACTTAATATTTATAGTATTAACTGTTTCTCCCTTGGTATTATATATGTATTTATGATTAGCTTATTCTTTCTTAAAAGCAGTAATTTGTCATTTCTGCTATTGAACATTATTTGCAAAATTATGGACTATATGGATCAATATGATTGGGGCAAATTTTAGTGTCTAACTCTGGTTTGAATGTAATAGCTGTTCAGTAAGGTTTAGTTAGGATTGTTTAAGTAAAGTAAGTCCTCAGTGAAAACATTTATTGTGTTGGAGGTTAAAATTTTCTTTTTAGTCCAGGAATCTCAGAGTAACAATTTTGTAATTTTTAAGACTTTATAATTGCCTGAATACTATTATTTTGAGGTGAGTTTCTGAATGTTTTGAACATAGGCATTGTCATTCCACTTTGATGAGCTTCTTAATTTATTATAGGTCCACTTAAGGCCTGTGTTTTAATTAAAGCTGTTACAAATTAAGGTACTTGGAAAAGGGCAGGAGGAGGGGAGAGGACTGTGGTGACTAGCCACACTAATACCTTATGGTGCAAGTACTTTTTGAGTTAATCATTTCAAGTTTTGGCCTCTACACATTGTTACAAGCTACATTAATGTCCTCATTCCATCTTATTTATTTATTTATTTAGCTTCAGCTACTGTAATCAGAGATTGCTTCCATTTCACTCCTTTGTCATGTACTTTGGTAATAGAAGAACCTTTTTTGATCTGTCCTTCAGCATTCCTTCAGCTGTTTCTTTGTCTCCACTTTCAAACTTTATTGAAGATTATCGACATTGAACTTCTGTAGTTGGCACAGTGTATTCTTGACAGTGAAGCATTTCTCACAGCTAAGTTATACTGTAGAAAAATAAACAGACATTGGTACCTTAAGAAAGTCTTAAAGTCTAACATTTGATACTTGAGATTATAGTTCTCAGAACATTGTCACATTTCAGGAAGCAAGAAAAAGAAAAGGTGCCCAGATGCCAGGATTCACGACTACATTTCTACTTAGGAAGTAGAGATCAATCTCATTTTGAGGCCAGATGAGTCAAAGAAGAAGTAATGAGACCCTGGTTTAGTTAATAATCTGGCAGAGGCAGAGCACCAGTGGTTCCAGCTTTATGTAAGGCTGCTGTAGGAGGATCAGTAATTCAGACAGAACCCCGCAAAGGGCTGGGGTATATGGCCCAAGTGTTTTTTAGAATGCTATGTAGAAGCGCTGAATTCAAATCCCAGTACCACCAAAAAAGAAAAATAATAGTGGTTAAAAGTTATAGTCTTAGAAGGTACTTGAAAATGAAAGTGCCATCTTCCGTGGCATCATACTATAGTAGTCTCCTTTCCCAGCTACATTTATGTCTTAATAAACTATCCTATCACAAAGTAAGGTAATAGGTTTTAATTATTTTCATTAGCTAAGAAGGTAAATTAAATGAATATAGATCAGTGAATATAAAACAAAGAGCAGTATATGCCTGAAGTGGAATATTATTGAGTCTTAAAATGTAGGGATGAACCTTAAGGACATTGTAATACACATATTACAAGGTCTCTACATTTCACTTACATAAGGTAACTATTCAGACTTTTAAAAACATAGTAGATTGGTGTTTACTGAGGCAGCAGGGAAAGAGAAAAGTAAGAAATAGTTGTCTCATAGCTTTAGAGATTTAGTTTCATAAGATGAAAAAGTTGATCTGTTTCACAGTTGTGTTTGTACTTGACACTACTGAACTTACTGAGCTGTATGCTTAAAATGGTTACTATGGTAACTTGCCTATGTGGGTTTTTTTTCAGCTTAAAAGACAGTCATTGAAGGTAAATAAAATGCAGGATTAAATCTGGACTCTGTTACTTTGTGACTGTCCAATTTTTGTCAAGCTTCTTACACGTATGACTCTTCAGGATCTTATTTCTGTCAAATGGTAGTCATCCAAACCTTATTAGGATAAAGAGATAGTTTATGTCAAAAACACAATCCTATACTTGTGAGACAGGCAACAAAATAATAATAATTCTAGAACAACTTTCACTATTTCTTAGCATTCTGCTTTGTAATTTCATGTGTAGTAGGTCCAGTAGAACCATGTGTATATAAAAGAGGTGTCAGAAACTCTTAAGACTTCTTCCTGCTTGCAGAGGTGCAGGGATGATGACCTTCATGCCTCATCGTGCCGCCGTGTCACCCCCTCTGATGTGAACTGGGCTGGACAAATAAGCGATTGTGAATTGGTGTTACACAGGATGGTGTAGGTCACAAAGAATTTATTGTTCTTTTGCCTAGTTATCTTTTTTCCTTAACCTGTAAGAATTTAGCACCCACTTTCTTGCCTTCTTAGTAACCTTAGCGATTCCAGAACTATTGGCCTGTTTTTGTAGCACTCTATGCATAAAATATGAAATTTGTGTATTTTCCTTCCTAGGTTTCTATTCTGGTCCCTATTGTAATTTCTTTAATGTCTCAGAATTCAGTTGTTGATTTTTTTGATACATGCCAATATACCCCACTCCAGGTGAATCCTGTTGCATTGAAACAGTGGATTCTCAAAGTATTTCATGAACAGTTTCCAAACATATCTGTATTTCAGTGAGATATGCATTCCAACTTCAGTGAATGAATTATGCAGATCTGAATATCAAGAGAAAGAAAAATGTTTACCTAAAATTAGAATAACTTTATGCATTTTTAATATTTAAAATTTTTTAATAATTTTTAAATTTAAATATTTTAAAAATATTTTAATAATTTTAAATGTTACAATTTTAAATAAAATTTACATACTCACATATTTAAAAATATTAAGTATTTTGTTTAATATTCACATAATTTAAAAATACCATGCAGTATAAAAAGGCAATGTACTCATTACCTACCTTACATAACTGTAACCCTTTTGTACCTCATCTTTACAATACAATTTAAAAAAATTTAAAAAAGCAATATAGGAGAAAGTTTTCCTTTGTTTACTTTCTCCTCTTACATATCAGTGTGTGCTCACACTTCATGGACAAGTGACTATAAACGATGTATGTGATGTAAAGATGGTCCATGAAGTCCCTGGATCACATCTTGGATGTGTATTTGCCTTTTAAATCTGGTGATTGACACTTAGATGGTTGCTGATGTATTACTGTTAAGCACAATACTATATCAGAGAAGTATGTATGTAATATTTTATATCTGTGCTTGTATGTTTTCAGGATATTTTTCTAGAAATGTGTTCCTAGACTAAATGAAAAATAGCATTGATTAGAGCACTGGGGGTCAGAACTTTTCCCACTGCATTGCTACCCTTCAGATTCATTGAACGCAAACATACACTTTAGATGTGGCTTCAAGCTTGGGCAGATCTTCCGGATAAATCTAGAGATACTATATCCCTACATAATTTAATGATTACTTGACATATTTTATCAGTCTCCAGATTGTAAAGTGAAATGTGTGTGTGTGTATATATATATATATATATATGTGTATATATATATATCTAGAGGGGAAATTTTTAAATGGATTTTTAAGCAATTTTACTCTGTAATCATAGGTATACCCAAACTTCAAGGTTGTTATATCTTAAATATTTTTTCTAATATTTACATATTAACCACTCTCACTATGATTACTTCAAAAAGTTACATGCTATCAATGCAAGAAGCAATGCTTGAAATTCTGATTTCATGGAATTAAAAATTAAATGGTATATAGCTAGTCCAAATTTTTAAAAGTTATAAAAATCTGTTGTTTGAAAAATAGTTACAAAAAATTATTTTATTCTTTCATATTTTTGAGCTTACGACTTCACGCGTACTGTACAGGCACCCACATGCTAAGCCAGGCCTCTAGCACATTTCGGCACTGGTAGTTTTAGAGCTAGCGTATTGGCTTTTACCCAAGCATGTGGTTGAACCATCATCCTACCGTTTTTAATTTCCTGCTGCAGCTGGGATGATAAACATATGCCACCACACCTAGCTGCTTTTGTAGAGATGAAGTCCTGCAGACTTTTCTTTCTGAGCTCTAGCCTGGAACCAAGATTCTACAGATCTCAGCCCCTAAGGCTGCTAGGTTGACAGGCTCACACCATTGCCCCTGGTACTTTCTCAATTTGAGAAAGGGTTGCTAGAACTTTTCTGCTTGAGCCAGCCTCAAATCATGGTTCTCTAGATCACAGCCTAATCAAGTATCTTGAGGTCAGGTATGAGCCACCTGCAGCCAACAAAATTTCCTTTTTCTTTTTTCCTTCAAGGAAGTTTCAATATTAAATCTTTGAACTGTGCCAGGGATATTCCTAATTATTATATGAAAAAATAATAAAGATGGGATTTATTCTCTACTAATTAAAGCTGAAATTATGAATTATTATACTCAATGAAGCAGTTGACAACTGTTACTGCTCTTTAACAAGAAAAACAAAAGTAATTTAGTACATTCGTACCATTAGTTCTACAATTTTGAAATTTTGTTATTTATTCATGAAAAGTTTCTGAAATGCAAAAATTTAGTTACCACAGGAGGATTTTTTTTTTCCTGGTTGTGGGGCTTGAAGTCTGGGCCTAGTGCTATACCTGAGCTCTTCAGCTCAAGGCAAGTATCTTGTGAGTATCACTGTTGCATTGCTTCACCCTTTGTCCTTTGTCTCTGTACCAAAATAAAAAACAGTGATAACAGAGGGGAAAAAAATGAAAGAATGAGAAATAACTGAATACAGTACCTTAAGAAAAATGACAACAAAAAACATCCCCTCTTGTTTCCATATCTTATTATTGTTCACTTTGATTAACATCATGTTATAAGGCCATATGTACATAGCTCTTGAGCTATTGTGATTGTCTGCTAGAACAATCCTAGACATGTACTAATTATTACAAATGAGGGAAACCAGGCAGCCTGTTTCTTTAGGTCTCGCTTACCTCACCTAATAGCATTTTATTCAAGTCTATTTCCTTATGAATGGGGTGATGTCATTCTGTTAGATGGAAAGTGTAGAATTGCATTGTGTATATATACCACATTATCTTGAAAGGCATCTGGGTTGATTCCGTACCTTGGCTATGGTAAACAGTGCTGCAACGAACATAGTTGTGCTGCTAGCTTTAGTGTGGCCTTCCTTGTTTGTGATCATTTGGGTAAATGTCTAGGAGTGGGATTGCTGGGTCATAGGGGAGCTCTATGTTTTGCCTTGAGGAACCTCCATACTCCTTTCCAGAATTGTTGAACAAATTTATATTCCTACCAACAGTAGTTTTCTGACAGCATCCAGTTCTATAACCAATATCTGCTGGGTATCGAACAACTAAGTTCTAGGGTCATAATCAGCACCTGCTTTTCCCTTTCTCCACCTACACCAATTGAGGGCTCTCTTCCACAAGGCTGCTTCTGTATCAGTGCTCTACTCCACCCATTAAGGTGACACCTACCTATATTTCTGCCTAGCTGATTACACATTTAAGAGTTCTACATCTGCTTGCCCCCAGGTGAGAAAATTTGCTGTGTTAACTCACAGAACCCCGAAAAGTATCTTGACTACTACTAGAAAAGTTTGATTGAGGGTTGAAAGTCTTTGTCAGCATCTATAAACTATATAACATCTCAGCAATTTAGAACTAAATCTTTACTCTGGTTTTAAATATGAAAAACCTGAATTCAAACACAGAACATAGAATGACACCGAAGACAATTAGTAAGACCTCTAGAACCTTGAAATCTGTACTTCCCATTAGGTGTCCTTTAAATTCTAATAATTTTATTTTCTCTGCTATTGTTTGTTAATCCCTCTTTCATTACTCTCTCATCAGTTTTAGGGAGTTTTATTATAATTTCATGTAAATATATATAGGAGTTGGATCATACTCACTGCATCACCACCTTTCCCACTCTCCACTGCTGTTGGTCCTTGCTAAGTTCCCCATTTTCAGTCATGTCTTATCATCATCATTATTAGTTCTAGATTGTGTATCAGTGAAAGCATGCAATATTTTCTTCTAAGTCTGGTTTATTTTGCTTAGTCTGTTGAGCTTTAGTCCCTTTAATATTCCTGCAAATACTATTTCATTCTTCTTTATTATTGAATAATGTTCTGTTTTCTATATGAAAATCTTTCTGTTTAATAGATAACAGTGTGGTAAGAAATGGGAAGATGATGGAGAACAAAGTTCCCTGATGGTACTGTGAGGCCCTCTGCCTCCTTTAGTGTTTTCCTCCCTCCCTGTGCCCGCCTCAGCCCCACTCTCCTCCCCCATACACACCAGACTCGGACTTCAACTCAATATCTGATGCTTTTGCTTATTGTCTACCACCTGAGCCACCCTTCTAGAACCTGACTCCTTTAGTTGTTACTGGAGACTCAAATATGAAGCTTCTAGCTATAAACACATTCTTCTTCTTAGTAAATGTTTTGTGAAAACCTCTTTTCTTTCTGGCAGGATATAAAAAATGATAGGAGATACTGTAGTGGTACATTGTCTTCAGAGTCAGATAAAATCTGAGCCGTAAATTCTGCCTTTCCATTAGTCAAGTTATCTCTTTGAACTCTCTTTGTTTTGAGAATTGAATTATGTCATGAATCTGAGCAGTCTAGTTTGCATTTTGATATGGCATCCTTAATAATTCTTCCTCCTCCTTTTCTTCCTCTTCCTCCTCCTCCTCCTCTTCTTCCTGTTCTTCTTCTTGTTCTGGTTCTAGGGCTTAAATTCAGGGCCTGGGTGCTGTCCCTGAGCCATTCTCCTCTAACCCAGTGTTCTCCCATTTGAGTCACAGCTCCACTTCTGGCCTTTATTTATTTTTGGTTAATTAGAGATTAGAGTATCACAGACTTTTCTACCCTAATTGGCTTCCAACCACGCTCCTCAGATCTCAGCCTCCTGAATAGCTAGGATTTATAGGTGTGAGCCATAAGTGCCCCACTACGTTAAGTTGTTAATCATTTCTAACTCAACACACTAATTGGGTAAATGTAAGTCTCCCTTTACATAAAGCCAGCTGATGCCATCTTTGGTTCTTTCTCCATTTAGCACCATTGCCCTTCTGTAGACAACATAAGGAGTTGATGAGCACACCCTCATTTGCTCAGGAGTCACTCAAGCACTCTGTTGTTTAATTGATGTGCAGTTAAATTCTATAGTCCACACATAAAGTGAAGGAAGTGTATGCTAAGATTTCTGTTCTGTGGCACGTACACATGGAAGGTACTTAGTAGTAGATTTTTATGGAACAAAAAATAAATTTTACCCAGCAGAAACTTAGGTTTTCTTGGGAGAAGTGCCATGTTTTCCTTGTTTTCATGGTAGCAGTAGAGTTGCACATAAAGTATTTTGAGATGTCAAAGTAGAACCTTAAGTGATAAGAAAAGCTTTGCAAATGCCAATAATATGTATAAGTAGGGATATAGCCTTATGACTGAATTGTGAATTTTTTTGCCTCTCTTTGATCAGCCTTTCTTTAGGATTTCAGTAGGCCCCATTTATTTATTATCTAGTTCATTATTCTCCTTTATTAGCATAGGCAGTTGGAATTGACCTTGTAGAACCATGGTGTGTGCTTTTTTCTTTTGCCTGTATGAAGATTGATTGACAAATAGGAAACATTTTGCTACTTAATATCGCAACAGTTTAATGGTACTTATTTTATCATTTAATTTTCTGCTCCCTAAAGAGCCAGCCAGAACTTCTAGACTGTGCAGTTCTGGGTCATACACCTCATCAATATCTTTTTGCTTCCACAGAAATAGAAAAGTTTCAAAAAGGAGAAAGCAAGGATGAAGAAAAGTACATTGATGTGGTGATAAATAAGAACATGAAGCTGGGACAGAAAGTGTTAATTCCTGTAAAACAGTTTCCTAAGGTAAGACAGTGAGGTGTGTACTACAGACTTATTCATCTGAACCATAGGAAGACTTTTAAGTTATATTCTGTTTGTTAATTTTTAGAGATTTTCTCCCCTCAGCATTCCCAACTATATATACCTTTAAAGGGCATTAAAAACTTAGTAAATTTAGTGATAATATCTTTTGTTTGATGCTAGTATAAGTGCTGCAGAAAATAGGTTTATGAATCATAACTGGCTATATGATTTCTTCCCCTCTATTTTCTTATTTGTAATATGAAGTTAGAATGTTAAGAATCAAATAAGCTTGTCTATATTTGGCACTTAAAACAATGCTTGGCATGTGCATGACCAAAAATACTATATTCTTATTGTATTTAAATCTCATCCTTCTTTTACCTTTTTCCTTGCAATGTTCATATATGTGATTCATCTCATATGTGTTGTATATATCAGCAAATCATTTATTGAAAAATAATAATCTATTTCTTGAATGAACCACAGTTTATCCACTTGACCAGGTATTTTCAGTTTTATGTTATTAGGAATTTAAATTGCTGTGAACCTTTAAGAACCAACCATTATGTGTCTTTATTGTTTTTTTCTCTTGGGTAAATACCTACTATTGAAATTGCTATGTATTTTGTTTTACAAAAAAATTCCTCTCCTTTTGAGGGGGACTATGTTTTTTTATGATTTATTGTTTAATGTTTTGATGCTGTAATTTCTTGTGATGTTCATCTAATTTTTCTAATGATTAATAATAATTTTGTATCACTTTTATATACTTTTGGCTATTTGTGTATTTTCTGTTGTGAAATTTAAGTTTTTTACATATATATAATTGAATGATGAAAGCTTTTTTATACCCTCGATACAAGATTTTTGTTCAGTTGTTTTGCAAATATTTAGCTCACTCTGCAGCTTACTTGTTATTTTCTTAGTAGAAAAATCAGCTGACATTTTAAATTTTGATAGAATCCTTTTATGGATCTTTTTGTAAACTTAAGAAATCTTTACCAACTTCAAGGCAATATTAGAGTTTTTGTCATAAGTGAATTCTCCTGTGTTCACTCAAAGAGGCTGATCCCTATTTTTTTTTTTTTTAACAATAAGGTCTACGATGTATCTCAAATAAACTTTTATATATGGTATATCCTAAAGTTTGCTTTGCTTTGAGTGTGTCTGAAGTTGAATTCTCAAATTAACATGTTGGTAGTGTTTTGAAGTAGGCCCTTTGGGAAGCAGCTAGGATTAGATGAGATCCTAACATAGGAGTCTCCTTGATGTCATTAGTGGTTGGTTTTATAAGGAGGAGAGAGGGGACAAGGCTTAGTGTCTTGCACCTGTAACAGAAGTCAGAGATTAGGAAGATCACAGTTCCAGGCTAGCCAGTAGTTGGGCCTGGTGTGTTTGCCACCATCTCAAAAGAAGAAGGTGGGTGTAGTGGTTCATGCCTGTTATCCCAGCTGTGGTGGAGAGCTTAAAATAGGATCATAGACCAAGCCCACCTGGGCATAAATGAGATCCTAAGTCAAAAATAAAGCAAAAAAGGGTTAGAGGCCTGGCCCAAGTGGTTTACTGCCTGTCTAGCAAATACAAAGCCCTTAGTTTGAACTCCCAGAGCAACAGCAACAAAAATCTCCAGCTCTATTGTGCTTCATGTTTCTGTTTCTTCATGTAATGTTGTCTGTGTTGCTATAAGACAGCCCTCACCAAGGATGGATGATTGAGACTACAACAAAATAAAAAGGTTCTAGACACCAAAAGAAACAGCTTCCAGAGTCAAAAGACAAACACAGAATGAGAGAAAATCAATAGATAAAGGAATAGTATCTATACAAAGAACTTTAAAAGCTAAAAAGTGAAAAAGCAATCCTACTAATAAATGGACAAGCAAGTATACAGAAGAAATAAGAATACGTGAAGAAATGTTCAACATTTTTAGTCATATGAAAAAATGAACATTAAAAGTACACTAAAGTTCTCTCCCAGTCAGAATGGGAATTATCAAAAAACCGAACAACAACAAATGCTTTTAAGGATACAGTCAGGGTGAAGGAGAGAAAACACCTCATATACTATTGGAAGGAATGAAAACTAGTGTGATTGCTGTGGCAATCAGTGAGGAGGCTGCAAACCCTCAATAGAGAGCAAATTTATTACCCCATCATAATACTCAAATACATTATTTTAAGGAATGTAAATCAATGTGCAAGAAAGAAACCTATGTAGCCACTGTGGAATCTGAGTTACCCAACAACCAGTGAATGGATAAATAAAATTATACATACATAAATACATACATACATAGTAATCAAAATTGACTAAGAAAAAAGGTGAAGTTTGTATTCATCCCCATTTGAGTATCTTTTTGTTTTTAGCATCATTTGTGGAAAGATGCCTTCTTTCTATGCAATTTTTTGGCACCTTGGATCGAAATGAGCTGACTTTGGAAATGAGAGTTATATTTCTTTTTATTTTTCATTGCTTCCTGTATGGATACTTATGCCAGCACCTATTAGCTTGTCCATTGCATCATAATGTTTTAGTTAGTATTCCTTCAAATACTTCTTATCTCATCTCTCTTCTATTGAGACTTAAATTATATTTTTCTGTTTTGATATTGTTACACTAAGGTTTCTTTGACTCTTATTTACTTTTTTCTCTCTACCCTCTTTTTTTGCACTGTTTTTCAGATTTGATAATTTCTATGACTCTCTTAAACTTGACGTTTTTCCTATATTTGTTTCGCTTATTAATGTCAACAGATAATTTTTTTCTGTCAGATATTGTAATTATTTTATAATGTACATTTAATGTGTGCATTTGTGTGTAAATGTATTTTTCTTTCACTTCCATATGATTTGTCTTTATCATTTATTGCAAGGGTAGTTTTTTCCTTAAGGTGTTGAATACAAGTAAAATAGATACAGGAACAGCTCCATCTTTTATTTCTGAAATGTGACATCCTGGCTTAATTTACCTCTATTATTACTACACAGTACTCTTTTTAAAAAAATATGTCATATCTTTTATCATTCCCCACCCCCTCCCACCCCGCCATCATCCCAACTCTGCCCACCCCATTTCCTAGTTCCATCTCACATATGTATATTGAGCATTATGATTGTATTTGCATAGTATTTCTCACTCCATTTGTTCACTCTTTCATCTTAACTCCCATCCACTCATGAAGCATATTTCATAATATTCTTTTCATCTTGATAAAAAGCTTTATCACATGGTGGAAAAATTTACACATTGTAAAAACATTAGATTTTTGGAATTTCTCTCAGTGATGTTAATATCTTTTAGTATCTAAGTTGATATTATATTAACTTTTTTAGATTCAGACTGCAATGTCTTTGTGAGAAGTCTGTTCTTATTTTTACTTTTGTACTCATTTTTGGTATAGATTATTCAGGGTTTACCTGGAGATTTGGGTAAACTTTTATACACAATTTGCGGATCCCCAACTATGGCTTTGTTTTTTCTGGGACTTTTTCCTTATATTTTAGTACTTGCCTTTCTCAAACCAAGTGAGTCAGGCTTTAAAATAAGTTCCCAAATTCCATAGTGTGTGTGTGTGTGTGTGTGTGTGTGTGTGTGTACGCACATGCACACAAGCATGTGCACGTGCATATATGTGTGGTTGATTGTTAGTACTGGGACTTGAACTCAGGTGCTTTGCTCTCCCTTGGCTTTTTATCTTAAGACTAGGGTTATGCCATTTGAGCCATACCTCCACTTCCTTTTTCCAAGTCTTGACTCCCATCATAATCTGCCTTTCTTGATTACTCTCCAGATATCAAGATAGTTGGCTTTTTTATGCACACATACTATATACACACTATATTTTATTAGTGTATATTAATTGTACAAGGTTTGTTCTTAGTGCTGTTATATTGGTGTACATGCATAGAAAATACTTTGATCATATTTATCCCATTATTACTCTTACCTCTTTACAATTTTAATAGTTTTGTAATTTGCTTTAGAGTTTGAGTTAGTAGTCTGTTTTAAGAGATGATTCAACTTTATTTTCAAGCCAGAGCATATAATTTTTTTAGTAAGCAGGAAACTATTTATGAACATTTCATAGACAGTCTCATTACTAAACAATGTGTAATCGAAAGATGAACAATCTCTTTTTTAAGACTTTGTATTCTAGCAGATGATGATTAACCTGATATTACTATTTTGTTGTAAATGACTTAGCATATTTGATCAGATATGTGAAGAAAGTATATGAAATAAAATCTCAACTACTGTTTTTCAGTGTCAGCTTTGATGAGATTAGGGAAGACACATTCTAAGTTCTTTGTCTAAATAAACAAAACTCTATTTCAAGTATTTAAAGTATCTGAGATTTAGGAGTCTGTACTGCTTTCCAGATACTGAGAAGGGAAATCTCTGGTTAGCATAATGGAGCATGCAAGTTTTGAGACACCTGTGTATGAAAGCTAAGGTAGCATTGCCACCCTCTAAAGGAAAGCTTTCCTGAATGTGCGCACTAACCAGACTGAGCCAGAGGGATTAGAGGATGCCCCTGCCAGGTAGTTGTCTTGAGAAGGGCACAGCTTGATGTAGAGTAGCCTCTCAGGGCAAGAGAGAGCTTCTGTTTCTGAAACTCCCAATTAGTAAGGCAATGCCCAGTCATTGAATAATATTCTCTTCACAAATGGCTTCTGTACTCTTTAAATAGCAGATTATTGCATGTTAGTAGCCATTAAAAAAGATGTAACACTTTAGATCATTTTTTATTTTAGTGAGCAGAATGACTCCTGTTGGAGAGACTTTTATGGTTTTGGTTTTTGTTTGGTTTTCTTGTTTGCTTTAGGGTGTTGTAGATCAGAACCAGGGGCTTGCGTATGCTAGATAAGTACTTTCCAACTGAGCTCACTCCCAAGCAGTCTCTAGGTTTTTAAGCATTTTCTCTCTTATACAAAGACTTTTAATATTGCTTAATCAAAGCAATACAGTAGCTAGAACTTAAATTTCATGGATCTAATGTTTAATAATTTATTGCTGCTTTATTTCCCCCTTTTTAGTATTTATGGCAGACTCATATTAAGGATAGAGAGAAGGATTGTGAACAGAAGGAAAATATAGCCACTCAGCTAATGGATTTGTGAGAGAACACTGAAAATCAAATCAAGGAAGTAAAAAAGTCCATATAACATCTAAAACAAAACTTTAACTGAGAAAGGGATTGTGATGTGAAGAAGATTTTAGAGTTGAAAATATTCCCTAGTCTTAATCCAACATGAAAGAAATGTCTAAAAATAACGGTTTGGTATGTGTAAAGAGAAATACAGGAAGAGATGAGAGTAAGGGTGGGTTCAGAATGACAAGATGTTACTGGAGTTCCAGCCACAGGCCCTTACTCTGGGTCTAAAAGATTATCTACATTAAGGGGAAAAACACAGCCAGGCACCTGTAGTTCACTTCTACAATACTAGCTTCTTAGGATGCTGAGATCCTGAAGATCATGATGACTTGAAGCTAGCCTTGGCAGAAAAATCCTTGAGCAAAAAGGCCATGGTGGAGCTATGGTTCATAGAGCGCCACCTGTAAGAGATGGTCTTTGCCTAGGAGATGAATCTATCTTTGGAGTCAGGATTTCTTTAGTGATCCATCGTTTTCAGCCCATAATTTTCTTAATAAAAATCCAAATTCCTAGGCCCATACAAATAAAGATGTCTGGAGAAGTAGATGGAAGCCTGTTATACAGTGGTTGCATATGAACTTACACAATTAATTTTGTTTTTCTTTGTAAACTTCATGTTAATATGGAAAATTTAAGAAGTAACCAAAGTACGAATAGAAAATGAAAGCACCTAGATTATCTCTCTGTTTTAAATCCCAGCCCTTTTAGCCTGAAGTCCAATTTGGATGTATCTTTGTCTTCTATGCTTGCTTGTGTGTGTCTCCTCTCCCTAAGTCACTGCTCTGTCCACGCTGTGTGTCAAATGTGGAAGCTCTTCAGTGCACTGCAGCCCTGTTCCCAGACCCTGTGCAGGGTGCAGTCATGAATATTGTCATTGAAGCCAGCCTCACTCCCAGGTGTGGGTGAAGCCCTGCTCTTAGAGGTTGCTTTCTATCTCTGTCTTGTATCTGCTGTGTGCTATATTTGTTTGCTTTCTTTCCACTGGAATGTAAACCTTAGTAAGGGTGTCAGGGTTCTTGCTAGGTCGTAAGTATTGTAATATTAACACTTGTTGAAAGCTTGTCACTGACCTAATAACTACATGTTTAGTTGAATAATGTTTTGTTGCTGTTATTAAAGAGAATAATAAAACAATTAATTGCCCTTCCGCCTGCAGAAGACAGCTTTTGTTCAGGAGGAAGACGGAGTAGTTGGGTCTGAGCAGGTTTCCACAGTGACTGCTTTCCTTTCTCCCAATTGTCTGGCTTCCCAGGAGAAGGTGTTTTCATTTGAGCTCTCATTGCCCCTCTGTGCCTCTAGGACATAGAGGATTCCTGCAAAAAAAGCCTTCAAGACAATGTCAACCATCTTAATTCATGGGCTTCTAGGACTTGTTTGTTCTTGTAATATCACCAATCTCAGATAATATCGTAAAAAAATAATTTTTTCCCCCTGAAGGTTCCTAGGTTTATGTGAGGTTTGCATTGGCACTTCATTAATTTGGAGTCTATCTGGTTCTTTTACTGGCGCTGGATTTTGACCTCGGTGCCTTCTTCTTGCTAGGTAGGCACTTGAACCCACACCAGTCCCTTTTTATTAGTTATTTTTTGGATAGAAACAGATTTATGCTAAGGGCAGCCTGGACTGAAAACTTGTTTACTCTTTACCCATAGCTGGGATGCTCCTACTTCAGCATTTTATTGGTTCATGTGGGGTTTCTCTTTTTTGGCTGTGCTGACCTTGATCCTCAGTCATTCTGATTCCCACTAACTGCAAGGCTAGGAAGTGTGTGAACCAATGTGTCTGGCTTGTTTTAAGGATGGAAGTAACTCTTTCCAGCTGTTTACATATGAACTGTAAGGGCTGTTCTTAGAGCATGGTGGCTTCAGGAAACAGAAATCCAGAATGGCAGAAGTAAGAAGCAGAGCGTGATGTTTAATGGGTAGGTGAGCTCACTCTGGTCGACCTTTCACAGCCAGGATTGGACATTCTGACATAGCTTCTAAGAAGAGTAGAGTAGTTGTGTTTAAGCAGAGATAGTGAGGTTAACCTTGTGTTTCTAAAAGACTTCTCTGCTGATGGAAGTAGGTTGGTAGGGAAAGAACTCTAGTGATTTAAGAGGTGATCTAGTTGGCTGGTTGTGGTATGGCTAGTGAAAATGGCTAGGCTTAAGAGAGCATTTGTTAGGATCTGCACAGCTTTGGGAGATCAAGCATTGAACATAGAAGGTCTGGTCTATACCTCTAGAAGGATCAATCTGCAGATCTGAGTTGCTGTAGGAAAGGAATGTCTTTTGGTGTGCTTGGAACTCTGGAAGAATACATTTGAAGTTGTAGGGGCCCTGTGTTACAAGTTCAGTTTCACATGTTGTGTTAGAGATCAATTAAACATCCCTTTGTTAGACTAATCAACTTTTTGGTGAACATGCAATTAAAGACAATCTGACATGCTCTTGAAGTTGAATTGTTAATGAAATGACATTAACTATAATTATTCCCCAAGGAATAGTGTCAAGTCACAAATAGAACATAGATCAATTAAAGGCCACTTCATAAAGCACTTGGTCTTTATCAATGAGTAATGTAATTATTACAACTTATACACACAGTTTGTATTGAAACTCAGATATAAACATTGGTATTGATTAATGAAGGAATGAATTTAATTAGGCAAAAAAAGTAAACATGGAAATGTATTAAGTTCTTTCTATCTTGCAGATGCAGTTGCAAATAAAAAGTAAACTTAGAATTAGAGACTTTATTGGGAAGAAATAAGAACCCAGAAAAGGCATGTTAGAGGAAAAAGGTTTATTCCAGTAGGGCAACCTTGCTAGGTGTGAGACCTGCGTGTTACTTCTTGGAAGGCAAGCAGAAAGTGGCTTTTCTTCTTTGGGGAAAAGTGAAGACCACCAGGAAGCTATGAGAGCTTGGAGTAATAGGGGTAGTGGTTAGCGATCCTAGCATTTCATCTTGAGTATGGCCTGTTTCCTAGAAGGGCTGTTAGGAAGTGATTGTCTGCTGATGAATCAAGGTTCAGGACCCAGGGCTATGAATAAACCAAACTAAAGTTTAATTCAGTTAAGGTATATCTATATCTATTTATATATATATATATATATATATATATATATATATATATATGTATGTGTGTGTTTATACATATATATGTATTTCTGATTGAAATAAAAACAAACTGTTCATCTAATCTTTTTAGGATAAAGAAAAAGAATTGAACCTTTTATCTGGCCTTATCCTAAGCAAATAAGTGATCACCCATGAGTGTTAGCTTGGTTTACTATGTCAGAATAGTCCTTTGCAGTAAGCTTTTTCTTTTTTTTTTTAATTTTATTTGTGAACATACTGTACAGAGGGGTACAATTGCATGGGCAGGATAATGCGTACATTTCTTACCAAGCATTGCAGCCTCCT
>NW_012267298.1:7795542-7838616 GCF_000151885.1 Dipodomys ordii
TGTAAAGCTCGTTTTGGACATGACAACTTGTACTTCTCATTGTTGCATCAGATCCACCTGTATCCTTAAACAACTGGTTTTTCCCCATCTCCTCCACAAGCAGTAAGCTTTTTCTAGGAATACAACATAGGGGGACCTTCTTAATCTTCACTGCCTTTAGGAGAAGGGTACTCAGATAAAATTAATCATTGTCACAGGCAGGGCTTAGCATGTTATCTAATCTTTTAATCTTCATAATAACAGAGTCTAATGACACTTAGAAGACACCCAGTGGTAAATATGGTATATAGTAAATATGTGAAATTGAGGCCTGGAATTACTGTGTTCTGGTAAGAGAGACAGGCCACAGTGACACTCCTTTGGAAGTTCGTGCCGGGAGACCCTTAGAATGGTGGGACTGAGAAACAGTGAGAGAAGTGTGCTGCATAGGTTTTCTTTCTTTCTTTCTTTCTTTCTTTCTTTCTTTCTTTCTTTCTTTCTTTCTTTCTTTCTTTCTTTCTTTCTTTCTTTCCTTCCTTCCTTCCTTCCTTCCTTCCTTGCTTCCTTGCTTCCTTCCTTGCTTCCTTGCTTCTTTCCGCCCGTCCATCCGTCCGTCTTTCTGTTTGTCTTTCTGTCTCTGTCTTTTTTTCTTTCTTTTTTGGCTTCTATCATCTAGAGAGTCCAGAATATGTTCTTAGTCTATATATTGCTCGGGTCTTGTGAGTCTTGTGTATGCCTACCTTAGGGATTTAAAAAAATATTTTTTTATTATCTTTAAGTACTTGTACAAAGGAATTGCTATTCAACAATGCAGTTTATGAATACAGTGTGTTTTGATCAATGTCACCCTAGCTTTGGGGATTTAAAAAAAAATTTAAGCTGCATATTAGAATATCTTGTAGCAAGCATGGAGGAATTGAACTTTAAAATTGAGTTAACTGTAAGGGCATCAAGTATAATAAATAGAAAGCAACCCACATCTTGGGAGTCTGCTTTAGTATTATTTTTTAGCAAAAGCTATTGTACTGTTGACATTTTACACAGGATACTTCTTTGTGGAGAGCAACTGTGTCCCTTTCTGATATCTGACATTATAGGCCTTTATCAATTTGTATTCTAAGTCTCAGCAGTAACCCCAGTTATTGTGTCAGCCAAACCTGCTAAATATTTTCAAATGTCCCTTAGGGGGGTGATGCAATCTGCAGCTGGAGAACCTGACTAGGCAACCAACGATACTGACATTAGCATGACTCAGCTTGGAGAATGCTCAGGATCCATACAGTTAGTTTTCAATATTAGAATCCCTGACTTGTAATCAAAGGTCAGAGTTTGATCCATCACTGAGCCTGCCCATATCATTTTAGTGTGGTGGCTGGCCCCTTGGTATGTCTGTGAAAAAAGTGAAGTCAGTTCCAGTAAACATGAGTATCACTTAGAGTACATATATCTGCAGTAGTTCAGCACATCAATTTAGCACTAACTTAGTATCATTTGTAGATGAGCTACTCGCTGCTCTTAGGCTGATTTTTAATAGTTAAATGGAACAAGAAACCCCAAAACTATGTAAGTCTATGTAAGTTATGTACAATTATTTACCTTTTAGCATAGAGTTCAATGGGATTTTCCTGATTATATCAAGAGTTTATAACAATACAAGTGAAATGTATGTGATTTATTTTATTATTCCTTTTTATTTGACTATTTTCTCACTCTCACCAATTCCATGTTTTATAACTTTATCCGCCCACACTTTTGTATGCATATCTTGAAAATGACTTAAATTTTCCTAACCACAGAGGAAAATCAATACAGATGGTGCAATTTGAACCTATTTTTAAAATACTGGTTAATACATAAAAACACAAATTATTCATACTTATGGGGTACCTTAATGATAGTTCAATACATATGTATATGTTATAATGTTTGTGATATTTAATACTTGAATACATTTTATAATGTTTTTGATGCAGGTTAAAAATCGGTCTTTTCAAGCTTATAATTTGCTTATAATAAAATATTCTAAATCTGTCAAAACTATAAAACATTATCTTTAGCCACACCTACTGTGAAGTAAAACATCAGAATTTATTCCTAAGTGAAACCTCCTATCTATAGACTAATCTTTCTCCATCTCTCTCTCTCCTCTGCTGTCCTAAATTCTGGTAACTGCCATTCTACTCCAAACTTCCATGAGCTCAGCTTTTTATATTCTGCATATGAGTGAGATCACATAGTACTTCTTGCCTGGCTAATCTCATTTAATGTTAATATTCTCCATCATTACAATGGTGGGGTTTCATATCAAAATAATACTCCGTTATATATGTGTATATAAGTGCCACATTTTCTTCATTCATTTATCAGTTGAAGGATATTTAGGTTGTTTCCATGTCTTGGCTATTGTGAACATGGATAATGTAATGGGACTGCAGAGGTCTCTGACATGTTGATTTTCATTTCCTTTGTGTATATGAGTATATGTGCACGTATGTGCCCACGTGTGTGCCCGTGTGTGTGTGTGTGTGTGTGTGTGTGTGTGTATCCATCCAGTAGTGGGATAGCTGTCTTATATGGTAGCTGGTTTTTTTTCCAGCTTTTTAGAAAACTGTCTTGTTTTACATGACTATGGATTTAAAATTTCACCAACAGTATATAGCAGTTCTCTTTTTCTTTACCTTCTGGCCAACATCTGTTATTTTTGTCTTTTTGATAGTAGCTTGTCTGACTAGAATGAGATGATAATTCATTGTAATTATGATCTGACTTTCCTAATGATTAGTGATGGTGAACACATTTAAATATACTATTTGGTCAGTTTTATGTCTTTCAAAATTCCATTTTAATTCTATCTATCTAATTTATGTCACTATTGAATATTTGAGTTTCTGTATATTTTGGATACTGACCATTGACAAGGGTATATTTTTAAAGTTGTTAACACATTTTGTAATTTGTCTTTTTACTCTTATGATTGTTTCTTTGAGTAATAGATTCTGGTCTGACATTCAAATCAATTCATTTTGAGTTGATCTTTGTAATAGGTGAGATGGGTTCTGGTTTCATCCTGTGTATGATCCCCATTTTTCCCAGGACCATTCATTAAAAATGCTTCCCATTTTCTTATGCAGGACTTTAAAACCTTTGTTGAAAAATAGTTAATTTAGTTGTGTGTTTATTTCCATTGTCTCTATTCCAATGGTCTTTGTGTTTCCTTTGAAGCCAATACTGTTCTGTTTGATTATTATATCAGTACCTTCTGACTTGTACCTTTTGCTCAATGCTTTGGCAATTATTGAGGGGTGGGAATGCATACAATTTTGCATTGCTTTTTCTAATTCTGTAAAGGCTTCATTGGTGTTTTGATAGGGGTTGCTCAGATTCATTAGACCATTTTGAGTAGAATGGGCCTTTCACCAATATTGATATTTAGGTTTTTTTTTGTGAAAATACCAAACAGAAGGGTTAAAATTACATGAGCAAGGTAATGAGTACATTTCTTATCAAGCATTGTTGCCTCCTCCTTTGTTTACCTTTATCATCCCTGCCCTCCCATACCCCACCTCCCCCACCCCCAAATTGTAAAGTTTATTTTTCGACATAGCATCTTGTACATTTCATTGTTGCATTGGGTCCATCTGTATCCCTATTTAAGCAATTTGTTTTTTTCCCTTCCCCTCCCCAAATTATACCAACATCAAATACAGCAAAAACAGGGGTTATACCGTGGGGGAGGGACATACAAAGCAACAAAAAAAATCACCTTATAAATATGTTAGAAGCAATAGCAAGAAAGCAAAACCATTTGAGTCCTTATCTTGGGGTTCATTTCGTTTAACATCAACTTATCTGACCATTTCTGCTTGTCTCAGACATATACTAGTTACTGCATATAAGGGAAACCACCAGGACCAATATTGATTTTGTGATGCCGTCCCAGTTTTTCTGTCCTCTTTAATTTCTTCTATCAACATTTGATTCAGAGTCTTTGGTTGAATTTATTCCTAAACAGGTATTTGTTTGTTTTTGGTGTTTATTTCAGATTTTTGTAAAAGGGGTTTCTTGATTTCAGTTTCACATATCTGGCATTGGCTAATAGCACTTGAAGTAATTTACATTGATATGCACATTGAATTCAGTACATTCATTTATTTTGATAAGTTTTTGATAGGGTCTTTCTGAATTTCTATACAAAAGACCATGTAACCTGTAAACATTGACAGTTGGAGTTACTCTTCTCTGTGTATGTGGTACTGAGGAATTGAACTCAGGGCTTCATGCATGTTAGGCAAGAACTCTACCACTAAGCCACATTCCCAGCTGATTTACTCTTCTCTAATATGGTTACACTTTAATTTTTCTTTGGTTGATTACTAGGACTTCCAGCCTGTTGAATTAGCTTGGTGAAAGTGGGCAACCTAGAAAGCTTACATCTTTTCCCCAATCCAATGTTGACTGCTTTTCATATATGACCTTTATTATTTTGAGGTACATTCCTTCTACACTTAATTTGTTCATTGTTTTTGTTTCATTTGTTTTTCTCTTAAGATGGGAATAGGCAAACAAAATTGCATTTTGTGTGAACATGGATGCACATTGTCTTTATTGTATCCTGAATTACACTCTTTTGGATAATACCCAAGAGTGATATTGCTGTGTCATAGGGTGGTAGTTTTCAGTTTTTGTTTTTTTTTAAATTCTCCATACTACATTCTGTAGTTGTTGCACTAGTTTATTTTCTATCAATAGTTTAATAGCAGCCCATTCCCACTTTTGTCTTTGCTATATCATTTGTTGTTTCTATTCTTAATCATGGCCATGCTAAGGTCTGAAATTTTGAGACCGTCAGTAGCCATTCTTAAAGTCTAGAATTGTGATACCTCCGGCATTGCTCTTTTTGCCCAAAGTTTTTTTGGCTATTCAAGGTCTTGGGTTCCATATGAATTTGTAGATGACACATAGATTTTACTGGGAATTTGTAGATTGCCTTTGGAATTCTGTTAGTCTTTAATACCTTCTTGTGTTTTCTTTATTTCTTTAAACATTATCCATAAATATTTATTTTTTATCTGTAAGTAGTTATAAAAGGGATTTTAGTTCACCATGTCATTTTATGATACATCTTGGTCAATGTCACTCACTCTTCCCATATTTACCTCATCTGTCCCAACCTTGCCCATTTACCTGATTATATTTTCGCCTATATACATTGAATATTATGGTTGTCTTCACACACACTTCCATTGGGTTTTCCTCCCTCCCTGTGATCTGCCCTCTGACAAAGCATGTTATAGTTTTTTGGTATGTATTTGTTAGACTATAAGTTAATTGTTCAAAGGAAAATGCACCATTAAAATCTCCCCTTATATATACCATATTTTAGTCAGTTTGTGTATAAATGCATATAACCCTTCTGTTCTCATCATATTTGTTTATAATTTATATTTTCCATGTATGAGAAAAATCATGGTCAGTGTATTCATTGGCTGAATGGCTCATTCTATGTGCTTGGAATTCCCTAATGACTATTCTAGTGCAGATTATAGTGTGTCTACATCATCTCTCTTCATCTGTACTCTGATCCTGTTTATATTGATAATTACAGTAGTAAGGCAGGAATTCTAGGAAATTAGCCCCACTCACAATTTATGAAGTAAATACCACTGCTGAAATGATCCACATAAAGTATATATTTTTTAATTTTTATAAAATATTTTATATGTTTATCATATTTTGTTGTTCATGTAAAATATAATGCATAGGAGGAACTTAAATATTTTGTTTTTACTGAGTGAAATGTAACAAGCTGCAATTTAAGATACGAATGTTACAAATTTGGTTTAATGGTTTGTTTTTATTAGTTCAACTTTGTGGGGAAACTTCTGGGTCCACGTGGCAATTCTCTGAAGCGCTTACAAGAAGAAACCTTGACAAAAATGTCCATCCTTGGAAAAGGTTCTATGAGAGACAAGGCAAAGGTAATATTGATTGAAGACAATGGTTTCCTTTTCGGTCAGGTAATTTTATATCCTTTTTATGTCATCCAGTGTGTTAACATTTAGTATGTAAAAGCTAATTGGACCACATGCAAATATTATACATGGTGATAAGTTTATAATTATGTTTAGAAATTGAGTCCCTCTGGCCAACAAAATATATAGCATCATAAAACTGCACCTGTATGTGTGGAGTATATATACATAAAATATTAATGTTCAATTTTTTTTCTTCTAGAAGTAATATGTCACAGGTTGTGTGATAGGATTAAAATGATTACAAAGAGAAGTAAAAATTAAATGTCGATACACCATCTGCTTTGGATTTTTAGTTATTCCTTTCAATCTTTTTTCTGAGGACGTTTCAAATACAGCCATGTACTGTGTAAGTGTTTTGGTCAACCACAACAGTGTGTATGAATGAGTCTTGTGGTGATTTGTCTAGGTTAGAATAAATATACTCTGTGATATTCACAAATCATAAAATAGTGGTTTCCTCAGAACTTGTCACTGCTGCTGAGATAGAACTAGATTTGAGCTCATGGTATATATTCTTTTTTCTTTTTAATATTGAATATACTTTGTCATGCTGTTAAACATAGATTTTTAGTGTTTGGATAATAGTTTAGTATTCTAAAATGTATTTTCCTTGGATATATTTACATCTTAATTTATTGACAAGTTTAACATTACTAAGTTATTTTTATTGGCCGTTTCCATAATATTTTGGAAGAAAATTTTACATAGCAGAATACTTTTAATTTACACTGTTTCTTACCATCAGTCTTTCTCTTATTTATAAAAGATATTATTGAGATCAAATCTACTACTTTCAGTGATCTCTTACCCTGAAATGTTAAATAAAGCGTTTTAGACATAAACATTTTAAAATGAAAATTAGCCTCATTGCACAAAAGTCTATCTAAAGTAAATTGCTTGTGTAATAAAAAATAATCACTATATGTTTATTGAACACCCACTGAGAATTAGACATAGTGTAGAACATTTTATAGGCATTACTTCAGTTATCCTTGGTGAAAAATGGTAGATAATGGCATTCTTCTAATTTACAAGTAGAAAATTGAGGTCCAGAGAACTTGAGTTACCATCTAGGAGAAGCAGGAATTCATTTGATTATCTTAATAAAAATTAATAAAATGAAAATATGGCTTTTTGACATTTACCTATATGTTTTCCACTATTGCTATGGAAATCAGGGCACGTATCAGGCTGTTGTGGAGAATAGTTTAAAATGTCCATTTCCAGGTCAGTCGAACTGGTTAGAAACTCAACATGAATTTTCAGTACATATTTGTAAATTAATCTTAGACATGGCCAAGTTTTGTTCATTACTTACTGAACATGTTATTTAAATTCTTTGACTCTTCTGTTTTGGGATTAGGAGAAAATGAAACCATATTATGGGTCAGTCAGAAATTCCATGTGTGTATCTTGTAGGAACTTTGTACTTGCTGGTATTCTAATTCAATCTTTAATAAAATGATCTGGTAATGAATACATGGAATGTGCGTGAAAACCACAGACAGGGATCCATTATGTACTTACTTTGTACTTGATTGTAGTTAATCAAGTTCCTTAGTCTAAAGCCGTGTTTTAGTTTTTGAAGGGAGGATTTTTCTTGGTTTGTTTTTGTGTGATGCAGGAACAGTGATCAGGGTGTCCAACCATAATTTTATAAACAGAAAGGATTTGTAAAGAAGGAAAATCTCTGTCCAGATTGTATATTCAAATAATAGTACCCTCTTACCTAACTAATGAAAATGATCCTAAATATAATCAGATTGCTATCCAACTTATATAGTCCCAATGGCTTGTGGTATCCTCTGCTATTGTTGTATTGTTCACTCAGGAAAGAAATTGACAGCCAGTCACCTTTAACAAAAGGGAGTCTGTGTTGAAGGAATGCATAACTTCTATCTCTGTCAGTCTGAGATGGTTAAGGAATGAGCCATCAGATATCTGCCTCCCCGTGGCCCTCATGGCTGCCTGATCAGAGTACCTATTCTCCATCTATGAGGCATCTGGTTTTAATACATTTGGGCCTCTTTTCCAGACCACTTACCACTTAAGGAGTACTCCTCTCATTTCTGGACAAAGATGGTTGTGCAGTGGATGCTCATTTTTATTCCATCAGGATACCCTGCAGAGGGAAGAATAACACACACCAAGTGTTTTCATTCTTCTCAGTTCACTGTCATAGGCTCGGACCAGAGTTCTACATATCTCCTGACCTTACAAGCTCCTGAGTGGAGCAGCGTTAGATCAGAATCAGTTCATTGATTCTTAAGCTGTATAGCTATTTCTTCTTTTGTATACACTCAGTCTAGGAAAAGGTTCTAAATCCTTGTTAGGGAGACAAGGATAGAGTATCACATGCTAGGGGATATGAAGGTACTGTATATTTCTTGCCATTTCTCTGGGTTTAACTTCCATTCTCTTGTTTTCTAAGTCCGTACAGTAAGCAGGGATCTGATTGTAGACCAGATGACTTTTGGTCATCTCTTTTCATGGAACTGTCTGCAGTTCATATAGCATAGGAAAGTCTTGCTGTGTAGACTTCTGCTGATGTGGATGACTCTGGGATTTTGGTATTTGGATATTGGAATTCCTTTTTAATAAAATATTATTGTAAAGATGATGTATACATGGTTACATAAGTCAGGTAAAGAGTACATTTCTCTTTGGACAGTGTCACCCTGAGAATTCTTTAAATCCTCCCAAATGTTGTCATTATAAAGCTCATATTTTTACCTAGACATTATTCTAAATCATGCGTAAGAGGAATGGATATCTGCATTGTCATTCAGAAGAACAGAGATTGAATTCTGCATCTCTTTGTTGGATTCATTAGCCCTAGGCTAAGCACCAAAACCTTCCAGGATTCTTCTGGCTTTTTGGCTCTTGAATTGATAACATAAAGCCTTATGGTAGTCAGCTTTCCTTCACTGTAACAAAAATATTTGAACCACACGATATATAAGGAAAAAAAGGACTATTTTGATTTGCAGTTGTGGAAGTACTCCCCCCCCCCCGTTTTTTTTTTGGCTGGTCGTGGGGCTTGAACTATGGGCTTGGGCACTGTTCCTGCCCTCTTCAGCTCACTGCAAGCGCTGTATCGCTTGAGCCACAGTGCCACTTCCGGTTTTCTCGTGGTTTATTGGCAATAAGTGTCTCAGAGACTTTCCTGCCCGGGCTGGCTTTGAACCTCGATACTCAGATCTCAGCCTCCTGAGTAGCTAGGATTACAGGCGTGAGCCGCCGGAAGTACCCATTTTTATAGCCCCCTGTATGCTCCCTGTTTTTTGGAGTGTGTAGTGTGCAAAACCATTCATAGCCAGGTTGTGCAAAACCATTCACCTTGTGGCTAAGGAGGTGTGAAAAACCATTTACCACATGGCCAGGAAGCAAAGAGAAAAATACATTGATCTCATTTTCCCTTTGAAGAATACTTCTGGTACTTTCCCACTCGGTCCCTGTGCCCAAAGCTTTCTGCTGCCTCTTAGGAGTACCTTTTTTTTTTTAACACAGACTTTTAAAACATAGACATTTTGGGGGACATTAAGCCCCCAAACTATACAACCCCCTTTTTAATCTTTTGACTACCATAAGAAGCTGCCAATTTCCTGCTATTCTAGCAGTCTTCTCCCTCCTGTCCATAACTGTAATATTGTCTTTGCCACATGATCTATCAGTTTAACCTTATAAATTATTTTGTTGAAGGTAACCACAGATGCTGATTTAAGTCATGTGTGCTACTTGAATTCTACTGCTAATATTTTACCTTTTGTTATATAATCAGATCCTCCTTAAATTGTTAAATATTAATTTCATTTGATCCTTTTTACTAATTTGATCTGCTTAGATTCTCAGTTAATAGTGTATTTCTTTCTAAAAAGACTCTCTCAGTATTAAACTCCCATTCTAAAAATCGTTTCATTTTATTTGCTACATTGATGAAGTTATGGCAGTTACAACTGATACATATCTATCAGCTGGATATGCAACTAATAATCACAATGATGTTATTATCTATTGAGCTTTTGCTAATATTGTAAGTCAAACTGGACATTTTGCCTTACATTGAAAGTAGGAAGATAATTAGTATTGTGGCTGTGCAATAGTATTTACCTTTTCTATACTCACTTTTTGAATGCTATGAATGAGGCTTAATTCTAATGCATACCAGTGTGGCAATCCCATGAGATAAGTATGCAGTTATAATCCACATTTAAATTCAGCCCTAAGGGGAAGGATTAAGTAACCTGCCCAAAGTTGTATGGTAAGTATTGGATTGGAGATTTGAGCGAAGAGTTTCACGGTCTTTATGCTTCCCCAAATATCATATTGCCTCTCACCTTTATTAACCCATAGAATTTTCTAGTAAAGACACATTACTCTATGGAATGACACTTGGCTGTAGCTATAGAATAGACATTCCATTCTGTCTGTCCTAACCTAAGTTTGTGAATATGATCCAGAAAGTAAAATTACATTTAAATTACTTGCTATAAGATGAGAAAAGATAAAACATGCTGTTATGTGTAAATCGATTTTTTAAAGCTTCAACTGTGAAAGTGTTTCAAATTAAATTGTTTAAATGTTCTCATTAATACAAGACATAAAAGTATATACTTTTTTTTAATTTATTTATTTTTTATTTGTGAACATACTGTACAGAGGGGTTACAATTACATGGGCAGGATAATGCGTACATTTCTTACCAAGCATTGCAGCCTCCTCCTTTGGTTTACCCTTCACATCCCTTCCCAGCCTCCCCCCTCCCCCCCAATCCCAACCCTTCTCCTCCCTCCCTCCCCCCCCCCGACCAACGTTGTAAAGCTCGTTTGGACATGACAACTTATACTTCTCGTTGTTGCATCAGGTCCACCTGTATCCTTAACAACTGTTTTTTCCCCCTCTCCTCCACAAGTTATACTGATATCAAATATAGTGAAAGCAGGGGTTATACTGTGGGGGAAGGACATACAAAGCAACAAAGAGATAGTCTTATAAATGCGTTAGAAACACATGCATGAAAGAAAAAACATTAAAATACATATCTAAGGGTTCATTTTCCTGACATCACATTATCTGACCTTTTCCGCTTGACTCATACATATACTAGAAATTGCAAATAAGGGAAACCATGGGACCTATGTTTCTTTGGGCCTGGCTTACTTCACTTAATATATTTTTTTCCAAGTTTTTCCATTTCCTAACAAATGTGGCAATGTCATTCTTTCTGATGGAGGCATAAAGTATATACTTTTTAAACTTACATTTTTATTATCTTTAGTTGTACATAGATTTACCATTCAAAAATCAGTTCATGAGTACAGTGCATCTTTAAAACTACACTTATTATAGAATTCATGTTTTCAAGGAAATTTCAAGGAAATGAATAGTATATTATGGTATCCCATTTTACTCTGTTTCAGTCATTTTCTTCTGTTTCTAATGTCCTTTCTACATATTTGAAAGAGACTAGAAGTGCCTAGTGTATGTAGGCAGTGTACCCAGATATTAGGTTCTGTATCTCCTGTGTTCATTCATCTGTACCCATTCTGTTCTCCATAGCCCTACACTAATATACATGAATTAATACCAAATTGACTTTTCAGATTAATTTTCAAATTATATATACTCTAAGCTCATGCAGCTAATAACTAGTATAGATAGTTGAGGTTCAATTAAACCTGACTAGATTTTGTAACCTTATCTGTTCTCTGCGTTTCTTACTTTTATTGTAAAAATTCAAAATAGTGAGGAAAGCTAAACTGGTAAAGGGTAGACCTTCTGGCATTTGCTTTGTTGGTCGGTTGGCTAGCACTGAAATTGAAATGTGCTGTCCTAGAATTGACTGGGGTTGTCTCATGTGGTAGGTTTTTCTGAAAAGTTTAGGAAGATGTGCTATCTTTTGGACATCCTTCTAGGTATAGATTCCACTAATTTCCTTTTGGACATCCTTCTAGGTATAGATTCCACTAATTTCATCTTTCTGATTTTAATGTTTGAAGCAAAAACATGGAAGATTCAAATTCTAGTTATCAGTACCTACAAAAAGTTCAGTGATAGTGCCCAGGCCCTGAGTTCAAGCCTCAGCACACACACACATATGTACACAAAACCCACTTGTTGAACATTTTCTGTATACTCTACAAGTTATTAGGCATGGAGAATGTATCACCAGCATCACAAAATAACACAGACGTGGTTGGTATTCATTCCATGGCAGTGAGATTGCAATGAGAGAAAATAGAGAATTGTGAGTCAAGCTACGGCAGTTAGTTTAGAGAGAGGTAAATATATGCTGTGTATCAGCATCGTGGGCACACAGTACAGCCAGTACAGAAGCTAGCTTGGTGGTTGACCAGGATAGGAAACAAAGGAAGCCTGTGCAGCCAGTGGATTAATAGAACAAGGGAAGCAGGAGTAGGCAGAAGAGGGCGGGCATGCAGACAAGGCCAGATGATGGGCTGGCTCCTGGGCCAGTCGCAGAATAGAGCGAGACTTAATCCAGCAGGAATAAGATCAGATTTGTATTGAAACATTTTTTAGGGTAATATTTGCTGTTGAGGGAATCTTCTCTGACCACCATAATCAAAAAGGTTTTAGGTGATTTTGACTTTAGTTTTCTATTACTGAAATATTTGAAAATATGATGTTTTTCCTTTTCAGGAAGAAGAGTTGAGGAAAAGTGGGGAAGCAAAATACTTTCACCTCAATGATGACCTCCATGTGCTCATTGAAGTGTTTGCTCCACCAGCAGAAGCTTATGCCCGAATGGGACATGCTTTGGAAGAAATCAAAAAGTTCCTCATCCCTGTGAGTACAGTTTTTGTTCATAGTTAGCTTGTGTTTTAGAGCCATTTTAATATATTCTTAATAGTGCTTAGTATAGTAATGATTAACTGGTCTGTTACAAAAGTTTATATTTGTGTCTTAGAGACTTCACAGTGTCATTGTGAATTATCTAACATTATCTTTTCTTTATACATGAAATAATAGAGTTTGAGATAGATTAAAATAATATTGCTAAATTTATATTCAGTATGCCTATTCATGAGTACAGTGCAGCTTGATCCGTGTCATCTTCTATCTCCTACACCCCAGTTTATCCCAACTCAACCCATCCCCTCAAGTGCATATGTACATTCAGTATCATGATTTTATTTGCCATGCACCATTCCCCTCTTCATTCATCTGTTCTTTGTCCACTTAAACTTAATTCCCTTGTGTCAAGACATGTTTCAGCTTCCTGATATTCATGTTGTTAAGCTATGTTCTAATTCTTCAAGAAGAATCTGCTCCCATTTATACCATATTTTAGTCAGTTTGTGTACATTTGCATATGTCCCTGTTTTCATATATGATTATAGTTTAGATCTAACTTTCACATATAAGAGAAAACATGCACCTCCTCTGTCTTTGAGCCTACTTACTTTATTCAACACAATTTTTTCCAGGTCTGTTCATTTCCCTGCAAATGGTATACATATATACATAATGTAATGAATATATTATATACTATGTATCTTTTGAAGTCATGTACTGTAGTATCTCTTAACACAATAAAATCAAAATAGCAATAAAGACTCAAAAAAGAAAAGCCGTGGACTCAATGGATTCACAGTTGAATTTTATGAAAATGGCTATTACTACTAAAGGGATTGATTGATTTTATGATTCTGAAGTAGAATCCCTTTTGTACCTTTGTTTTGTCTTAGTGCTGTGGCTAGGAATTCCAGTACTATGCAGAATGAAGGTAGAAAGCATGGACATCCTTCTCTTATTCCTTACTTACAGGAAGTGGGTTCAGTTTTTCAGAATTTAGTATGATGTTGGCTGTAGATTTGTAATATTTACTCTTTATTATGTTGACGTATGGTTTCTTCTATTCATAACTTCTTCAAAGTTTTTAATTAAAAAAATGATGTTAGGTTTTTTCTGTATCCATTGAGATCAGGTAGTTCACATCCTCAATTCTGTTGAAGGGCAGTATAATATTTATTGTTTTACATATTGAACAAGCCTTGCAACCCTGGGATGAAACTAACTTAATCATAGAGTATGATTTGTTTTTTGAGTGGTTGAATTCAGTTAGGAAGCATTTTATTAATAAAATTTGCATCTGTATTAATCAGAGAGTGATCTTTAGTTTTCTTTTTTGTTGAATCACTGTCCACTTCTTGGATGAGTGTAATGAGTTTGGTAGTGATTTTTTTTTGGTAGTGATTTTTTTTTTTGGTAATGATTTAGTGGAATTTTTTTAGTCATTATTTATTTGAATTTACTTGAATTTTTCAGTTTTTTTTTTTATGTTGGTATACCTATTGGTGTCCCAGTTTCAGCCTTTCTTTTCTTCATCTGTTTTCCTGTGTTCCTCAGAGTAGGTCACTTTAATTGACCTCTCTTCAATTTAACTAGTTTTTTTTTTTTGCCACTTCCAAGTCTGCTGTAAAGTTCATCTCTCTTTTCATTGGTATTATTGATCATTATTTTTTCCATATCTTCTTTTGCAGTTCCAATATCTGGGCCCTCTCCAGCAGTTAGTTTCTCTCTTCCTCTTTTTCCATGATATTTGTGTTTGCTTCTGATTTTAACCATGCCCTTCCAGGAAGGTGCTGTGTCTATACTGTACAATGGTTGGTAGAAGCGTTTTCCTGCTTTCCTCTCCTAGAGGAATTGAATTAGTATACCAATTAGTCTAAGGAGAAGGTGTAGTAACCTCCCCAGGCCAAATTTCCTCAGATTCCTACTTTTCTTAACACAATTTGGCCATTTTTCATCAGTAAATTTATTATCTTCAGCTTGTTATATACCTTCAGTTAGATTCCGAACTGTGAAAATGATTGCTTCATAGGTAAGCTTTGATAACTCCTCACTGACCCAAAAGGACCATGTGCTCTCATTACCTTTATTCTTTACGTTATTATGGACCTTTGTCAGCATATACATATTTGAAATTTAATGTTACTTTTTAAAATACCTCCCTAATCTGTATGCAGATTCTAGGATTCATTTAGCCAGTCTTCATATCAGCAGTTTGGGTTTTTATGTCAAGATTACAATGCCATTAGTGATCCTAGAATTAACCTTTAACATAAATATTGGTATATTTTGGCAAATATCTCTGAAAAATGAATTCTTATCAGAGAGATCATTGAATTTCCATTAGTTTTCATGATTTCATTAAAAACTATTTTTTTTCATTCTCAATGGCTAATGTGCATTTAGACATTAAATTTACTTTCATATAACTGTTTAGTTAGAGGTTAAAAATCCCTTTTACTTCATAGTTAATGACAGTGTTGATATTAGAGTAGATTCATTTTTTGGAAGGAGAATAAAAATAAGTTAGCATGTATGATATGGAATTTTTAACTTATTTGACTATAATGATTGAATCTGTAGTACTCTTCTAACATTAGAGGCAATTATAAATAATTCAGAAAATTTCTGTGAATCTTCTGTCCACATTGAAAATATCTTTACGTTTCTTTTATTTAAAAATCCTTCTTTGTTTCAAACTGTGGTCATTTCTATCTCTTTCCTTTTCTTAGCCATATGAGGAGATGGTATCCCTTGCCTTTACTTTGTATTGTGACTTATTTTCATTCATCTTTTATCCTACTGAAATGAACTGTGGTCTAACCTGCTCCAAGCTCTTTTTATGTGGGTGATTGTTTTATTGTCAGGAAATCCTTTGGAATTACCCGAATGTGAATACAACTTTGACTTCCTATGACTTCTCTTTGGTTTTCTGACCTGACATTCATCTTATTTTCTCATACAAGCTAGTTAGATTGAATTGCAAATAATAATGCCCATATAGCACTTACATGGAATTTTAATCAATTTATAAATGCTTCATTTTTGAAAGTTGCCTATGAAAGGAGTGATAGCTGGTTATATAGAATTTTAGCTTGGGGAAAAATACTTTTTCCCCTTATCAAAAAATTTGTTTATTTTCAATTTAATAACCTCATTTAAAAAAACTATATCATTAAACCATAGTTTTTCTAAGTGTGTGTGTGTGTGTGTGTGTGTGTGTGTGTGTGTAAAAGTCTATACCTTTCCTGGGGTTTGAACTCAGGACCTTGCTGTCACTGAGCTTTATTGGCTCAAAGTTAGCACTGACCTCTTGAGCCATACCTGTACTTAGCTTTTTGGTGGCTATTTGAAGATAAGAGTCTCACTGACTTTCCTGCCTCAGCTGGCTTCAAACCACAATCCTCAGATCTCAACCTTCTGAATAGCTAGGATTATGGTATGATCTACAGTGTCTAGTTTACTTTTGTATTTCTAATAGGAAGCAAACTCCACTTTCTCTTTTCTGTATAGGACTACAATGACGAGATCCGGCAAGCTCAGCTTCAGGAACTGACATATCTGAATGGTGGTTCAGAGAATGCAGATGTTCCAGTGGTGCGAGGGAAGCCCACCCTGCGTACAAGAGGTGTAGCCACCCCAGCCCTAGCCAGGTAAGTTTAACTGGTGCACTATTTTTTAGGTAAATGTGCCATAGCAACAGTTTCACAGTTCATAAAGTTATACAACAGATCATATTAGTACTTAGAACTAGACCTATGAGTGTACCTATACAAAGCCTGTGTTCATACACCATAGTGTCACCCTGGGGAGATTGACTTTGGAGTAAGATATTTAAATCTAAGCTTTCTAATTAACCTATTCTATTTACGAGCTGATAGCTTTGGAGTAATTATTATTTAACACTAATTCTTTGAAATGCAACTTTTTATGCAAATAAAATGTTTTGATACACACATTAAGGAGCTGATTCCCTAGTTTTCCCATTGGAAGGTTGGCTGTATCAGGACACCGATATAATAAATGATAAATGCAGGGTCAGCTACCAAGTGGGTTCTGAATGCCCATGCCATTTTATTATAAATGCTCTAATATAGACATTACTGATCTGCTCCACAAATAAACAGTTTTTATTTTTGTCTTTGGTTAGTAATTGCTTTTAATAGAAAAGGATTTTAAAGAATAAAAAAATCTGTTATGACTATCTTAGATAATTAGTTTTCATTTTTAAATCTGTATTCTAGAAGAAGTCAGTAGAGAAAGGGCATCCCCCTTTTTTTTGTCTGTTTATTTCGACAGAATGTCCTTCTGTGTAGCCCAGGCTGGCCTGAAGCTTGTCCTCTCCTGCCTCTGTCCCCTCTGGTCTGGGATTACTGGTGTGTACCATAATGCTCAGCTGTAACACACAGATTTAGATATCCTGGTGATTATGTGGATCTTTTCAATTTAGACTTTGGCATTTTTTTCTGTTTCCAAGATTATTTAAAGAAAGTAAGATTTGCTTTAAAAGGCAACTGCACACTGGATTGGGCACGATACAATGGTGTTTATCTTAAAAAAAAAAAAGAGCTATGTATAGGGTTGTTGTTGATTTCATGAGACATTACATGTTATAGTCTCAGTAAAGCCAATCTCTATAATGTCTATTTCTTCTACCATTACATTTACTTGTAATCATAAGACATTACTTATATGCTTTATTAGTGTTCTATACCTGCTGTGAAAAATTTCCATGAATTTGATATTTGAAAACAATAGGAATTTATTCTGGCATACTAGAAGCAAGATGTCCATACATTATCATTTGTCCAAAAGCATGTTGGCAGGGCCTTGTTCTCTCCAGAACTTGGGTGATATTCTTTTCCTTGTGCCTTTCAGTTCCTGACAATGGACCAGTGTTCTGTGGCTTGTGGCTACCTCCTCTCCTCCCTCCTCACATCTTTTTTTTTTTGTTTTTGGTCACTTGTAGGCCTTGAACTCTGGGCCTGAGCGCTGTCCCTCAGCTCTTCAGCTCAAGGATAGTGCTCTACCACTTGAGCCATAGAGCCACTTCCATTTTCTGAGTGGTTTATTGGAGATAAGAGTCTCATGGACTTTCCTGCCTGGGCTGGCTTTGAACCACGATCCTCAGATCTCAGCCTCCTGAGTAGCTAGGATGACAGGCATAAGCCACTGGTACCCAGCTCCTCCTCCCATCTTCATTCCTGCTTTTCCTCCTGTGTCTATGATATCACTTTGGCTCCCTCTGAAAGGATACTTGTGATTGTAGTATGTGATTATATGTTTATTCCAAAATGTTGATGGCCTGGTAGTATTCAGACTAGTTCATAGTCTAGTTTAGCTTTATCTTTATTGTAAAAGTTTGTGTGTTTTACCAGGATCTGCCATATACAAAATAATATGCTTAAAATACATCTTTAAGTCTTCAAATTTGTTTTGTCCTTTCGTAACATGTCTCCAGGGCCTACATGAAAAATTATCTTGAATCCAGCATAGACATTGCTTGTCATTTATAGCTGTGTCATTGTCTTTATGGTAGAAATCCTCTCATGAGATTATTTTAAGTTTGCATTCGCATTCTGATCCTGAGTTTTCATTTGTGGTGGAGTTTTCACTAGTTCAATGCTAGACTTCAAAGATATGTGTGTACATGCTTGTGGTCAGCAAATATTTATTTGAGATTCTAAGCATTTCTTACAGTCAAATCTGTCAATACACTGTGTACCCCCTCACACCTACTGTATTCTCTGTTTGGTCCTATATTTGTATTTTCTACTTTTATTACTCTGTTAAGCAGGCCATTCTCACTTCTTTCCTAGAGACTTTGCTCTGATTTGTTCTTCCGTTTCCTTGGAAAACTTGATTGCTTGTCTTCAGGTTCTCTGTCTTTTAGCCTCTGAACCTGTTCTCTATAATGTCTTGACCTAAATAGACTTCTTGCTAAACACCCTTTTCTGATCAGCTGATCATAAGTAGCCATCTCTTCTAATCTAGAAGCTAGTACTTAATACTCTGTTGGATGACTTAGTATGATTTATTAAGCTGAACTCATTTTATTTGATCATTTATTCACTGATCATTCCTTATTGCACTGTAAAATCGTAGACACTTGAGTCCCTAGTATGAGGCATATGGTAAAACTTATTAAACAATCTACAGTAACACATTCCTTAAAATACTCTTGTTAGCATGGTTTTTATTGTTGTTGTTACTTAACTAAACTACCTAAGCTATTGGCTTTGTGGGAATGGTCACATGGCTCTAATAACTTTGCAATCCTATAACAGAACAAGTTATTTACCCACTGGAATTCTCATGCATGTTCCACTGATAACACTTCTGATGCTGAATATAAACTATCTGAACTTAACTCTTACAGTGAGATGTGAAACAGGTTGTTGTTGTTGTTGTTTTAGCTTTAGTTCCAAATGAGAGTATAAGCTTATACGTTAAAATAGCAGCTTAAGACAGTTTGAAGTTCTTTTTATCTTACTGACCCTTCTGTGGTCAAGATGATTACAATTAGAAGGAATTAGGGAAGCAACACTGATGTAGAATGGCCTCCTTTCACTTTTTCATTTTCTCCACTGGATTTTCTTCCCCATATTTTCTGTAGTGACTTTGACAACAATTTTCGACCCTTAGTATGCTCACTATATTCCTGTCTTACATGCATTTAGTTTTTCCTGCCTTTTTTCTCACTAGTGGAACTGGGACATATATTTTGACCCTTGCTTTGTTTGCCATCTGTGTATTTCCTGGCATTTTTTTTAAAAAAACCTCTCTTAGCCCCATTTCCTTGTCTGTAAGTGAGCAAGATAGAGACCATTCTCCTAGTATCAGGATCACATATGAGTATAACTATCACATGGTATCACCCAGAAGTCTTCAATATATGTGTTCTTTGGATAATATTGTTTCACACTCTGTCCCTGAGCCATAAATTTGGTCTTGGTGTGACTAATTGTGCTAGAATACCTAAATATCTTAATTTGGGGAGGGAAAAAGATACCTGCTTCTTATTTGCTATAGATTTGATATGGATAGGGGACCTCAGTTTATTAGAGGTATAAATGTATGTGAAGATTGGAATGTCAGATAATATGATAAATACTGTGAATTTTCTTGCAGAGGAAGAGGCGTTACAGCCCGGCCAGTTGGGGTTGGTGTACCACGAGGAACGCCAGCTCCGCGGGGAGTCCTCTCTACCAGAGGGCCCGTGAGCCGGGGAAGAGGACTTCTTACTCCCAGGGCTAGAGGAGTGCCTCCAAGTGGGTATAGAGCTCCACCGCCACCCCCAACACAAGAAACCTACGGAGAATATGTAAGTGCTAGTGTCACACTTTGTTAATCAGTGCTGCTCTATCCAGATATACCACTTGGCACCTTAACCAAGTACTCTTCCTCTCCTTTCAGATGCCAGATATTCTTAGTTTAGCAAATATGTATTGAATGCTAAGTAACTGTTTGGTATTACAAGAATAAAAAATTTCAGCGGTGGGGAATTAACAAAACTATGGTCAAGGAGATATATTATCAAGTTCTTACATGAATTTATTGGAACATTCTTCATATTCTACTTTAGGGTGCCTCTGAATAATTCAACCAGTAAAAAAAAACAAACGATTGTCTAGCTGGGCGCCAATAGCTCATGCCTGTAATCCTAGCTACTCAGGAGGCTGAGATCTGAGGATCGTGATTCAAAGCCAGCCTGATCAACAAAGTCTGTGAGACCCTTATCTCCAATAAACCACTCAGAAAACCGGAAGTGGCACTGTGGCTCAAATGGTATAGTGCTAGCCTTGAGTTGAAGAGCTGAGGGACAATGTTCAGGCCTAGAGTTCAATCCCTATGACAGACCAAAAAAACAAACAACAACAACAAAAAACACAACAAAACGATTGTCTAAATATGCCAGGGTTATTTTGTTCTTGAATGTTTACTTTTAATATTTACAAATTTTTAGTGAAAATCTTTTTCACTAAAGAAACAAAAGTTCCCTATTTTATAATTGATGCAAATCGTTTTATTATTTATTAATTCTTTGATATAGTTAATAGGACTTAGCAGAAAGAAACACGATCATGAAAAGAAGGGAAGGAGGGGAGGAATTGGGAGTATAGTATTGGTGCTTGCCATTGCTAGACACTTGCACTACTGCTTGGGCAGCCCCATGGACCTAGCTGTCCTTTGTACTTTAGTTATTTTATTTTTGTATTTTAATAGAGTCTTATGTTTATACCTAGATCAGCCTGGTCAGTGATCCTTATGTTTCAACTTTTATGAAACTGGGATAACAGGGCAGGAACTACCATGACCAGCTTTTTATTGGACTCTCACAAACCCTTTTCCTCAGGCTGACCTTGAATTTAAATCTCAGTCTCCCTAGGAGATTGACTTACTCTTTAGGAGTAAGTCATCACTTCTGGCCAGGAAAGGAATTCTATACAAACACCAGTCTCCTGGGACTTTTAATATAACTTCCTAGTTTATGATAAGTTGATAACTTTCTAGTTCATGAGGAAGAGAGAAAGTAAAAGCAGCAGATACATGACTCAAATATTAAAATGAGAGTGTATGAACTGCTGTGAGAGAAAATATTAAAATGAGAGTGTATGAACTGCTGTGAGAGAGAAGTAGTGCAAGGCTAAAGTGTAAGAACTAATCATATTTATGTGGTGTTTTGTTTCAATCTCTTGTTAGGCCCTTGGTACCTAGTCACCATTTCTACAAAGTTGCAGTAAACCCCAACAACCTCTTTAGCTTTGTCTATGTCCAGTCTTTCTTGTTCTCCTGAACTTAACTGTAATTTCATAACATTCTGTGTCCTCTTATGCTTCAAGGCTTGTGTTTAGCATAGAATGATCTCACATTTTGTCTCATTTCCTATTTCTTGTACTAGACTTGAACTATTGCTAAAGATCACTCAGAGGAGGTGATTATATATATGTATTATAATACATATTGCATGACTCCCTCCTGAACCAGTGGCAGGACAGGAATCAACATTTCTGTCTTTATGCTTGTCAGAGATCACTGTATACTTAAGAAAATTACATAACTGTAACAAATTCTCCACTTTTCTTTTCAGATGTGGCTTCATCTCTTCTCTTTTTACTCATAAAAAATTGAATATGTTCCTGTTTCCTAATATTCTTACTAAAAAGACAGTGATAATTACATCTTGAGTTCTTTTTTTTTTTCCTTTGGTTGGTCGTTGGGCTTGAATTCTGGGCCTGGACATTGTCCCTGAGCTCTTCAGCTCAAGGTGAGCACTCTACCATTTGAGCAACAGGGGCACTTCTGGCTTTCTGGTGGTTTATTGGAGATATGAGTCTCACAGACTTCCCTGCCCGGCTGGCTTTGAACCTCTATCCTCAGATCTCAGGTTCCTAAGTAGCTAGGATTACAGGCTTGAGCAACCGGAACCCTGTACATCTTGAGTTATTTTACAAATCTTGAGTCTTTTGAAGGGAGTGGCAACTATTTGGACTATCTCATTTTATGTAGAAGCAACATCAGCCTCTTTCTATCTTGGTGCACCTAGTCTTCTTAGATTTAATATTGGTATGGCTGCATGATGTGCTGGTAGTTGCCAGGCAGGAGATGTGGAAAACCTGGGTCCTAGCCCTCATTCTACCATCTATTTGGAATGACTTAGGATATTTGCCTTTTGGTTTCACAATCCACATATTTCAAAAAGAGTTATTGCCTTTTTCACATGTACTTACCTTTCTAATCAAAAGATTTCTTGAATTGCTATTGTGTGGGCCAGACATTGTTTTTTGTCTCATCTGATGGAACATAATCAGTCTAGAAAGAAATTCGCTATATGAACTAGAAATTCTTGTCCAGGATAGGAAAAACAAAAGCAAATGAAATTTTTTTTGTTTTTTGGTTTGATACTTGTTTCTTTAAAAAAAAAAAACAAAAGAGAGAGATGATGAGAAAGGCATTGACACAATTGAGTTTCCAATTTTTCTGCTGAAGAGATTCACTCCCATTCTTATCTCATGGATGGTGGCCCTGGCTTCTTTGGAGAAAAGATGTGAGAACTCTGAAGGGTTCATATTCACCGCTTATATTCCATACAACATCTGGGGTTGCTCAGGCTCTGTTGTCATCACACCTCAGATTTTCAACAAGCACCAGTATTCTGTCTGGCTCTTGTTCAAAACATAATAGTCATATTTTCCGTCATTGTTTTAATTTGTGTGGAAGGCAGCACTAGCAGTTTTTATTAGCTTATAAAGTAACAGCCATTGCATAGCCTAAATGATGGGATGCTTTACCAGATATGCTTTAAGTGGACTGGTGGGTACTCTACTCTATAAATATTGTCATGGGTGAATTCTTCCCCAAGGAAGGAAGTTAAGGGTTCTGATTACAAATACAGTCATTGTCTTAGTAACTGAAAATATTCCTGGGACTTCTTCTTTAATAGCCAACAAAGATTTTCTCAGCTGAGCATCACATTTTGTAAGCCCTTTTAACATGATTACTGTAAAATCTTCAGAAACTGTACACAGTGCAGCACCAACACTGGGGGTTGCTGGTGTGAGCAGTAGACACACAGCCTCTCTGTCCTCACAGTGACTTGCATCAGCAATATGCTGATGTTCTTCCTGTCCTGACACAGCTCCAATTAAGTTTTTCCTAACTGCACCATTACAGCTAGGCATTCACTAGCCTCTCTCCAGATACTAACCATTGGTTTCAGCATTTGAAATCCTGAATGTTACTCACATAATATTTAGCTTTGAACATCAAAAAGAGAAAAAGATTTTTTAATTTGTTTTATTTAAATACAATGGGTATACAACAGGTGTACAAAAAAGTGTACTATAACCAAAAGAAATGATGAATATTCATCCATATATAAAAAGTCTCCTTTACATATACAAAAATATTCATTGAAGTGGAATAATTACAACAATGTATTCTAAACTCATGCAGTGGACTTTTCTCCACCCCCTATTTACCCTTTTATCTCCAGTAGCTAGTATAATACCTGCATCATAGTAGGTCTTTAGTAAGTCTTTACCAATATTGTCAAAACAAAGTTGCAGAAAACTGTCACCTATGGAAAATGCAGTGAAAATAATTTTTGTTTGGTTTTTCATTATATACATACACAGTAATTTCTATGTATTATATGCATTATGATTTAGTATATAACTGTAGTGCAACCTTTAATGTTACTATTAATATTAATATCTACTTTTGAGATCAATAACATCTTATTACTCTCTACTAGCACAGTCTCTAGCACACATAGTTAATATTCACTGGATTAAACATAGAGAATTGGTAAGTTTTCCTAATGCAAGTCACCATTGATTTGACTAGTGTTTGTGTCCCTTGGAATTCAGTCCCTTGCAATTCAGATCCTTACATTAATCCTTGGGAATGGAAAAGCATTAGGAAGAAGGAGATGTGGTTGGAATCTAGAAACAAGAACAAAATCCCAGCCGGTGTCTGTGGTTTATGCCTGTAATCCTAGCTCCTCAGAGGCTGCGATCTCGATTGCTGTTCAGAGGCAGCCCAGGCAGGAAAGTCCATGAGACTCTTTTATCCAGTTAACCACCAGAAAACCGGAAATGGTACTATGGTTAAGTGGTAGAGTGCTAGCCTTTAGCTGAAGAGTTGAGGGACAGCGTTCAGGCCCAGAGTTCAAGCCCCACGACTGACAAAAAATAATAAAATCCCCAAAGCACGACTATGGTATTTATTAGCAAAAGTAAAGATATCTTTTTCACTGAGAATTTCAGAGCATCAGTAGCTCTGAAAAGGGCTTATGGTTCCTTTGACTTAAGAAATATAAAATTTAAAGATGTCTTTGAGGCTGTGGGCTTAGTTTAATGCTAGACACTTTACACTGATTCCATAAGAGCCTAGGTTTAATTTCCAGCACTGGGGGGAAAAGGCATTGACACAAATTCATGGAAATAATAGTTTCATTTCTGTAGAAATCATTTAAATATATTTAAACAACATGGGCTTTTCTTTGTATACATCCACTTAATATTTATTTCTAGACTGAAAGATCACATGGTTGTAAGTTGGGAGGTGATGGCTTATTCCTCTAATCTTTAATACTAAGGAGGCTGAGATCTGAGGATCACAGTTTGAAGCCTGGGCAGAATGTCTGTGAAACTCTTATCTCCAGTTAACCACCAAAATGCTACAAGTGGAGCTATAGCTCAAGTGATAGAGTGCTAGCCTTGAGCAAAAAAAGCTCAGGGACAACACCTAGGCCCTGAGTTCAAGCCCCAGGACTGGCACCAAAAAATAAAATAAAATTTTAAAAAATCATGCGGTTTTCAGCTCCTGGCACAGCTAATACATATTTTGAAGAAACATGTGTTTCACTATTCTTCATGTTTTGTCTACTAAAATTAAAAAAGTCCTTATACTGGTTTAAGTTCAAGACAGATACAACAAATGGTATATGTTTTGGTAATGTTTTACTAAATAAATAGCCCATTAAAAGCTTTATTATACTGAATGGCCTACTGAAGCTGAACTAATTTTTGGAGAAAGATTCATTGATTAGATATCTAACCACTTACAATGTACCTAAGCCAACTAGTCTCATGAGAGTCAAAGTTATATAGAATCCCTGAGAGGAACATCTGTTGGAAGATAAATGTATTTGACTGTAAGAGTATTACTCCAAGAGTACACAGAACATGCATGGTAGCCATTTGAGTAGGATTGGCTCATCTCTATGTTTCCCAGTCTTCTCAGAGAATACTTGGCTTTTTAAGAAACTGTACCTTCTGTCTTTTGACTAAAATTAAGTGTGGTATACATTGACATCAGCTTAATATCAAATATGTCCTCTTTTGGATTTTTGGAGCAGGGAGAGGGCATTACTCCACCCATGGACCATATATATACCTCTAGGTGTAGTGCATCGTCTTGAATTAAAAGAAAAGTGAGGGGCTGGGGAGGTGGCTCAGTGGTAGAGTGCTTGCCTTGCATGCCTGAGGCCCTGGGTTCGATTCCTCAGCACCACATAAGCAAAAGAAAAAAGCCAGAAGTGGCGCTGTGGCCCAAGTGGTAGAGTGCTAGCCTTGAGCTGAAGAGCTGAGGGACAGCGCCCAGGTCCAGAGTTCAGGCCCCACAACCGGACCCCCCCACCCCCCCAAAAAAAAAAGGAAAGTGAGAGAGAAAACAAGGCTATTCAACATGATTAGTCTCCCTACCTCTCCTAGAAATAAAATGTAAGGGAATATTTTTAATTATTGGAATCTAAATTGGGACTCTGCTCTACTTTTAACTTAGAAATATTAAACATAATTAACAGTAATTCTTCATCTCTTTTTTGAGAAGTACTTCCCAAATTGACATTGATTTATTACTTATATCCAAATAATTAAGTACCTGAAAAATTAATATAATCCATATAAATTCCGTTAGAGCACATTAACAATTCAATATGTCCATGTAATTATGCAGAATGACATGCCTGGCAGAGCCCTGCTTACCGGTGGATTCCTAAAGTGAAACCATTTGCTTTACAGTCAAACCAGGGAATTAAAAACCCCCAAACAGGTAATCAGTTTAAGTATGTGTCTCTGTAATGCTTGTATTATCCTTGTATTTATTATCTCTGAAGAACTTTGTCAATCAGTTTAAACTCAGCAGTTGAAAAAATGAAAATTCAGCCTTTATCGGGTTGTAGGAATTTGCAATTCATTTTCTCTGAGTTAGTATGGAAAAGGCAGAAACAGTGGGAGCTTTGATGAGAAGGAGCAAGGCTAAAACACCAAAGGAGGTAAAGGTGTAGACAGAAAGGAGGTGTCCACAAAGCCTGAGTCCCATAACCTTTTCATTAGTCTCTTGAGCCTATGGTGACCGCAGGCCCAAAGTCCAGGACTCCCAAGTTAGGGCTGCCTGACCCGCTATGCCGTATAAATAGATACTGTGAAGGGCAGAGAAAGGCGATTTATTATTGTATATAGCCATAGGAAGACAGCATTTTGGTACATCTTCAGCCATATTCAGAGGTACGCACACTGAAGAATTGGCGCAGAGGGTATTAAGGGATATGGATGTGTCGTTAAAAGTCTTAAGTCACAGGTATGTAGCCTGGTTGACCGTTATCTTAGTCTTGGTTTTTGGAAGTGTTCTGGAGAATTTGTGAACACTTTATTACTGGAACAGAAGAGGAATAAGTTGACTGGCAAGTGTTCTCCTGAGTTTTTGGCTCTTCTCTTAAATATGATTAAGAAAATGACATTGCTGGTTTGCAGGGCACTTTGCTTTCTATACAAGATAAATACTGGCAAAACCTGTTATTCCTGGGGCACAAGTGACTGCAAGATCATGGCCAAAGATCAAAGACACAGATGTGAAATGGGGTGAGAGAGTGGCCAGCTTTTAGTTAATTCACAGGCCCATCAGCAGATCTTTCAGATTATCTCTTACATGATCACAGTGTAATGGTAGACTTGAGGAAGTTGTTTTGGAAGCCTGAGACCAGTGTTCATAAAATAACAACTGTGCCTTAAAGGTATTTGACATGGCTTACTTGGAGTCAAATTTAAGTGATGGTATCCCAGGGATACAAATTCACATTACTATGAATGACATGATTTTCAGTGGCATCATACAGAAATCTTCATAGCCAGTTATTGTCATCTCACCCATAAAGAGAGAGCACTAAGTCTCTTCAGGATGGTTTTCTGATTAACTGCTTGGTCAGCTTCCTGCTATCCTCATGCCTTATCCACACTAGTTGCAGTTCTTTTAAACATGATCACGTGACATTCTTTCCGTATGTGTGTGTGTGTGTGTGTGTGTGTGTGTGTGTGTGTGTGTGTGCATGTGTGTGCGTGTGTGTGCGTGTTTGTGTGTTTAATGCCTTCCATATATTAACCATACTATGTGTTTCTACTACTTAATTTTCATTGTGAAGCCTTTCTAATTCAACATTGTTAGTGTTGGAGGACACATTACAGCATTTTGTTCAAAGATCATAGTTGTCCTTGTTTTAGTTCTAGAATTGAACAACAATTTATTCCATAAAGCAGAGTAAATGTTTAATGAGGCAAAGAAGTTAGGTGTTTTTTCTGTGTGTTTTTTGTGTGTGTGTGTTTTTTTTTTGGGGGGGGGAGAGGGTGTCAGTCATGGGCCTTGAACTCAGGGTCTGGGCACTGTCTCTGAGCTCTTTTGCATTTCAGGCTAGTGCTCTACCTCTTTGAGCCACAGTGCCACTTCTGTTTTCTGGTAGTTAATTGGAGATAAGTCTTACAGTCTTTCTTGCCTGGGCTAATGCAATCTTCAGATCTCCCTTTCCAGAGTAGCTAGGATTATAGGGTGAGCTACTAGTGCCCAGCTAAAAGGTTATTAGTTTTTGAGATAAAAGACTGATTGGTTATTTCCAAGTTTCATTGTAAAATAAGGATAGAACAACAGAAAAATAGAAAAATTACTAGTTAACAGGTTATTTTGGTTACCTTTGTGGTTAAGGCAGAGGAAACTTCATGTCAGTGAAACTGGCCTATTTGGGAAAGTTGATTATTTGTCTAAGTTGTAATTTCTCAGAAGATTATTCATTTTCAGCTTGGTGACATGAAAGATTTAACATGAGTAACTCTGGTGTTGAGACTTAGGAATCCCACCAGAACCCTCCCCCCCGCACACACACACAGAATAGTGTATTTACCCTTAAGTAGCATGGCTCCTGTCCATTTTAGCACTTACCCCTATCTCAGTATTTGCTTACTTCTATGTCTCTAACAGACTATCATTGTCTTTTATGTAGGAGGTATGTTTTTGTTTCATAAACTCTGCTTACCCAGAGCCTTTTAGTGGTCTGACATTTAGATAATAAGTATATAGAAGATGGATAATTTGACCTTTCTTAATGTCTACATCATTTTGGGTGTTAATGTACACTTTTTTGAGTGAAATAAAACTGAACATCTTTAGCTAATTTTAGAAAACATAACATCTAGTGAGTTAATGCATATAAAAGACAGTAATTTAATTAAAAGTTAAAGATACAAAATATATGGTTTTGACTTCTTTTCAGTGTGACTGTTAGGTTCTTATGCAAAGTATTTAACCTTTCTTGGCCTTAGCTTTATTTATTTATTTAATCTTCAGATTGGTGTTGATGATAATGTAGCTCATAGAACAGTGTCAGAGTACCTGATGTCCTTAACCTCTACTAATGTGAGAATTCCTTAATGGATATGTGTTTCTCTTGAAACATGGCTTCTACTGTCAACCTAACGATAGTTTTGTAGTAACTATTTTTGTCAAGTAGAAGCTTTGGTGTGAGAAAAAAATGGTACAGCAAAAAAAAAAAAAAAGCAAACCTTTAAACTTGGTAGACAAGTTAAAAGTGCCTGTGATTCTTTTGAATAGAAGTTTTGAAAATTATTTTTAAAAATAGATTTGGTAGAAATACATACCTAAAATCCTTTAAGATAAACAGAGATTTTCTTAGAAATTTAATCATATTTTCTAAGCCATTTAATTAGCATTTGTCATTCACTAGTGTCCCTAGGTAATATATATAGTCATTCTGATCTTTTGAGGTGTGGCTGGTGGTTTCATTTCCTATTTAGACAGTGTGATGGCACATTCTAGATGCAGTTATGCAAGTTCATCAAAATACAAAAACTCTTCTTAAGTAGGTATGTAGTATTCTTTTATTACCCAATGATAGCATGTTTAATAAAGAATATGGAAATGTCCTTAAATCACCTTATGTGGTGTGGTTGTGCCTACTTAAGAGAGGGTGAGGAAAGGCCAGGCTCTGAAAGCTATGCTTGTCTTAGGTATATGATTTTGAATTAAAAAGATAGTGGAATCTTACTTCACTTAATATAAGAAACATAGTTTCTTATGGTTTACCTTATTTGCAATAACTATAACTAGTATATGTCTGAGACAAGCAGAAACGGTCAGATAAGTTGATGTTAGGCGAAATAAACCCCAAGATAAGGACTTAATGGTTTTTCTTTCTTGCTATTGTTTCTAACATATTTATAAGATGATTTCTTTGTTGCTTTGTATGTTCCTCCCCCACGGTATAACCCCTGTTTTCACTGTATTTGATGATGGTATAATTTGTGGAGGGGAAGGGAAAAAACAAATTGTTTAAATAAGGATACAGGTGGACCCATTGCAACAATGAGATGTACAAGACATTATGGCGGGGAGGGGGTGGGGGGGAGAAAAGGGAAGGGATGGGAAGGGGAAATAAAGGAGGAGGCAACAATACTTGATAAGAAATGTACTCATTACCTTGCTCATGTAATTGTAACCCCTCTGTACAGTATTTTCACAATAAAAAAAAGAAAGAAATGCCAAAATAAAGTGCTGAAATGAAAAGAAAAAAAAAGAGTGGAATCTGTCGCACAGCTCTGAGTTATAGGGCCTGGTACATTTGTTTGTGATTCTCATGCACCTGCCCTTCAGATCCTGTGGTAGGAATATCCAGCAGGAACAGATAACCATCTCAGGCTTTTGAGCATGCAGCACTCCTGTTTGAGCCTCACCTGAGAAGGAGGGTCAGTGCTACTAAGCTTCAGACCAGCTATCAAGTCTGTACCACACTGTGAATTCCTTCCATGAAGGGAGAACAGGCCAGAATTGGATCCCAGATTCTTTAGCCACTAGTCTAACTTTTATTCGCAACATTCTCATTTGTATAATGTAAGGAGCAAAAAAAAAAAAAATAAGAAAATGAAGGAAGGAGTACAGAAACAATTAGAGACAGAATCTAAAGTGTGTATAAAGGTATCACTAGGCATGAATGATTTTTTAAACTGTGTTCTTCCTGATACATCTTATTAATTAAAGAAGACCTCCAAGCATCCGATGCTTCTTTATTAAAGCATCAAGTAGAGTCATAAGGCCAGTGAAGAAATTATAGCTCTAATTTCTTGGAAGTACAGAAGAATGATGCTGATATTTTTCTGATAAGTTTTTGGAAAATATTAAGTACTAAAATTTAAGTTAATAGAAATAAAGGTAGCTGTCATTCTTTGTTGTATTGCAGTATTAGTGTGATAGACACTCCTCTTCTAATCTCTCATTTAGTCATTGCTTCAGTTCTATGAAGGAATATGTCCAGCTCAGGACAGCTGCAGCCCAGAAGGCTTAGACAAAATCATAGTTTTCCTGTAGTCATAGCTATAGGAAGGAATGAAACTCCTGTAGCTTTACTTCCTGGTACTTTACTTCCTGCACTTTCTCAGCATTTTATGTAAATTGGTTATCTCCTTAAATCATCACAGTGTAAGTACCTTTTTAGAGTCACACAAATGGTTAGAACAGAGCTACAAAAAAAACCCTGGTAATCTGGCTTCAGAGCCATCGTTGTGTACCCTGTTAGTTTCATCTAATCCCGAACCTTGTCTTTGCACATGGATAACAAAAATGTATAGGGCCAAGTGTTCAATCTCTTGGCATAAAGTTTGCTATGTAGAATTTAAAACAAGTAGTGCATAATTAAGGAGTAGGTAGTTTTACTCATCTTTCTGCAAATTTGATTATTTTCTCATAGATAACTTAGTCCAGGTATAAAGAGCAAAAGAGGTCATTTTTAGAGAAGTAGAAGATCTGAACCTGAATATACATGCCTGACTGCCTGTTCTGTTGTTTTGTTACTCATGATGACATAAAAGTTGTCTTGAGCAGAAGTAATGCTACTAACATAAATAGTATCCTCATCTGTAATATGTGACTACAGGGACCAGCACTTCTCTATTATGATGAGAATAGATTGTTCTGAAATTTTGATGACCAAGAAACATCACTAAAGGCTTTTAGGGAAGACCAAATAAATTTTTTAAAATACATTTTATTCTCTAGTGTTGATTGTGTTTAAAGACTCAGGGAGCCACATAATCCTCCAAATTCTTTTCGGAAAAAGCTAGAGTTCACCTGAAGTTTTAATTATATGACTAATTTGGGGATTTTACACAGATGAGGGTGGTACTGACAGTAAATTTTTCCTGTGCAGTGACTACTGGCATAATTTTGGGCAGTTAGCTAATCTCTAAACTGCTTCAATTACCTTGTTTTTCCATAGTGAGAAATTTAATTAAAGCAGTGTGCAGATTGTGAAAAGGTTATTTATGAAAATGTATTTTAAATATGAATTGAATAGCCTAGGGACACCTTTTATTTTAGATATAAAGATGAAGGTTCTATAATTTTTTAATATTCACTTTACCAGAAGTAAGAGTAAGAACAGCAGTGTACACAATTTATTGGAAATATCTATCTGGAGGCTCACAAGTCCATCTTTTAATCTGTTCCCTTAATTGATTGAATGGTTGACTTACTTTGGTAATGTAAAATTTAAAAAATAATTTTTCATTTTCATTCTGTAAGTATAGGCAGATAGGGTGGGGCAGAGAGCTTTTCTTGCATCTTACTGTCTGTTGTTTTTAGTTAAAAATCCCTATGTAACTATGATGAATTTTAGGGTTGCATGTCTGCCTCCCCCTTTAAACATCAGCAAAATACATTGTCATGGGGGTGGAGAGGTGGCTGTAAAAAGCAATTTTAAATGCATGTGCATTGCCAGTTTGAGATAACTAGTAAATCTCAGCTGTCCACAGGGCCATACAATGTAGCATAGTGGTTAGAAGCAAGCTTAGGAACAAGCAGACTGTGTTCAAATCCTTTGCCTTTCTTTTTTGTGGGGGCGGAAGGAGGGTGTATATGAGAATTAATACTGGGGTTTTGAACTCAGGGCTTTGTACTTGATTGATAAACATTCTACCACTTGAGTTCAAACCTAGCCCTGTTCTACCTTTACTTGCTCTGTGACATTAGGTCAAGTGTTTAACTGCTCTCTATCTTGGATCCTATTCTGTAATAGGAATGCTAGTGCTTAATACATAGTTTGAAAATTAATTACTATACTTTTGTCTTCTGACAGTCATGGGGCTTGAACTCTGGGTCTGGGTGCTGTCCCTGAGCTCTTCAGCTCAAGGTGAGCGCTCTACCACTTGAGCCACAGCACCACTTCTGGTTTTCTTGTGGTTAATTGGAGATAAGAGTTTTATGGACTTTTCCCACCAGGCTGGCTTTGAACCGTGATCCTCAGATCTTATTCTCCTGAGTAGCTGGGATTACAGGTGTGAGCCACTGGCACCCAGCAATTACTATACTTTTTATAACTAGCACATAAAATATGTTGGTTTTTTTTCTTGTTGGCTTAGGAATGTTTTTCTACCAATGGAGCTTTATCTTTTTAGGGAAGACCCTTCCTGTGCCTCAGACATTAGTTTATGAAAGCATATTATACAGTACCATTCATACCTATCCTAATGACTGAATTGAAAAGGTATTTCAAGTGTCAGCAGGGGTAAAGCATGGTAGGAGCTCTCTTTGATGCTACTGCTGTGAAATGGGGCTCTGTACTATCTTCACAGCCGAACTTCCCTTCCCAGAACCCAGTGGTGCTGCTGGGTGATTCCTCAACAGAGTGCATGTAGAGGCACCTGGAGACTCACAAAGTAGGAAGAAGCCAAAGACCTGTCAACAATGCAGTGAGTAAGGTGAATTCTAGTAAAGTGATGTACAAAACTATTTAAGCCATGAGGAGAACCCAGTTGCTGCTCTGTACAACAACATGGATGATTTCCCCAGACATAAATGCTGAATGAAAGAAATCTGACACGAAATAGTAATTACTCTCATTGTATTCATATATAACTCCAAAGCAAGTGAAAGCCTTTTGATGGTATTGAAATCACTGAGCATAATTTCTAGGCAAGCAGACAGTATCTGGAAAAGACAGTATCTGGTACAGGGTGGGCTTCTGGGGGCTGTCATTGTTCTGCTTCTTTATCTGGATTATGGCTATACCCAGTGTGTAAAAAGCTGTGTTCACTTGATGACAACCTCTAAGCTGTGCACTTAATTTAGGGTTTGTATCTATTTATAATTTGTTTTACACCTGAAAGAAAAGTTTAAAAATATGGTCAATTTGTGAATTAAGAGAGTTGTAGTGCTAGATACACCAGATATTCTCATAGCAAAAGCTGCATATCCTTTTGAAGGATGGCTCTTAGACAACATGATAATGTAGAGATTAAGTAGGAGTAGTCTTTTTGGTAGCATTATAAACCTCTGTTGGTCTGGCGCTCCTATTTTCGTCATTTTGGTAGGATAAGACTTCTTTTCCCCTCAACATGTGCAATGTCTAAATCATGTGCATTGTCTCTCTTATAGTCAGTATTCACACAGGGCTGTTCATTGTAAGCTTGTACATGAAAGAGAATGAGTGCATCAGTGTAGTAAAACCATGACTGCTACTGTTGCATTCATTCACAAAAGCATTTCTTGAACGCTCAGTCTATGGCAGGCACTGGAATGCAGTAAAAACAAGGCTGAAGAAGGCTCTGCTCTTGGGGAGACCACATTTCTAGTGGTATCCATAGATGAAAAAACAAATAAATATTAGATATTAATAAGAATCAGCTCCAAACCCTCTTGCTGAAAATGACTCCAAAGGTACAACAAAGCCGGGCTTGTTGGCTCATGCCTGTAATCCTAGCTACTCAGGAAGCTGAGATCTGAAATCGAGGTTCAAAACCAGCCAGGGCAGGAAAGTTTGTGAGACTCTTACCGCCTATTAGCCACCAGAAAACTGGAAGTGGCGCTGTGGCTCAACTGGTAAAGTGCTCGCCTTGAGCTCAAGAGCTCAGGGCAGCGCCAAGGGCCAGAGTTCAAGCCACAGTCCGACAAAAAAATATACAGTAAAAATAACAAAATCTTTGAAGGCATAAAAACTTAAGTTTCAATGGTAAAGAAAAAGAAAGGAAAGAAAATACTGAATTGACACTGGAGAAAAAAAAAAGCCAGAGGTAAATTTGTCATTCTGATTGATTTTTCTCTTTGCCCATCATTCTCATCAGGAGTTCCTCTTCTGAATCAAAGACTATTAAAATTTTTTTAAGTGATTATTTCCTTGACTGTAGCAAGGATTGTTCATGAGTATTACAATCTAGATGCACAGAAGTTCATTTATTTTTCATATAAAAGATATTTCAATGGGAATTGATGTTCACCATGTTTGGGTGAGGCTGTGAATTTGCTAGTCTGTTTTGGAACCCAAAAAGTTTTTCCTCCCAGTGAAATACAAATATATATTCTCTCCAGTAAAGTACAATAACAGATCTCAAAATAATAATTACACATAATTGTAAGTAATAAAAATTATAATCAAGAAAAAGTCAACAATAATGTAAAGAGGACCCCACATTACAACCAGATCGCAATCTAACTACGCTCTTTATAACCATGGAATGTAATGAGATTAAGAAATAAAATAGTTAATGAGATTAGTAATCTTACTAAGTAGAGAACTGTAAAATGAATAAATGCAGGATGAAATCAACTTGAAAAATAGAAAAATTGAAAGAAGTGCAAATAAGTGAATTTAGAAGGAGATTAGACATAGGAAAAGTAAAGAAACACTAATCCTCTGGAAGTTAAATCAGTTAAAAACATAAAAACAAGCTGGGTGTCAATGATTCTCGCCGGTAATGCTAGCTACTCAGGAGGCTGAGATCTGAGGATCGCGGTTCCAAGCCAGCCTGGGCAGGAAAGTCCATGAGATTCTTTTCTTTTTTTTTTGTCAGTCGTGGTGCTTGAACTCTGGGCTTGGGCACTGTCCCTGTGCCCTTCAGCTCAAGGAGAGTGCTCTACTCCTTGAGCCACAGTGCCACTTCTGGTTTTTAGTGGTTTATTGGAGACAAGAAGCTCACGGACTTTCCTGCCCGGGCTGGCTTTGATCCTCAGATCTGAGCCTCCTGAGTAGCTAGGATTACAGGTGTGAGCCACTGGTGCCTGGCCCCGTGAGACTCTTATCTCCAATTAACCACTAGAAAAAACAAAAGTGGCACTGTAGCTCAAGTGGTTGAGCTGGAGAGCTCAGGTACAGTGCACAGGCCCAGAGTTCCAGCCCCATGACTGACAAAACACACGCACACACGCACACAAGAGATTGAGACCCATAAGCCTCACATACTCTAACATCAGACAAAGAATTTTTACATGATGCCATATTAATAAAATAATATCAATGAAAATAAGTTGCTTTTCCCTTTTCCCCATTTTTGTTCTATTCTGTTTATCTTGACATCATTCATAGGATTTGTAGTTTTATGTTGATCAGTATCTTTTTTTCTTTAGTGTATTTTCAATACATTAGACGATCCAAGCAAATATAATTATACTACAGCTAGGTGTGAACTGAGAGAGATGACATTCTAAGAATAGTTAACATAAAAACATAAACATAGACTAAAGATGGAGATAATGGCACCAAATCTTGGTTCATCGGTTCTTTATGTGAAGTCTCAGAGATTAAGTCTTATATTTGCAGAAATACTATAAATACCTTAAATTTTTTTTTGGTCGGTCATGGGGCTTGAACTCTGGGCCTGGGTGCTATACCTCAGCTCTTCAACTCAAAGCTAGCACACTGCCACTTGAGCCACAGTGCCACTTCTGGGTTCCTGGTGTTTAATTGGAAATAAGAGTCTCACGGTTTTCTTTCCTGTGCTGGTTTGAACCGCAATCCTCAGATCTCAGCCTCCTGAGTAGCTAGGATTACAGGCATGAGCCACCAGTGCCCGGCTATAGACAGATTGTTTTTTTAATTGTGAAAATACCGTACAGAGGGGTTACAATTACATGAGCAAGGTAATGAATACATTTCTTATCAAGCATTGTTGCCTCCTCCTTTGTTTCCCCTTACCATCCCTTCCCATCTCCCTCCCAACCCCGCTACCCCCCATAGACAAAATTTTAAGAATTTATTATATCCTATAAAAGACAGCTGGATAACTAGATTTTTTCTGAGTAATCACTTGAGAATGTTAAACAAAATAGGTCTATAAATAAAAACAAAGACACTTATGTTGAACAACTGTATACATTTTTGATTATTCATTGCATGACCATGGAAGTTGTTTCATGATTCCTGTTTTGCAGGTTACCAATAGGGAATCAAGAGGTTAGTGATCTCTCCAGAGTCATTCAAGCTAGTAAGTCAGAGCTGTCATTCGAACTCATTGCACTCTTAAGGCTTATAGGAAAAAGTGATATTAGTCTGGGACTGACATAATTTATTTCTTATAACCATGAAATAAGGAACCTGACCATATGATTAGATTGTCAAATAAGTCATTTTAATGCAACAGTTTGCAGACAACAAAACTCCTCTTAGAAATTGAATATGTGATTTTTATTTTTAATTATAAGGTACCTTATCTAGATAGATGTTGATCACTTTTATTAAAGTCAAGTGTTATGTAGCATATCTGTCTCCTTTTACAAGGCCTCAAAACTGAAGCAATGGTTTTAAGTAGGTCAGTCTTAAATTTTTCTTGTTTAATGTGGTTTTACCAGTTATACTCATTCTATTTCCTTTACCCTGGAAGATACCTTTTCAAGCTCAGATTTTTTTCTCATACATCAGTTTGAATTTTATAGGTTAAGAATGAATGGATGGCAGTATATCCGCCTGGTAGCCATCCTTGGCCCAAGTCCTCATCATTGCTTCATTACATTTCTTTATTTTATTCTATTTTTTATTTATTTATTATTATTATTATTTTTTGTTTCGGTCATGGGCCTGAACTCGGGGCCTGGGTGCTGTCCCTCAGCTCTTCAGCTCCAGGCTAGCACTCTACCACTTGAGCCATAGTGTGTCACTTCCGGCTTTTTTTTTCTGCTTATGTGGTGCTGAGGAATCAAACCCAGGGCCTCATGCATGCAAGGCAAGTGCTCTACCACTGAGCCACCTTCCCAGCCCGCTTCATTACATTTCTAAGCTAGAAACTTGAATGTGTAGCTTGATGAAGTATCAAGTCTAAATGAGGCAGGAATGGACAATACAAATCCATTTCTAGTAACACTTGCTGTTTTTAGTAATGTTGTGAATTGCAAAAATACCCAGAGGTCTGAAGTTAAGTTATTCAAAGCAGGGAATACAAGATTGATATTTAATGTTTCAAAGAAAATAATACAAGTGACTTGCTATCAAAATGCAAAATCTTCTTTATTACGGATTTCATTTTGTTTCTTTTTATAGTATTACTGTAACTTGCATTTATCTCAAAGAAGCATTTATTACATTTCCTACCATGTAGTTATTAATTAGTTCTTTTTCTATGCATTCAGCAAACATTACCTCATGTCTCCTGTGTGGCTGGCAGACAAGAGACTACAGCCTAGTCCTCTTAAGGATCTTGTAGTGAGAGAGAAAGGAGCATTACAGATACTGTGTGTATCCCAGCTACCATGACAGAGCCAACTAGGGGAATGATAATGTAGCCTTGAATGTTCAGATTGGCTGATCAAAACAAATGACATCAGAGGAGCTACTGCATGCCACAGCAGTGCTCCAAGCAGGACCTTGCATCATGGTCTGCAGAGCAGCAGTACAGGTACTAGGTAAAGCAGACAGTAAGGGCAAGACTCAGAGGTCTAAGAATTTGTTCTTTATCTTGTAGGAACCAGAAGAAAAGGAATGGATAGTTTAAGAAAGTACTAATAACTCACATCCATAACTAAATCTATCCATAAAATTGTCTTAGAATGACTCTTGTGGGAATTCTAACTTTAATTTTTTTTAAGTTGGCCTATAAGGGGTATGTTTTTGTTTTGTTTTTAATTTTATGGTAAAGGTGATGTACAGAGGGGTTACAGTTACATAAGACAGGTAATGAGTACTTTCCCTTTTGAACAGTATCACCCCCTCCCTCCTTACTCTACCAGGTTTTCCTTTCCCATTCCCCCAAGTTGTATAGTTCATTTCCCGTATAGTGTCTATTGAATATCACTGCTGAATTGGTTGTTGTAACATTCCACATATGTGCTATGTATTCCATTCAGTCTCCCCTTCTATTCTTCAACCCTCCTATTCCTAATGCAATTTTAGTAGGTTTCCTTGTTCAGTCTATTTTGACCATATTTGTTATTGTTTTTTTTTACCTCCATTAGATCAATTCTGTCTCACTAGTGCCCCCACACACAAGGGAATATGTGCTGTTTCTCTTTTCCCTCCCTCTAAACCCTATTAATCAACAGCTTTTGTTTCAGTTTTATGCTGGTTTCCTATATAGTTGCATTATTATCTCAATATATCTCAATATTATTTTTCACCCTCTGTCTCTCCTTTTTCTCTTTCCCCTTTTTTAAAGTATTCCTTTAGACTCATAATCTCTGTCCATGTGTGTGCATATGTATGCATGTGTGTGTGTGTGTGTGTGTGTGTGTGTGTGTAAAAATCTGTATACAGGCATGTACCTTGCTTAGGTCTAGCTTCCACATATAGTTGAAAACATAGGTATGTTATATTTTGAGCTTAGACAAATTTAATCTTAAATCCTCAACATAAAAATGCTGATATTTATAATTCAGTGACTGAAACAATTTGAAAACTTAAATAAATTGCTAATATTGTAATACTTAGAATAATTGAGTAAAGAAAGCTGCAAACTATAGTATTAAATAGTATAATATTTAATGTTTTAGTTAAAATTTAATACATTTATTTAGTTTTTAAAAAGCATTTATAATCTTTTTTTCTGCCCCATGTCCACTACAATCTTAATTCTTTAAGCACAAAAAATAATTCTTCATTTGAAGAAGCTGTGTTGTTTCCAAGTTACAAGCAAATTATTTTAAAACATATGATCTCTATTGGTTACCAAGTTAGATGCACTTGAAATGACCCCAGTCACCCTCCTCTTCCAGACCCTCACGCTGTAAACACAGGGGAATTTCTAAAAGCCGAGTAGTAATGTCACTCAATACAAAATTTGCATTGTTTAATTTGGTCCTTCATGATGTGGTTTATGGATTTTTCAGTTTTATAGTTCTGTTCCATTTGTATTGTTACTAGATTCAACAAGCTATTTTCTTCCAGGGAAGAAAGAGTTCTTATGTTTCTTTACCTCCCTCACTTTATACCTGCTTTTATTCTTCTTAATTTTAACTCAAAAATATTTTTTGGAATGGGGTTTCGTGGTGTAGTCCCTATTGGCTTCAAATATTTTCCTGCTTCCCTAGTGCTTACAGCATGTATGCATGCACCACCGGTTGGGGATCTAATTTTAATTTGTAATTTTGTTTTCCAGCAACTTTCTCTTCCTGTACTTTGAAACCAAATTTCAGCATTGATATTTCTGGAAAATATCCTTGCCCTTTCTTTTTCCCACCTAAACTGGTTTGTTTTACCTCAGGGCTTGCCTTAATAAGTTGAATTACATTTTTTTCTGTAGTTGTCTTTAATCTCTTTTCAGCCCATCTATGTCTGTATTTTGCTGCTTCCCTGATGAGCAACATGATCTCATAATATTTATTTGTTTTTGGATGACTTTCTCTTCCTTACATTGGTGGCCATTGGAAGGTTATAACTCAGTAATTGTCTTGGTGAAGAAAACTGTAGCTTGGCTTGTTTTTTTCCCTTTCCAGTTTAACAAATATTTTATTATAATTTATATATATACTTTTCCATAGTAAGAAATATATAACTCTTCTGTAAATATTCAGTTCTTTTGTAACAAAGCATTATAAAATATTGGTAATTGTCCATAAATTACGTGTAGATAATAGTATGTCCTGTGAAAATAATACTATCCTTTTGCATTACTGTTAACCTTTTTCAAAATTGGAAATATTACGGTATAACTTTCCATTTTGGCTTTTGTATTTACCAAAATGAAATATAAGTGTGATATTTTAATAGATGTTCTTTAAAAGAGAATGTATGATCGAATCAAGGCAGTTCATATTTCCATTGTTTTACATATGTATCTCTATCTGATACATATGTATCACCTATATCAAATATTACCTATATTATATTGTTTCCCCAAAATACATTTAATTATGTTGTGAAAAATATTTTTAAACATTGAAAAGAATAATCACTTCAAAACCATTCCTTTGTCCCATACCCTTTTAATCTTCATCTGTGATGATATTGGAGTTCTAGGCAAGAGGTATAATGCAGATATAATTTTGCAGTAGAATGATTAATAGTAGAACCATCTTTGCTAAAGTTCCACATGTCTTGCATAGTGCTGGACTTCGTGTACACATTCATACATACAGTTTCTCATCCCTTCAAGAGAAGTATTTGCATTTAAAGGTAACTGTCCTGGTAAAGGGGTGAGCATGTCTAAAATTCCTGATTGTAAATTACAACTGGATTAAATTAAATTGTAAATTAAAACTGGTTTAGCAGATCCCATGTGTAGTCTATACTCATTGAAGTGATTTACATTGACAACACTGATGAAATTCCAGGATTTCCAAACTCATTTAAGTATTAAGTAAATATCAAAATTATTTTTCACATATTTTTAATTCCACAACCATAGAAAAGTGATAAATGTGCTTATTATGGTAGTCTGAAGTGTGTCCCCAGATTAAGTTGGGAGGATGGCTTTTGCTCTCTAGATTGTCTTTCTGTGGTTTAGTTGTCATAGTTCTTTATATATTCTAGACCAGAAGCAGATGTATCACTTGCAAATACCTTCTCCCATGTTGTAGATTTATCTTCAGTTTCTTACTAGTGTTTGAAGGATACAAGTATTTAGATTTTATGAGTGTCATTTTATGTTTCCTTTGGTTCTTTGTGCATTTGCTAAGCTTATCTAAGAAATTAGTAACTAAGGGGGGGAGGGGGGAATGAGAAGGATTGGGATGGGGGGGAGGGGGGAGGCTGGGAAGGGATGGAAGGGTAAACAAAGGAGGAGGCTGCAATGCTTGGTAAGAAATGTACGCATTATCTGCCCATGCAATTGTAACCCCTCTGTACAGTATGTTCACAAATAAAATAAAATAAAATTTATAAAAAAAAAGAAATTAGTAACTAAGATTCATTAAGATTTATCACACCTGTATGCTTTTTACTCATATACCTTGATATATAATCCTTGATATACAATATATTGTGAATTTATTTTTGTATTCAAACTTAATTCTTCATTCCTTTACAACTGATACACAGTTAAAAAACATTTCATTCCCCCTGTGAATTGGTTTGTTATCTTTGTTAGACATGAATTTAAAATGTAAGGGCTTATTTCTGAACTTTCAGTTTTATTCTTATAGTCTGTATATCTCTAGTACTACATGATTTTTCTTCTTTTTTTTTTTTTTTTTAGTGGATTGTGGGGCCTGAACTCTGGACCTGGGTACTGTCCCTGATCTCTTCAGCTCGTGGCTAGTGCTCTACCATTTGAGCCACAGCACCACTTCTGGCTTTTTCTGTTTATGTGGTGCTTAGGAATCGAACCAAGGGCCTCATGTGAGGCAAGCACTCTACCACTGAGCCCCTACATGATTTTTATTACTACAGCTAGCTTTGTAGTAAATTTTATGAATGGTAGAATGTGTGGTCTGTTCAGAGAATGTCCGAAGAACAATTGAATGAATGCTCTTATTGGGTGAAGTGTTATATAGATGTTAGGTATGATAGAATTGTATTGCTGTTTATTTAATTTACTTCATTTTGACGTCTTTGTTATATATATATATATTATTATGTATATACACATGACTGTTATTTTGCCTTCATAAATAATAGATTTACTTTTAGGTCACTTCAATTTTTTTTTTTTGTCTGATAGCAGTGGCTCATACCTGTAATCCTAACTACTCAAAGGCTGAAATCTAAGAATTTTGATTTGAAGCCAGCCAAGCAGTAAAGTCCATGAGATGCTTATCTCCAGTTAACTACCTAAAGCCTGGAGTAGAGCTCTGGCTCAAGTGGTAAAGCATCAGTCTTGATCAAAAAATTGAGGGACTGCATCTAGACTCTGAGTTCAGGTGTGAGTACTGGCACAAAATAAAATATCTGACAGCAGATACTTTGTATTTTTATTAATAATTTTTATCTTGAGCTCTAGTTTGTATCATATTAGTATAATAGCTAATCTAAATCTGCTTTGGTCACACCTTACATTCTTTTATTTTCAAACTATTTTTTTATCTTTGATTAAAAATGCATCTGTTGTAGACAGCATCTGCTTAGATGGTTTTGGTTTTTGTTTCCTAGTTTTTACTTTTTTAATTGATATTTTTAATCCATTTACTTTTACCTAATTTGGGGATATGTACTTTGCTGTTTTTTTTCTTTAAAGTTTTCCTTAAGTTTTATGACCTTTGTAGCTCACTGTTCTCCTTTGTGGGTTGGTGTGTGTGTGTGTGTGTGTGTGTGTGTGTGTGTGTGTGTGTG
>NW_012267298.1:7838791-7966472 GCF_000151885.1 Dipodomys ordii
GTGTGTGTGTGTGTGTGTGTGTGTGTGTGTGTGTGTGTGTGTGTTTTCTAAGCCACTTGAATTCACTTGTTTTTCTGCATTATTTGTTTTCCAGTTCTTTTCCATGCATGTCTTTGGAATTATAAATCATTTCAACAAGTCTTTGCAATACTTAATACCTCCGTTTCTTCCTGACTTTTGCTTTGGTACTGCCATACCTATATAATAATAAGAGTATCAGTGTAGTATAATTAATGTCTTCATGCAGTATTCTTTTGAATCAAATAGAAAAAAAGACTCATACCAAAAATATATTTATATTGTATTTTATATTTACTCATATATTTATGTCTACTACCAGTCTTTATTTTCTTGTGTGGATTCAAGTTACTGTCTAGTGACATGTCATTTCTCCCAAAGGACTCTCTTTGATTTTTCTTGTAAAGCGTATCTTGAAGAATAGTTTTGTTGGGTGTAGGATTTTGAAACCAGGGCTTCTTATCCCTTCAGCTTTACCACTGAACTCTATTCACAGTCTGAATACGAAGTTATTAGTTGACGGTCTTTTTACTCAGGACATGCCTTCCTACTGTCTTCTGTCATCCTTAACTTCTAAAAAACAGATATTAAGGACATCAGGTATATATTGAGTTGCTTCTCTCTTGCTACTGCTAAGATTCTTTGTTTTTTTTTTCAGTAGTTTAACAATGACATATTTAGCTGTAGTTTTCAGGTTTTTCTTTTTGTAACTGTTGAGAACTTATTGAGCTTTTTACAAATGTGATATTTTTCATCAAATTATGGAATTATTTGCCAGTGTTCTCTAAATACTTTTTCTGCACCTTTTATCTCTCTTGTGGGTATCTCACTGTGCCTATGTTCACTCTTTTGATGGTGTCCCACAGGTCTCTGATGTTCAGCTTGGTTTCCATTATCCATTTCCATTATTAAACCAAATAAGGTCAATTCATCTGTCTTTAAGCTAACTGATTATTCCTGTCTAATCATATCTGCTGCTGAACATATCTTTGCAAGTTAAGAATTTGGTTCACTTTTGTATTTTCTTTATGCTACTATTTTCTACTCGGTGAGGCATTGGACTCACACTTTCCTTTAGTTGTTTATAAATGGCAATCTTTAGTTCCTTGGCTATATTTAGGGGAGCTGATTTAAATTCTTTTTATAATAAGTTTAATTTCTCAGCTTCCTCAGAGGAAGATTTTATCAACTGCTATAATGTAGAATGACTATAATTTTCTGTGTCAGTTTATCTTTTTTTTTAAATCAGACATAATGTTATTTACCAATTCTAGAAGTCAGATTTTTCCAAGATGTTTGTTTTTGTTATTTAGTTTCTATTCTAACCTAATTCTGTATGGTCTATATTTATTAGTGTGTTACCCCTGTTGTCTCCTCTGCTTTACTACTCCTGATTGGAGTCAGGTTTTTGTACAAAATGAGCGTTAAGTTGGATAAGCACAGATAAAGATAGTTCTCTGAGAACAAGGCTTCGAAAAAGCTTTGGTTCTGTTCTGACTTCTCCACATAGCCACTCACTGTCTGGGCTCTGTGGCTTTTAAGGCCTGTTGAGAGTTGGGTGGAGGAAATGTGAATGTATAAGACAAAATATCATAAAGCAACTCACGGTTTTTACTGGTATTTCACCTTGCTTTTCATTTTGTTTTTTAAAATAAAGAGTCCAAGCTCTGGTTAATTTCCAGGATCCTGAAATGGTGAACCTGACAATTTGTTTCAGTATCTTTTTGCTTTGGTAGAGGGAACATTTGGAAGTTCTTTTTTGTTGTTGTGGTGGTGGTTTTTGTTTGTTGTTTATTGTCAGTCAGTCCTGGGTGCTGTCCCTGAGCTCTTCAGCTCAAGGCTAGAGCTCTACCACTTGAAAAACAGCTCCACTTCCAGCTTTTTGGTGGTTAATCAGAGATAAGAGTCTCACAGACTTTCCTGTCCGGGCAATCCTCAGATCTCAGCCTCCTGAGTATCTAGGCGTCTGGCTTGGAGGTTTCTATACTACCATTTGAGCTGAAGCCACTCTGTACTTTCTTTCCACTCTACTTGGACATATAATTAATGTTTTCTGTTTCAGTGAAATACACTACAGAAGAACAATGCTTTCTTCCCTGAAAGTTCTCTGAATGTCATGCTTCTGTTATATTGTAGGACTATGACGATGGATATGGCACTGCTTATGATGACCAGAGTTACGATTCCTATGATAACAGCTACAGCACCCCAGTCCAAAGGTGAGTGGTTCTTCACTGCCACACCCACATGGACTCTTGCATTCTGTGCCCAACCCCAACCCTGCATGGATGTGCTCTGGGAGGTGTGACACCAGTCAGTGCTTTCTTCTGTTTAGAGGAGCACAATCTCTTCTGCCAGCTAGTAGATACTACCCCATCCAGATTTATTGTATCATTGAAGTTTTCAAGCTTATTCCAAAAATTTGATCTCAGAAGATTTAACTATTCAGTCCTCTGTCATATGGGAACTGAGAAATGTGAGAATGCTTGCCTTATCAATTCTTAGAGGAGAAAATGCCAAAAACTGAGTTTCCTATTTATAGGACATTTCTATTTCTTAGTAGTGATGCCCATTTCTAACAACTTCAGATTCCTCCTTGTGAGTAAGGAGTGAGACTGGTCATTTTGAAAAGAGGTTACCTAGGAATATATATTGTCAGAGGCCCTTTCCCCCCCAAAAAAAGAGCTCTCTAGTTTTCTTTCCTGATAATATTTTTTGATGGTCATTGATAGATGAGTCAGTGTTATTCTGATCAGAATATTTTCCTACATTCCTAGAAAGCTTTTGTTTATGCTTTGGATGACAAAGATAGATATGCATAAATCAAAATATTGGTTTTACAGTGATTATAAAGTATAAAATATAGGCTATGGTTATTTTAATGAGGCATTAATTAAATCAACACGGTGCAATTCAAGCTTTGAACATACAGCTTCTCTTATTTTTTAAATCTGATGCTAGGGTAGATAATGGTATTAAGTAATTGCATTTTGCTCATGACAAATTTTTCCCTATATGTCATTGGCTGACAAATTGTTTTTTATCAGTGGAAGTCTTGTGCATCCTGCTTGTATGCTTTGATGTGTGGGGATATAAACATTTCTAATATTTGTTGAACCCAATGATGCATATCAGGAATGATGTCTAAGAGTTTTCACATAGCTAATCATTTAGCTATCTCAGCAACTTTCTGGAGTGTGGAGCTGTTTCCATTGAATAGATGAAGTATAGAAAATTAAGTAATTTCCAAAAAATCACACAGTGAAAGGGTAGATAAAATTCTGAATTATAATCTTCTAACTCAAAGATTTGTTCTTTATGAAAAAATTAGACCCTTCTCTGAATTTGTTTAAAAACATAATTATCCACAAATATTTCTGGTAATTTTCTTCTTTAAAAATTTTAAAGATATAGTTTCATACTACAGCACAAGCTGCCCTCAAACTTGAATCCCTTCTGCTTCAGGCTCCTGGATGCAGGAATTACAGACTGCTACCACCATACCCTAGAAATGTTTTTGCTTGCAGTCTGAATTCCCCAGCAAAGTGTTCCATCCTCACTGCATTTCCTGAGTGTGTTATATTTCTGACACTGTTTCCTAAGTTTTGTAGGACCTACTACCTAAGTCAGGCAAGCTGTCAACCCAAACATTGCCTATACAGTAGAGTCTGTGCTATAGGAGAGGAATTTGAATGAAAGAGATTCCAACGTGTATTTGTGATGACCTGCTGATGAGTCCTAATGAGTCCTAACTCGGGTGGTCTGAGTGCAACTGCACATTCCGTAGCTCCTTTCTAGACTCTGGACTAACCCTTCTATTAGTCCTATCTCCATTTCTATTCCAGGTTCCATGTGTAGGGCTTTCAACTTGTAGTTGCATGTTATTGTGAGGATCTGAATACCTGCTGTGTTCCAGATACTATCCTGGTGCTTCTTGAATGTCATTCCAGTTAGTGTTGACAGGTACCTATCCATTCCTGTGCAGTAATATCACTAACTATTGTTAACAGATGAGAAAACTGAAATACCACTTTTTATTGAAGTACATGTGTACTACAGGATTATAATCCACATAATCTTCTGACGTTTGGTCTTGTTTTTTGTTGTTTTTTTATATATTTGACACGAAGAACCAAATTTAAGGTACTTCATCTGTTAAATTATCTCTCCAGAGGAGCCATGTCCCAGTGAACTGATGGAGAATGAGAAGGAGCCCTTATTTGTTTAGAGCCTATTCTAAATCACATATGGACTTTAACTCATTATATACTTGTCTCATCTAATTCAAATGACAATAACAAGAATTAATATGTATAATGAACTATATAGCTCAGGGAAGTAAATGAGTAATGTTAAATGTGAATGCAGACTTTAGTAAACCATGGTCTTTTCACCTGAAGCTGTGATAATATGTGAAAATGATTAATTATAAGCACTCATACCTTTCACCATTCACTCACTCAGTATTTACTGAATGTTGGTTTTGTGATAAATGTTGTGCTTAATGATCGAATGCAACAATTGTTCAGAAATTATGCCTATCCTTTGAAAACTCACTTGTTGAAGAAAATAAATACATTTATTTATTAAATGCAATGTAATATGGTAATCATTATGAATAGTCTGTTTCCATTATAAGACAGTGCTAATTTCTGGTTTGGAAATTTAGTGCCATATCCCTTAAAAAGTGGAGGACATTTAACAGTCCACAAAGGATATATAGAGAAGGGAAATTCACAAGACAGACACAGAGGCATGAGACCAAAACTTTTGTATGAGAAGCACTTGTAAGTTTGTAGGGTTAATATATGTGACACTGAGGAGTAACAAGAGAGAAATGGACTGGGAGGAGGCCTCGCGCTCCTACTCCAGAAGCTGAGACCATTGAAGAGTCATGTGCAAGTCATGTGCTTAGACTTGAATTTAGAGAAATTGTCTGACAGAGTCCAGGCTAGATTGGCAGATCGTGCGCCCAGGGGTAAAGACTGATTAAAAAGCCGGTACATTGTAAATGAGAAGCTCTCTAAATGTCAGAAAAGATTCCCTGAAGGAAGCAGGTTACGTGATCAGTCGATCCACCTTCTCTGACATGATCTTTTCAGAGCTACAATCTGTCTTACCTGGAGGAGTACAGGGAATTATATGAGGACTACATACACAGGCAGTGAGGAAGCCACTGCGTGTTAGGTACTCATGGCACATAAAATAAACACCTTTTAAAGAAAAACAAGGTAACTTAGTTAAGATCACAAACTAAAGAACAAAGGAGTGAAACTGAACTTTGAATCTAGCGTTGTCTGACTATAAGAACACATTCTTTTCTGTGCAACCCTCCCAGATCTGACAGTGCTGCTATGCGGTGAATTGAAATTAAGAAGTTCTGTTCTAGAGTTAGGTGAAGGAACGGATTTGTCCATTGTATTAGTTTCCTAAGTTGCTGCAACAAAATACTATAATATAGGTGACTTACACAAAAGATTTTGTGTGAGTGGGTGGAAGGTGTGGGGAAGGAGATATTCTGGAGTAAAGAGGCCCCAAAACAAAATATGGATAGGTTGTATTTCCTTTGAGGTCTTCTCTCTTTGGCTTGCAGACACAATAGTCTTACAGGCTATTTCTTCTACACGTGCATGTGTGCACGCACACACCCACACACACACACACACAGTGTCTTCTTGTGTCTACTCTTTTTTTGTTTTGAATATGAACGGTCAGAATGAATTAAAATCCACTCTGAGGGTCCTCATTTCAACTTAAATCATCTCTTTATAGTCCCTGTTTCCAAACACAGTCATGATCTCTGATGCTGACAAAAAGTTAAAATTCTTACTGGGTTAAAAAGTGGTACAAAGCCATATTGGCTCCAAGATATATTTTTTTTCTGTGTTCTGCTGTCTTTTACCACTCTTTTTCCATAGTTTTTATTTCAGTTGCTAAAACAAATTTATATTTGTATTTCCCATGTACAAAGTTATGAAAGGGATGATAAATGTTCCTCCAAATGCTCAGCTTTTGAAAGGTTAGTCCCTAGCTGGTGGCACTATTTTGAGATGTGATAAAAACTTAAAGAGGAGGCTTGGCTAGAAGAAATACGTTACTGGGAATGAGTCCTGCAGTCTTGCCTTTGGGTTTTTCCTGTCTCTGTTTCCTGTTCACCATGAGGTGAAGAAGTTCTTCAACCAATCACTTCTAAAAGGAAGATGCTATACCCAGGCATTGGGGCCAAGCAGCCATGGAGTGAACCCTCTGAAACTGAGCCAAAATAAATTTTTCCTTTCTTAAGTTTTCTTGTCATGGATCTTGTTAAAATGAAGAAAAGTTTGACCAACACATACTGTAATTAAAGAAATACTTTTAAGATGTTTTCCAAACTTTATTATACTTCAATCCAAAACTGAAGTTTTGCCTTATGAGCCTTAGGATTTTAAAATTAAACACAGAATTTCACTTAGACTGCATATTGAAGACGAAGGCTGAGACTAGTGAAATTAAAAACTTTGCCCAATTTTGCATATGATTCTTTCAGCACATTGCCTGACACTGCTCTCAGACGGTCTTGAGTGTCCAAACAGCAGATAATAACCTGTAATACAATGTAACACTTGATATCTGTTGTCTAGAATGTGTGGATTTCAGGCATTTCTGGTCCTGTAAATTAGTTTTATATGTTAGTATTGTCAGTTTACAATTTGAAAGAATATTTACATTGCAGTAATAGTTGAGTATTAGCACAGGAGTTCTTGATCTCTTTTTAGAGAACAAGGTTGTTTTGGAAATGGTGTTTGGCATTCTGCTATAGGTAGGATCAGTGACCAGAGGTTGACACTGCAGTCTATATTGTAGGAGCTATTGGCACATGTACTAGTATTGATGCTTGAACTCAGGGTCCCTTGACCAGTGTTTTTATTTACAGCTGGTACTGTACCATTTGAGCCATACCTCTGTGCCTGATTTTTTCCTTCTTTATTAAAAGTCATGGCTAGAAGAAAGATTTGAATTAGAAGTGGCTTTCATTTTCTTTCTCTTGGGCAGGGTTGGTAAGTGATCCTGGCTGAGTCTGTCTCTGTGCCCAGAGGCAGACAACTCACCAGATACAGAAGTGGGGGTTGGAGTTTACCAACTCATTTTCGTATTTTTGCAGTGTCTGCTTTAATGCTTTGAACTTTGAAATAAAGAGCAATCTTACAGTACACATATTAAACATAAGAACAGTTTAGTTTCAGATTCAAAAATACTTTACTTTCTGATACAAAATAAAAATACCTTTTCTAAAGCAGGTATATTTCCAGCAATTTGGAATCCTTTGCAATAGTGGTTCAAAGTATGACAGACCTTTGTTGAGACCCTGGCAATTTACTCACTACAATTTACTCACTACTACCTTTCGAAGCCAGAGTTAATGAAGCATATGACTTGGCTTTTACTTTGGAAGATTGATGTAAGATTGACAGAGACAGGAAAGCATCTTGTTCTCCCATGATTTTCTGCTCTCTTCTCTGCTAGATGACTAAGGGAAATGACTCATATAAAGCAGCCAGCACCTTGGAGACACAGAATACACCCTTTTTATAACTTTGTTCCACAGTTCTGAGGTACTTCTCAGTTCATACAAGGATTGCTACAAAAATGATGTACTAGACAGTGTGGAAGGACCCTTACTAAACGTTGTGTAGTGAGATCAGAAGAGCAGGAGTGCCTTGAAAGAACCTTTCCCAAAATGCACAGTCAGTATCAGTGTCTGCTGCGTACTGGGGTGTAGGAATGTTATCAGTGGCAGTCTACGTGAAATACAGTAGAACAAGATGGCAGGATGGTGTGGCTGCTCATTGGGTATTTTCTATTCTGTGCAAGGGGTTCTTTCAGCAATGCCTTTTAAATTTCCAAGTCAATTTATTTGTTAACAGAAATAAATTTCTCTTAGAAGGTTTATAAATCAGAAAATTTTTGTTCCAGCTTTGAAATACCTTGTATTAGAATTAGAAATGACAGTTCCTACAGAGTGAAGAAAAATTTAATATAGTACAGATTCATTCGTATATTGATTTTTATAATGACCTCCATAACCTGATATTGTCAAATAAAACAAAGCAGTTTTATCAAATCACCCACATATAATGAGCAAGAAGTTGTCAACACAAGTACTGTGAAGAGGAATAGAAACTGTTCTCTGTAATATTGAAGTTACTCTTAATATACCGTGGTTTACCAATATTTATTGATTAAACAGCTTCTGAACCCCTTTAATGAGTAAAGAAGAGCATATGATAAACGGCCTTAGCCCTGAGGCCCTACCCTGACATGACTTGAGATGTCATAGTTTTGACTCCTGGAAGACTATTATAAATGTATCTATTTTATTCCAAACTAAATGGAATTAATTAGTTTGTATTTTGTATCTTATCTATACTTTGATCAATCACAACTTTTAGTGTGTATTTTTGAACAATTTTAAGTTCTCCAAAGAACTACTTACCTCCTGTAGTGATCATAAACTAAAAAGAAAGTGCTAGTCTCCTGAGAATATGTACATAGATGTATAGTACAAACATTTAGCCTCTGGAGTTTAATTCTATAGAAATATATAATTCTGGTTTACATAATACTTTCAAGTATATTTTTCATTTCATTATCCCAAACTCCTGTAATTTGAAGGAAACTAGTTTAAATTCCTGAAAAGGGAATTAATAATAGCTATTAGTGTTGAGAATCCACTAAATCTAGGACCTAGCAGCCTGTGTTCTTTATCTTCAGTTTCTCCATAACCCTGCAAGGTCGTTTTTTCCATGGAAGAAGCTAAAGAGCTAGCCGTTCCACAAGTTTCCTGAGAATACATAGTTGAAAACTACTTGAGCCCAAGTTTTTTCCTCACTTACAAATCATTATCTAGTTAAATTATTTAAGATCATTACTTGTTTTGTGAGATAGAAAACATTAGTCTCTTTGTCCAAATAGGTAGAATAATGAAAGCTGTCAGAAGCTGAGGATATTCTTGCTGTGTTTTTCCAGTGTTAGTACATGTCCCCATATACCTGTTCTCTAGTTCACAGTAATTTCTTTCAGATCTGTAGCACAATGGGCTCTCTTCTTCATAAAGCTGGTATATAATTCAGAATTTGTGACTTTGGAAAGGATGATCTGCTGCTTAAAATATAACCATTTAAACATAAGTGACATTGTCTCCTGGGAAATAATGGGATAAGCTATTTAGGACTTTCAAAAGCAGTGTGTCATGATTTGGTCTAAAGTTTAAACTTACTATATTAATTTTTTATTTTTGTTCAATGTGCTTTTATTATTGTTATTGTTGCTGTTTTCCAGTGCTAGGGATTCAACTTGGGGCCTCACACATGCTCAGCATTCCCTGTCCATCAGATGTACTTTCTCCAAATCTGCTCATTTATTTTCATTGGCTTCCTGTTGCACAGCTACTGAAGGAGCCTCTTAGCACAAATTGAGTGTTATTAACCCTAAACTGTCAGTAAACATTTTTTTTGGTGGGTGCTTTAACCAGAACTTGAACTCAGGGCCTTTCTTGGGTATAGCCAGCATTCTACCAATTGAATCTATTTCCAGTATAGCATTTTTCTGTTAATTGGAGATGGTCTCAGCGTTTTCAGCCTAGGCTGGCTTCAAGCCACAGTCCTCCAGTTCTCAGTCTTTTGAAGCTAGTATTACAGGTTTGAATACCAATTTATAAAAAAAAATAATACTTGTCATACAGTACTGGTAGACATTGGCAAAAAAAAACAAAAAACAAAGATACCAACCCAAATTTGTTTATACTAAAAATACCTTTATTCTCAAAACCCTATAAAAGGAAGAGAAAGCTCAGTGATGCAGAAAGGAAGCTAGGCATTATTTTTTTAAAAAAATCAATGATTCTTACCAAAGATCAGCAAGGAAGACATTATTCAGAATTCAAACCATGTAGTAGATGTGTTCCACGTTGGTAGGATTTTGCACTGGGACAGATGGATTTGTGAATACAGCATAGGTGAGGGGAGCAGATTGTGAATCTGTGTTTACAGATTACTAAGAGGAAACTTTGGAAACAGAGTATCCTGGTTAAACTGACTATGTTAGTCAGTGTTCTGTGTCAAAATACCTGAGATTAGCACCCAAAGTGAAACTTAGTTTATGATCTCAGGGTTTTTTTTTGCATGGCCACTTGGCCCCATCTCTTGGGACATCAGAGGAAGGAAGGAAGGAGGGAGGGAGAGGAGGAAAGGAGAGAGAGAGGGAGGAAGGGAAGAAGGGAAGAAAGCAAAACTGAGAAAGAGGAGGAGGGGGAGAAAGATGGGGAGAGAAGGAAGATGACTAAGATGCAAACTGTAACATTGATAAAATTATTGTTGAAGGCAGACAAGTGGCCAGGCACTACCTGCTGGTGATCTCAGATCAAGAGTCTAATCATAGATCAAAAGTCTGAAGATTGTTGCTAAACTGACTCAGCAAAATTCTTTGTTAAACCTGGATTTTATAAAGAAATCTGCAGATAGGCTCTGGAGAAAGTACAGGCCAAGGGGAAAATGTCTGTAACTGACTACTCAGATTGAACAGCTCAAGGCCAGAGTGTTTATGTGTATGTGTTTGCTATCTGTGATAATGTTGGCCATATTATTATACTGTATTAGTCACATGAAGAATTATATATTCCCTCTGATCTTAATGTTAACATTAAAAGATGATTATATCATTTTTCTCTTATTCTTGAGGAACACACCCAGAGAAAAGTTAAAGTTAGATTTCTCAAGTTTTACATTTAGTAACACAGTTGATTTCAAGTATATTTTTCCATTGTACTAGTTTTTGAAAGAATAGCCTGTGTGTCACTGTTATTTAACAATATGAGTTAGATGACATGTGTCCAGATTTTTTTTTTTTTGTCAGTCGTGGGACTTGAACTCTGGGCTTAGATGCTCTTCAGCTCAAGGCGAATGCTCTACCACTTGAGCCACAACACCACTTCCAGTTTTCTAGTGGTTTATTGGAGATAAGAGTCTCACGGACTACTGCCCCAGCTGGCTTTGAACCGTGATACCAGATCTTAGCCTCCTGAGTAGCTAGGATTACAGGCGTGAGCCACTGGCGCTTGGCTATTCGGATTTTTTAATGATTTCATAAATAGCATTGCTTTCACTCAATTCAGTTAAAGTCCGGGTAGAGCATAGTATTAGGTTTCTAATAGAGTGGGTGTGCATACAAAGTCAGAGATCCTTTAGGGGTCAAGAAGTGATGGAGGTTGGCAACACTACATTCTAGTAATGTCTCAGCTGTAGAGCAGTGCTTCTTAAGTTGGACTAATGAATCTGGGAACCTCATTGGATTTCCTAAGTTACTTTGCTGTACTGAACTTGATAACTTGATTGTATTGAAAAGAATCTAAGAAACTTTGTATCTTTATCAGGAATTCCTTAATTCTAAGGAATTAGACTGGTAAAAAATCTTTTTCATGGCTTGTCAATAAATGTTGATGAATCAAGTATTCCTAGAGCCCTTACTAGTGTCATTGACCGTATTAGTTACTGTGTTACATGTGTATTATTTCATTTATTTCCCATTAACCTCAGTCTAGCTGTCAGTCCTTCATTTTACCAATGAGGAAACTGACACTCAGAGAGGATGAGTGGAACCAAAATCTCAGCTGAGACCACTCAGGCTGTAAACCCAGACTCTTGAGGTCCCTGCCCATGTTCTTCTACTTGGCTGAGCTTGAGGCATATAGTAGAAGAAAAGTTCCTATCAATGTAGAGAATGCCACATCTCTTATCCTCCCACCTGGAATTGTGCTTCATCTCCACCAGTGTTGGGAAACTCAGAAGTGGACAAAGGCAGGCTACTGGTAATAAATTAATTGCCGCTGTCAGTTCTTTCCTTAACGTTCTTGGGAATACATGAGATTTATCGCTGAGGACCTGTAGAGTAATGGTAGTATGTGAAAACAAAGTCCACCGGGGAGATGTACTACATCATTTGGACTTGGCACTACCATCTGCTTAATAGCATTGAAAAGACAACAGTGGCAATTATGATCAGCCACTCAAAGCAGGGACAGATGCTTTGCAGATTAAGCATATTAGGAAAGAGGTTTGTTACCAAAATGTGGGCTATATAATAAAGTTTCTAAACAGAGAGGATGTATTCTTTATCAAACCCTACTTTAAAATCTTCATCGTAGAATTTTAAATTAAAGTCTACATAGAAATCTCTCATGTTTTCTTTCTCTGTATTTCATGTGTACTTAAAATGCTTTGATGAATGACTGATAAAAAGAATTTTCTTAACAAGTCGTGCATACATAGTCTTTTTTTAATGAAAGAAAATGTTTTAAATATATAAATATACTCATATAGTACTATAGTATATCATATATAAAAATATACTGTTAATTTCAAGCATCAGAAATTCTAAATTATATATAATGGCATGACTTAAAATAATGGCTGTAAATCCAAGCGGCTTGGACTTGAATCTCATCCCCTTTCCTGTATGAGTTTTACCAGGTTATTTAGCTTTTGTGAGCTGTTTCTCATCTGTAAAATAGTGACAATAACATTGTCACATGTAAAATTATGATCTAATACAATTCCAGGTGCAATGTTCATGGTGGTAGGTCAGTAAGTGCTGTGGTAGTGTGTAATGCCACACGTTATTCATAGTCTCTTACAAAGACAGATCCTGTTACTCTGCCATTATACAGATGAGGAAAGAGCACCGAGATGAAGGGACTTTCCTCAATTAAAGGAAAGACTGTCACGCTGTCTCTGTACAGCACGTGTTGTTACAGACCTTGTTCCTAACCTTAAGTTGTAATATGCTCCCTCTCCTTGGACAACTGTGGTTGATAAAAAATATCAACAGATAAAGAATCTGAAATTTAAAGTTGTGAAATAGAGAGTTATTGCCAACTTATTTAACTTAGATTGTTTAGAGTCCTAAGATACATTGAATGTACAGACTCAAGGACAGAGCTTAAAGTTTATTGTGAAAGAATGATTTATGATAGCATATTAGTATAAGTGCTTGAATTATTTAAAATATATCCAAACCTCATTTTGTCTTGGATTGACAGTTGTAGAAACTGAAGTAATTCAGACATGATATGGATTGTGTTTTTCTTTTTGTTATCATAAATGGTTGAATCTTTTGGAAGGTAATTTAAAATGTAAATCAGGAGTCTTAAAACAGCTATAATTTATGACTCAGTATTTGTACTCTTAAGTTCAGTACTTTTGACTGAACTTACTACAGTGAGCATGTAGCAGTAAATACATTTAAAGGTTCTTTAATAAAAACATGGTTACAATACAGTCCAGAGATGGAGCAGGGTAGGTTGAGGACTCTAGCTTTAATCTATGGGTAAGTTGTGATGGAATTAATTAAAACGAGGAACAAGATTTTTATTTGGAGCATATTGAATTTAGAATATCGGTAGAATACTTACATTAAGTAGTATAGAAATATTTCATACACTAATAAGTTACTACACAATTGGTAAATATTCTATCCTAGGGTTTCTTAATAATTACAAATATATTGTTACTTTTGAGTTTTTACCTCCATATTTTCAAGTAACTCTGTTGTAATTTTACTTTTGGTATTCTGTTAGTTTCCTAAAATATGTGTGCCTAGTGCTTACATATAGCTCATCTTCTAGAAATTAGGGTAGACTGCTTAGTCCCACATGTATGTCAGACATGATAGAGTAAAATCAGACAAGTCTAACCTCCCTACTTAGCTGCTGTGTTTGATATTTCACTCACCATCTGCTTTTCCATGTACAACATGGGAAATGCAACAGCACCTGTCTCATAGGGTTAGTGTAAGCTTTAAGTGAGAGAATATTCTTGAACAGCTTAGGGTAGAGGATGAGTGGTATATTGTACTCAAACAATTAATTGTGTCTTATTTTACTTACCTGTTATTTCTGGGTGCTTTGTTGGTTGTCAGCAAAAATGACTGGAGTAGTGAGCATGAGCATCTTTACCACACTGTGTGAAAGATCATTTCCAGATCACCTCCAACCAGTCATTCTCCATACAGAGTTTCACCAATAGGACCTGGCAAAGGTGTTTAAGGACTTGAATCAGGCAAATTGTCCTAGAATATCTGATGGGTTCTTAATCACAAGGAACCCTTCAACGTGAACAAGGAAGGTTCAAGTGTCAGAGAATACATAGCTGCTTCTGTGAAGAATCCAGTACTGCTGGTGTTGAAGGTAGAGAGAAGCCCACAGACAGAAGGGATTGACCAGGAAAGGCAGAGGAGGGCGATTCCTCCAGAGAGGAATGTGGCCTTGCTGACCCTTGATTTTAACCTGGACGTCTTAAGTAATACGTTTGACCTATAAAGCTACAAGGTATGTAATTTGGTTAAATTGCTAAGTTTTTAGTCATTTGTTATGGTGGAAATAGAAAACAAATACAGCAGCTAGCAGCCAGACAGAAGAGTCACATCCATTGTGGTGTAAAATTTTCTTAAGATCTCTGCACTTTCTCATAAAGCACTCAAAATTCAATAAAAATGTAAGATAAGGAATATTGGATTCGCTAAGTAAATAAATGAACCAATGCTATGTGTCAAAGCAGTTCCAAATGGCCAAAGCTGGAGCATTTGAGCAACAAAATAATTATTAGTACTAGGTTATTGGTTTAATTGTACTGTACCTGGCACATTCCAGAACATCATAACTCAACTACTGAAATTCTAAAAGACTAAAATCCCTAAACCCTAAAGCTGTAAATATCCAATCTCCAGTATCACAAATCTGAAAGATTAGATCCTGATTAATGAAATCCTAAAAATCCTCAGTTCCATAGAAAATGCTATTAGAAAGATAAGAAGTCTTGCTTCTGGGGAAGGAATTAGTACATTTTCCATCGTTGCAGGACAGTTGTTTCATTATTTAGTTGTGTAGTTTTGTGCATTAGCAAAACACTTGCCTTTCAAAAACACCATTGTATCTGGGTGCTGGTTTCTCATGTGTATAATCCTAGCTATTCAGAGGCTGAAATCTGAGGATCATAGTTCAAAGCTAGTCCAGGCAGGAAAGTCCACAAGACTCTTTATTCCAATTAATCACCAAAAAAACAGAAGTGGGGTTGTGCCTCAAAGTAGTAGAGCACTGTAGCCTTGAGTGAAAGAGCTCAGGCCCTGAGTTCAAGCCCCTTGACTGGAAAAAAAAAAGTCATTTTTAGAGAAGAAAAAGAATTTAGCCCAACTCAGCAACCTTTGGAATAGGACACTTGTTGGTATCAGATGATCAGAGATATGACTGTCAAAGAAGACAGAATTTCTGTATTTGCTACTAAAGCTAACAGAAAGCTTCACCTTTGCTTAATGGATGGCACTTTGGTTTTTTAAGTTTTAATCAAGATGTATAATTTATGTTCCTTGTTAGGTTCAAAACTAAATCTTGTCCCCTTTAGTGTATTAATGGCTAGAAAAAGGGAAGTAAATGCTTACTAGAAGATTTAGTGGACATTACAGAAGAAAGTAGATTTTAGTTGAATCCCCAGTTTCTGATAGATTTAGAATTAGATGCAGTCAAACATCTAAAAGTGAATGTCCAGATATGTCAGTAAAGTTTGTTTTATTCATTTGCCCAGTACCTTTGATGGGAAATTCAGATGAATGGATTAGCCACATAAAGAATGAGGATGAAAACTTCAGTTTACAAATAGGATGCATTATATATTCTGATATTGAAATTCCAGAAACCTTTAATAAATTAAAGCTTAATTGTCCTGATTTCTGATTTTTCCAAAACTAATGTGCATGGTAGAAAAAGAAAACCTAAACCAATGCTATTAGTCTTGTTTGTCACATCTGTGGTTTGTGTGAGTACATAGGCCAGGATGGCTATATTCCTAAACTAAGGTAGAAGTGTAGCATAGAAAATGGAAAGTTTTGATAGGGAATGAATTATAGAAGAACCTTGAAGAATAGTGCCACATAGAAAGTAAATGTAATTTTTTTTTTATTTAAGGAGATACCCTTAGCATAAAAAATAGGAAAAAAATTGTTGTATGTGGTGGTTCACACCTATAATCTCCATACTTAGGACAAAAAGGCAAGAGGATTGAAAGTTCTCATCCAGCCTAAAATGTAAGTGAGACCCTGTTAGGAAATGCAAGAAAGAGGCTGGGAACCAGTGGCTCATACCTGTAACCATAGCTGCACACAAGATGAAGATCAGAAAGGTTGTGGTTTGAGGCCAACCCAGGCAAAATATATTAAAAAGAAAAATCCACAAAAACAAAAAAGCCAACCCCCATGATACCTCAACAGAAAATTTGTGCATGGTGGTATACACCTGTCATTCCAGTTAGAGGTAAACATAAAAGTAAAGACAGCCTAGGCAGCCTAGACAGAAAGCAAAATCTTTATCTCAAAAATAACCAGAACCAAAAAGTCTGGAGATGTAGCTCAGAGAGCAAAGTGCCTGGTTAGCAAGCACAATGCCCTTAGTGATAAGCAAAAGAACCAAACAGTTTTTTTTAAAAAAGATGGGGTATGGGCAGAGAGCAACTTATCATAATTCATAGCTTCAAAATATAGTTAATGATTGTGAAAGTTGGTTAGCTCTCTCATTAACTTGTCATCTATGTATTTGTCCATATGTATCCCTAGAATATTTTCCTTTACATTTAAGTTCCCTTTTCATTTTATTTTTTGTCGGTCATGAGGCTTGAACTCAAGGTCTCGGCACTGTCCCTGAGTTCTTCAGCTCAATGCTAGTGCTCTACCAGTTTGAGCCACAGCATCACTTTCCATTTTTCTGGTGGTTAATTATAGGATAAGAGTCTCGACTTTCCCCGCCCAGGCTGGCTTTGAACTGCGATCCTCACATCTCAGACTCCTGAGTAGCCAGGATTACAGGCATGAGCCACCAGCTCCCAGCCATTTAAATCCCCTTTTTTAGACTTTGATTTTCTTTGGTTTTATTTTTTAAGTTTTCCCCACTATTTTACATTTTCAGCAATTCTTTTTACAACTCACATATCCAATAGAGAAAGTCTAAATTGTATAAAGACTTTAGACAGTTCTGAAACTCTTCAGTTTGATGCAGTCTTATTTACCCAGACGTTCTTTTGATTTGTTGTGATTCTAGATCTTGGCATAGGAACTTTTGACTGATGCCCAGGAGCCCCATTGTTTCTACTAAACCCTCCTATAATAGTTTCATGGTATCTGACCCGACATTGAGGTCTTTCATCTATTGGGAATTGGTTCTGGTGCAGGATTATTTTTTTCTATGTGTACAGCCAGGTCTGCCAGCACTGTTTGTTGAAAGGGTGTCATTCTTCCATAGCGTGTTTTCGGCTCCCATATCAAATATACGTCTCTGGGTTCATTTTCAGGTCTTCTATTCCATTGGTCCTCGGGGCTCTTCTTGTGCCAGTACCAAGCTGTTTTTATTACATAATACAGCTTTGTAATAGACTGTCAAGTTTGGTATTGATATTTCTCCAGCACTGTTCTTCCTGCTAAGGATTGTTTTTGCCATTTGGGATCTTTTATTATTCCATATGAATTTTTGGATTGCTTTCTCTATATCATTGAAAAATGTTGTTGGGATTTTGGTGGATATTACATTGAATTTTTAGATAGCTTTGGGCAGTATTGACATTTTCATGATGTTAATCCTTCCAATCCAGGAACATGGTTAATTTCTTTTTTTTCACGTTTTTACAGTTTTTATATTGGAGGGCCTTCCCATCTTTGTTTAAGAGGGCCTTCCCTTTTTTGAGGCTATTAAAAATGGAGTTGCATTCCTATACAGAAAAGCTGCTAAGTTTTTGTGGGTTAATTTTATATGCTGAGATTTTACCAAAGTTTCACATCAGGTCAAGTGGGGGAGGAATCTATAGGGTTCTTTTTCTTTTTTTTTTTTTTTTTTGGTCAGTCATGGGGCTTGAACTTTGGACTTGGGCGCTGTCCCTGCGCTCTTTAGCTCAAGGTGAGCACTCTACTGCTTGAGCCACAGTGCCATTTCCGGTTTTTTGGTGGTTTATTGGAGCTAAGAGTCTCACAGACTTTCCTGCTCAGGCTGGCTTTGAACTGCGATCCTCAAATCTCAGCCTCCTGAGTAGCTAGGATTCCTGGCATGAGCCACCAGCACCCGACACTATAGGGTTCTTTAAATACAGGATCATGTCATCTGCCAAGAGAGAAGAGTGTTACTTCTTCTTTTCCTAATACAGTTCATCTGCTCATGGTTTATCCCCCTGTGAGTCTTCATAGAATTGAGTTCATGATTGCACCACATGCATGTCATTGTTGCCTGTTTTATTGTATTACATGGCCTATGAAGCATTCTGTCATGTTTTATATAGTTCTCAAATCCCCTTGAGTTTATTTTAAAATTTTGAAAAAATACTTTTTACGTAATTTAACGAGGTTGTGCTTAGTAGGTATAATGACCGGTCTTTGTAATAACAGGTGAGCAAGAAAATAACATATATAGTGCCCTGTGAAGGGACTTTGTATGTGCTGGTAACAATTATTCATTGAGGCTATGCCTGAAATACCTAACAAGGAGAGTACTTGAAGAATCTTGAGCAAGACCAACAGAGACTGTTTCTGTGATGGACTCAAAACCATACTCAAGAGTTTTACATAGTAATTTCCTGGTTCTTGGAAGTTAAGGTGCTCTCCAGGACCCATTTACCGCCATGATGATCCAAGCTAATACCTTTCTTGCTTTTGAAGTATCAGTAGCCTGCTTGCCATTTGTCTCCTACCTTCACTCAAGCTCTTTCATATTGTTTCTATTTAATATAGCTAGAGTAATCTTCCCCTATATCATCATGTGCTTTTATATTACCAAGCAATTTGCTTCAATTACTACAATTCTATATTGAAGTGATTCTTTGGTCAATATCTTGTATCTTTAAGTATGTTCACCACCATATCCTGCAGAACAGGGCTTAGCAGTATGCTAAAACATGAAAAGTCTTCAGAAAATAGTTATTGAACAAATACAATATTTTCTACAGATGTAAAAAGAATTTTACTTGATATGAGTCATTTTTACATAGCTAGATGTTGGTGGCTCATCCTAGTCATCCTAGCTACTCAGGAGGCTGAGCTCTGAGGATCGTAGTTCAAAGCTAGGCTAGGCAGGAAAGTCTGCTAGACTGTCTTCTCCAATAAAATAAAACAGGCCCTAAGTGGCCTTGTAGAAGAAGCTTTAGGCCTTGAGTTCAAGCCCCAGCACCAGCAAACAAAACAAAAAGCATATATACTAACACTCCAGAGGCTGCAGCAAGAGGATAAGAAGTGCAAAGCTAGCCTGGGCTTCATATGAAGACTTTCGCTTAGAAAAACAAACCAAACCAAAAATGACAGTGCATTTAAATTTGAATACAGTGCTGTGGGTCCTATCCTTTAAATTACTTCATTTGTGTGTATTTGAAGAGTGAGGGTCTGTTGGTCTTTGTGCAGTACAGGGAATAAAATTCAGTTCCTCATTCATGCTAAGCAAGTATTCTACCCCTGAGCTACATCCAAAGCACCCAAAGCCTCTGTGACTTAAGGTGTAAATTGAAGCAAGTCCCTGTTTCATCAAATTCCACAGAATCACTGAAAATTTTGCTTGACTAACATTGTCTGACAATAGCAAGAATGCGAATAGTCTCGAAGTCTCCTGAGGCTTTCATCCAGATGTATTTATATCACAGATGTAAACGCTTCAGATTACAATCAAGGTTCTCTTAGTGAGCAATAGTTATGGGTTGGAAATCCAAATATCAAACGTATGTATTAATCAGGAATTTCCCCAAAGATACCTCAGTATAGCAGATGGAAGAACTAGCTGAAAAACATTAGTAATTCAATGAATTACTGCAAACTGACCAATGAAATGTTGATAAACCATTTCTGATACTTTTAGAAAAGCTGAAGACTCCAATTCCAAAAGATTGGTATGTACACAGTGAGGTTAAACTTCAGTAATCAGAGTTAGAAACATACGATCTTCTTTACCCAAAAGAATGTTTTATATTTTTGAAACTGGGTATATATTTTATTGATATGAAACTAATCCTTAGCAAATGTCCTAACCTCTTCCTTCATTGGGAAGTTCTTCTTGACCCCTTTGCTATTCTCAAGACTTCACTTCAAGGCCAGTTTGTGGGATGGCTTTCCTCACAAAGTCCTGATACACAGCTTTAATACATTGTGCAAAGAATTAAAATATAAATTGCAAGTGATGTGACAGTAAGTGTAATTGCTAACATTTGAAAATTATCTTTTCCAGAAAAAGATGTTATGCCCAATGGATCGTTTCTTTGTGTTTTAATGTTGTTTTGCTCTTATATTTTGTTGTTTTTTTAAAGAAATCTTATTTTTAATGTGTTTTAGTTTTAGTGTTTCTGAGAACTTAATTCATCATTAAAATTAACTGACAGCTATAACACAGTTAATGAAATTTGAATAAAAAAGCAAATGAGAATGTGAATCTCAGGTCTGTCATTTGTTGTGTGACTTTGAACAGCCATACATTACTTCTTTTTTTTTTATTATAATCTCCAAATAGTTGTAAAAGGAATTTCAATTTAATATGTCCATGTTAATATACAAGATACCTTGGGGAGAGTCACCTTGTCTCCTCCCATCTGTGCATCCCTGTCTACCCAAGGTTGCTAGTTGTGTTTTCAGTTATATATCTAGAGTATTAGGACTGTATGTGGCTACCATTCCTCCACATTCTTTCACTCCTCTCACACAAGACATGTTTCAGCTTCCTGGTATTCCTTTTGTTAAACTGTTAATTGTTTAAAGAAATTACACCATTGTGCATATCATACACTTTAATGTGTATATATGCATCTGGTCCTATGTATGTTTTCACATGTTTATATTTTGCATCTAAAATCCACATGAGATGAAAACAAAAAAAAGTGCCCTTTATCTTTCTGGGCCTGCCATATTTTACTCATTTTTTTTCCAGAGAAGCCTTATTTTTAATCATATGAATATATGGAGCAGTGTTTACCTTCTTGAAAGTTCAAAGCCATTATGAAATTCAAGGGTGCTGCCAACATAAGGACATTACTAATTACTGTTAATTTTTTAGGCTTGTTTCACTGTAGTAAAATTCCTTACTGTACAGATAAATCCTTACTCTCCTAGGCAAGATTGAATGTTGAATGAATGGTTTGTATGATATCAGAATACAGACTGATTATTTAGAAAGGAGCCACAGAAGGATTAGTAGTAACAGCTCTCTTTGAGTAAGAGCATAATGTACATACATAACACTTAGTTACTACACTTAGCCTTCATAAGGACTCATTTAGTTCTGTGTTGTCTCCTAAGATGTAGACACATGCTTTCAAATGAAGAGCCAAATGTATTAGGGCCATGCACACAGCTTTGTGTGGACACACCATGCAGACATCAGCATGGACACAGAGTAGGGTTACTTGGCTATGTCAGGCCAAAAGAGGAGATTCTGTAAACACAACATTTTTTTTACTCTGCTTTTTTTTTTTGTTCTGTATAAATGTTTTTATTATCTTTAAGTAGTTGACCAAAGGAGTTCCCCTTTAACAAGCAGTTTATAAATATAGCATATTTCATTCAACATCACTCTTTTCAGCATACTCACCCATCCTTCCCCTACCCACCCTTGCTCTCACTCTTCTTAATTTTGTAGGCTATACGTTGGATTTTTGGTTTTGTGGGTTTTTTTCAATTCTGTATAATATCTCTACCCTTCCAGGGGGAGGGCTGTTTTCTGTTGCAGTAGGAAAGCACAGCCAGGTCTCTATGAGCAAAACAGTAATACCTCTTCCAGACTGGATTAAGCTTGGTTTGTTCACCACAGATTCAATCTAATTAGAGAGCATGTGAGCAGCTTCAGGCTAGTGTGATAATATTGAGGGTACTGAGTGTTTAGGCTTCTGCCTTTCCTTTTCATTCTCCTTACTTGTCTTCTGTCCTCTGAGGCTCTTATCAGTCATGGTGCCATGGTAATTTCAACCACTAGGTTGGAGGCCAGGAACAAGAAGGAGGAAGAGTGGATAGCTATGTCCTAGCTGGCTATCTTTTTTTTTTTTTTGGTCGGTGGTGGGACTTGAACTCTGGGCCTGAGCACTGGCCCTTAGCTCTTCAGCTCAAGGCTACCACACTACCACTTGAACCACAGCACCACTTCTGGTTTGGGGGTTGTTTATTAGAGATAAGAGTCTCATGGTCTTTCCTGCCCCAGCTGGTTTTGAACCTCAATCCTCAGATCTCAGCTTCCTGAGTAGCTAGGATTACAGGCATGAGTCAGCAGCACCTGCCTTGGTTATCCTTCTTTTAGGACATCTTATGAAATTTTCCCCCTAGAGTTTTCCTGCTACCTCTTAACTACCTTATCTGCAAAAGTAGCTAAGAAGCAGAGTTTTAGAAATTAATAGTTTATTGCTGGTTCCCCTCCTGGTCCTGTTAAAAAATAAAAGGAGTAGAGTACAAGTTCAACTAGTCAGCACACTCCCTTAGCACAGAAGTTAAATTTAAATGAACATGGAAGAAAGAAATTCACACCTATCTGAAACATATCATTCAGTGACTTACTGTCTAGGTATACAATCCTAGAGCCATTTCTAGCATCTCAGAAAGACTCTTCACTTTGTCTTTCAGGCTTTGATTATATCTTAATTTCAGTATAGTCTTCCTTTGTCTCCTAGAATGACATGGCTCTTAAAGTATCCAGTCATATTCCTTATTTCAGTATAGTTATTGATCCTTCAATGAGGTGATGAGGAATGGCAGAGGAAGTGGAAAAGAATCCAAGCAAGGAAGTCAGTAATGCTTTTCTTCCCAACTTCATGGCCCTCTAGCCACGTGTCTAGAGACGAAGCACTGTGTGTGTGTGTCTCTCATTAGCTGCTTTACCAAGACAGATGGGTGTTGTTCTGTTTAGCATACTTTTCAACTTTGTCAGATCTTGCATTGTCAATTTAGACTTTTCTTGTTCCAGGAAATTTCCCCTATATCCTCTAAAACTGATACATATGCCTCAAATCTAAGTTTCTTTTTTTTTTTTCAAACCCATTAAGTATTGACCATTTCCACTTGACTTACACAAGACTAAACAAACACTGATGGAAAAAGGTAACCAAGCACATATCACAAAGTACAGTTTAAGGGGCTGGGAAGGTGGCTCAGAGGTAGAGCGCTTGCCTTGCATGCATGAGGCCCTGGGTTCAACTCCTCAGCACCACATAAGCAAAAACAAAAAAGCCGGAAGTGGTGCTGTGGCTCAAGTGGTAGAGCACTAGCCTTGAGCTGAAGAACTGAGGGACAGTGCCCAGGCCCAGAGTTCAGGCCCCACGACCAGACCCCCCCACCCCCCCCAAAAAAAATACAGTTTAAAGGTAAGTTTCTGACTCTAAAATGATAGTACTTTCCAAAATTTCTAATGGAGATTATAACTACAATGAGTGATTTGTTTTAAAGATAAAAGAAAGTATGTAGCTCCTGCTGAGCAGTGACAAGCAGCTTCTGTTATCAGTGTCCCACTGACCGCGACTTCACTTTCACTAGCTCCAGGCTGTTGTTAGGGGCAGTCCCCCTTTGTGTTAGGAGTCTTTCGTTCTAAGGCAAGTGAATCCTTACTGCTTTCCCTGACCAATCTATTTTCCTGAGTCTTCCTACAAAGAAGGTGGTACTCACAAGATCTATGCAGTACAGAATAAGAGGAAAAGGATTCAGAGTCTCTCCCAGGAGATTAAGTTTAAAATAAATAATTACTGCCTTATCTGTTACAGTATGTTACTATGACATGTCATCCACGCTTTATCTGTAAAAGTCTTTCAAAATAATTGTTGTTGTCAGCTGATTATGGTACTTCAGTCTAATAGCCTAAGATAGGCCACGTGACCTCTCAAGATTGATTCCTCCCATTTGATTCAGCAAAGTACTCGTACATTCTTGTACTGAGTAATGGAGGTAAAATTTGTAAGTATTTCAGAGTAGAAGGAGAGCAATTACCTATAAAAGGCAAATTTATATCTGATTCTCCAGCAAACCTGAACTGGGTCTAAAATCTTTTATGTGGACCAAATGATTGTTGCATCTTAAATGAGATTTTACAAACAGAATTACAACAATAATGGTAAGAATAGCAGTTACCATGTATTTTATTTTAAATAGCAGGACAGTAGAAAGTGCTTTGTGTATATGACCCCATTTAATTGCTACTCCTTTGTCATCACTCTGTCATTTTAAGACACAGCATTGGGGTAATTACTTATTAAGCAATAATTAGCCAGAAACTTCATCTATGCAATATTCCTTTCGGTGATTTTGCTGAATATCTTTTATGTTTTATACATAAATAGCAGTTGAAACTCACAAGATTTAGCTGCCTACTTTTAAATGGAAGAACAGAATTTAAACCTAATAGAACTTTTAACCCTAATTCTAGTCTCCTAATTGACTTTTCTTATACATGCTTCCACATGCAATTTTGGCTGATCTTCCAATAGTCAGGTGAAGCAGACAGAGATGGAGAGACATCTGTAAGGTACAAGGGTGCCAGAAGCTGACTAAACTGGACCCTCCGGATACTGTTTGGCCCTGTTAGCTGATCTGCCTCCACGCAGTGGGAGCACATTTTACAACTCTGGTGTACTTCCTTCCTTCTCTCAGGCTCCAGACAGCTTCATAGTAACAAGGCTTCCTCAGTGGCAACTGTGGAGACTTTTGTAAAAGGTTTAGAAGGAAATCTAGGAAAGGTAACAATAATGGTGAAAGCTGGCAGGTCCTGTGGGGCAGCAGCAGTAGGAAACAGCTTCAGTGAGAATTTATCTGTCCTGTGCGTGGCCAGCCGAGAGAGGGTCTATACAAGGCTGTGGAGGTACAAGAGGAGACTGACTCTAGCACAGGCAAGGTGGCTGTGGCAATTTCTGAAAATAAGTTATCAGTAACATTTTTATTTCCCTGTCCCTCTGTCTCTATCTCTAACTCTCTCTTGCCAGTATTGGAATTGAACTCCCTCAGCCTCAATCTGTCTTAGCTTGCTTGCTCATATCTGGCATTCTACTACTGTAGACATACCTCCAGTCTAGCTTTCTGCTGATTAGTTAGATAGAGATGGAATCTCATTCTTTTCTGCCTAAATAGTTTCAAACCATGATCTAGGTATCAGCCTGCCTAGCAGTGTTATTGGCACTGGCCAATGAATTCAACCCCACTTTTTTTTTTAAATGAAGATGATGTACAGTGGGGTTACAATTACATAAGTAAGGTAATAAGTACACCTCTTGTGGAGCAGTGTTACTCCCTCCCTCATTTTTTCCCACTGTCCCTCCTCCCTTGACTCCCCTACCCCCCAAGTTGTAAAGTTCATTTCCAACATAGTGTCTTGTGAGTATCACTGTTGCATTTGTCTCACCATTTTGTTATTCCCTTCCCTTCCCCAAATCAGATACACATATATACAAGACACAGGGGTACCAAAACCAAAAACAGTAACAACGGGATAAACCAAAGGGGGAAAAAAAAGAAAGAAAAAATAACTTCACACAATACATTAAAAAACAAAAACAAAAAAAACCATCAAAGATCATTAGTCATAATAGGTATAATAATGATGAAAAGCTGGAAGTATTTCAGGCATCGCCAAAATGTGGCATAGAAATACAAAGGGAGGGCTGGGAAGGTGGCTCAGTGGTAGAGCGCTTGCCTTGCATGCATGAGGCCTTGAGTTCGATTCCTCAGCACCACTTATCAGGGGGAAAAAAAGCCGGAAGTGGCGCTGTGGCTCAAGTGGTAGAATGCTAGTCTTGAGCTGAAGAGCTGAGGGACAGCGATCAGAGCCCCGAGTTCAGGCCCATGACCAGATCCCCCCCCCAAAAAAAAGAAATACAAAGGGAACACACACTGCCAAACAACCTACAAGTCATTAGAAAGGGAAAACTAGTCATTTCAAATAGTTGTGGATATTATTTTCTGATACCACACAAAGTGGGCAAGTGGTGTTTCTTAAAGTTTAGTTGTAATGTAGACTCTGAAACCTTACCAGTAAGCTTTAAATGTTTCTCATTAAAATACCCTGTATCCTCTGGCAAACATTAATGCATTAGACTTTCAAAAACATAATTTACTCACTGAGCCTTGCAAATCTTCCTGATTTAACACATTGCATTATGCAATGTCAAAATATTAAAATGGTGATTCCCGAACCAACAACAATGAGAAGTCTTACTATCCATTTATATTGATAAATATCAGTTTTTAAAAATTATAGTTTTACTTGTACCTCAAAATGTATCACTGGCAGCAAATGCTGTCAGTTATTCCTCTTAAATTTCAGGCTTCCTTTGTGCACTTTGAGGAAGCATCTGCTAATCCTGGTTCTTGCTGTCTGTCCTTTACTGCTCCTATTCTTTGGAGTAGAAGAATGCCTGTGAAGAGCAGCTAGCCACCCAGGCTGCCTGCTTATCCAGGTACTTGTCTCCGAGGGTATTGCTGCTCTCTACCTCTCTGCTCAGGATCATTGCAAGAGAACTTAAAAGTTAGCAGAATTAGTGATTTTTTTTTTACTTCATCAAAGACATTCTTAAGCAAAAATGCCCTTTTTATCAGAATAAAAACAACTGATAAACATGGTTTGATGCCACTGCTTTGATTCCTGGTAAAGCTATTTTTACCCCCATTATTAAGTGTAAATATCAGCAGGGAAAAAGAAAATAACATCCTAGTATTATCATGAAAATATTTTGATTTGACAGACATCCAGAGTCTATAGGCACATGTAGAAAACCACTTCTGTGGGCCACTTTGAAGATGCAGTATTGTTAATGTTGTGAGCGAGGTTGGCCAGTGATGTGCCAGCAGACAGAAGCAAAGGGGCCAGTTGTGTAAAGCATTTTAAATCCAGTGCAGCCTTCCTATGAAATGGCCCATCCTTCTACCCTAAGATCTTCATGGGCAGAAACCTCCGAATCTCCTGCCTGTCACATGATCAAGACTGGCCCATCAATTTCTGAATACTCAAGTAGAAACAGGCTTATCTGAACACACTTAGCAAAACTTGGACAACAGAAAGCAACGTTACTACCTCTAACTCCCTTTGCAGATTAGGTTGTAATAGCTGTCCACTAGGTCTCCAAACACTTCAAGTCATGAGGATCTAGGGAAGGCCAGAGGGTAGCCAGCACAAGTCAGGTGACTAGATTTTGACAATAACTTTTCTTCCGTCCAGAGGGTACAACCTGATTTTGCAACTTTTTATACATTGTCCTCCTGAGAAAATATTATCAAATGTTATGAAAGAATTATTAGATAAGTAAGCCTCTTTTTGAAAGCAGATGAACTTTTTTTAGCTATGTACCCTGAAGGAATTTTAAATCATCTGTTCTGTGGTAATGGGAAACCATAGAGTCCCAAAATTTTATTGTAAATATTGCTTTTTCATTTATTCTGCTTTATCTATAGAAATTCTTAATGGTTAGTGTAAAGATTAAAGGCTCCTAGGAATGAAAATACTATAAAAGACAGATCAGTCCAGATCAAGTACATGGGTTAGGCATGCCGGCCCTCTACTGGACTTTGTCACATAATAAACCTTTACTAAGAGTTAGCTAAAATATTCATTTTATTCGAATAACCACAGAGAAGATTTTCCTTAAAGATGAAAATAATCAGAAATTACCTCTTTTGGATTAAACTCAGTTAGTATGGAACTTAGTAATTTGATTTCTCAAGGGGGTTCACTACCTCTTAGCCCCAAAGTGGCCACAGGTATTGTATGAAAATATTATTGTTACAGAGCGTTCATTGAGATGTGGCCCACTACTGCCAAATCCTCTATGTATTCTTGGTCTCCAAGAATGAATGGAAAGTTGCTGTGCTACCAATAGCACTTTCTCCCTGGTACCCCACCCCACTCTTCCAAAGCTGGGGTGTCACGGAATCTGGAGGAAGGGCCTCCATTCCCTTTGCCAAAACTCTGCTACCTCCCCCCTCCCCAGCACTTCCAGAGCACCAGGCTTCACTTCTCTGAGCACACTGCAGTGGTGAATCTCCCAACAGCATCCCAGCCCTAAGTTGTGGAGTCCAGGAAATCGGAAGATCACTTTCACATCCGTTCTCTGGACTCTCCTTGCCCTTTGTTGGCCTCCTTTGTCCCTTCAATCTATGACATAGCTTAGATTCATGTCATTAACAAAAACATCATATGGCCCATTGTCTATTATTTTCTCTTTTTTACTTTCTAGTAGTAGCACTGTGACTGTTTTGACTATTTCTCATCTCTTAAAACCATCCTCATTACCTTTTTATCCCTACCAAACTAACCTATCAACATTGCCAAATTTGTTAGCTAATTGTCAGTTTTCAGATGATAATTATGTAATTATGTGATGTAGATAGTCACCTTTTTCCCCCCTTAATATTATTTCAATACTTTGCTGCTAGAATAATGTACTTGCTGTTTTATTTTCTACTTCATTGGCTTATCAGTCAAACCTGACAAGTACTTCTCTTCTTTCATACTTCTTAAAGTTGGATTATTCCTGATTTCCTTTTCTTATTTATACAAATCCCTTGTAGTTTTATCTAATTTCTTCTAAGGTTTCCAGTTGCACATTGTGTTTCTACATCTCACCTTCTAACATCTTCCTCACACTAAAGAGGACAAAACCACACTGACTACATCTTGGTCCACAGCAAATCTATCTTACTGAAAATACAAGTCTGTAGTCATTTCTCAGAACATGGTTCCCTTTGCCTTGATCACGGTTCCATACAAATACTTGAGCAGCCAGTACCCCTTTCCTCCAGCCTGAGCAAATGAGGCTGTGTCCTCAAGGCAGCTTACCCCAGTAGACCTGACCTTCCTCCCCTGTGAACATACATTCCTACTTAATTGCACTCATTTGGCATTTCCTCTTGGCTGAAGAGTGAGATCTACAAGGAGTGGTTTTGTGTGTTTCATTCACTCAAATATTCTCAGTTCTTTTAGAACAATAACAAGGTCATAGTAGATACACTCACTCAAAATCGCTTAATACGCTGATTGAGGGAATTACAACACAAGTGTTGAAAACTATGTGTCCAGACAAGACAGGATGGTATTCATGGGTAACACTCAGCAAGAGGCATCGCCCTCTCTCCCCAGTTCTAATCATGATAGGAAAGGACTCAGATCTCTTACTTTCTCAACACTAAAATGAAAGACCAGGAAATAGGGAGTGTGGTGAATAGCGTTGGACTCAGAGGTATTTATACCATGACCTCTCCAAGGGAAATCACTAATCTACCTAGGAGATAGAGAGCATGTCAGGCTCATGTAATCATATATCTAATCTATCGCCATTCCATTTCAATCATGAAAACTTAGTTTATACATCTTACATGTGAAACTTATCATTTTACCTAAGGGCAATTCTACAAAATGTAAACATGAAGCTATCAAGTGATGGGAGCTGGGCCAAACAGAGCCCTAGGAGGACCCAGCTCATCTGTGTGGCTAGACAGCTTAGAGTTTATCCTTTGGAGAAGAAACCTTTGAAGGCTATTTATTCACCTACAGCATTGCTTTTCCTTACCTTTTATCCCTTTCTCCCTATATAAGATGTGCAACACTCACATCTCTTAGGCCTGAGTGCTTGCTCAGTTTGTGGTCTTCCTGCTCACCTCAGAGGATGGATGGCAATTAGAAGCCCAGGAGGACTGGACCTGAGTCCAGTGTGGTAGCTTGTGTCTTGGTTCATATCAGAACATGGTCAGGGGCCACACCATCTTGCAGCTGGTGGTGTTTCTTCTCTCAGATAGCTGGACCAAGAAAAGCTTTAGAGTTTTTGAAAATGGTCTTCCAGAGGAAAGAAGGATGGCCAATAGACACATGAAGAAATGCTCAACCTCCCTAGCCATAAAAGAAATGCAAATCCAAATAACATTGAGATACCACTTCACTCCAGTTAGAATGGCTAAAATCAAGAACTCTAATAACAACAGATGCCGGAGGGGATGTGGACAGAAGGGAACCTTACTGCATTGTTGGTGGGAGTGTAAACTTGTTCAGCCACTTTGGAAAGTAGTATGGAGGTTCCTCAAAAGACTCCACATAGAGCTCCTCTATGACCCATCAATCCCACTTTTGGGCATTTACCCAAATGTTTACAAACAAGACCACACTAAAGCTACTAGCACAACTATGTTTATTGCAGCATTATTTACCATAGCTAAGATCTGGAACCAACCCAGATGCCCCTCAGTAGATGAATGGATCAAGAAAATATGGTGTATATACACAATGGAATTCTCTGCCTCCATCAGAAAGAATGACATTGCCCCAATTGTTAGGAAATGGAAAGGCTTGGAAAAAATTATATTAAGTGAAGTAAGCCAGGTCCAAAGAAACATAGGTTTCCCTTATTTGCAATATCTAGTATATGTCTGAGTCAAGCAGAAAAGGTCAGATAAGGTGATGTTAGGGAAATGAACCCTAACATATGTATTCAAATGTTTTTTTTCTTTCATGCGATTGTTTCTAGCACATTTATAAGATTATTTCTTTGTTGCTTTGTATGTCTCTCCCCCACAGTATAACCCCTGCTTTCACTGTATTTGATGTCGGTATAATTTGTGGAGGGGAAGGGGAAAAACAAATCGTTTAAATAGGGATACAGGTGGACCCATTGCAACAATGAGATGTACAAGTTGTTATGTCAAAAACAAATTTTACAACTTGGATGGGAAGGGGAAACAAAGGAGGAGGCAACAATGCTTGATAAGAAATGTACTCATTACCTTGCCCATGTAATTGTAACCCCTCTGTACAGTATTTTCCCAATAAAAAACAACTATTTAAAAAAACAAAAACGAAAATGGTCTTCCATCTAAGGGCTGTTTTTTTCTAAGGAACTGAGAAGAAAGGAAGGAAGCATGAGAGGACTAGAACTAGCCGCCAGCCCTCTGCCTTCTCCTGAGTATGTCCTCAGTTCACAAAAAAGAAAATTATGCTAAGTACTTGGTCTTCTTTTGATCCCTTCGTATGAGCTGTCCCATGGAAGGAGGCAGAAGGCCTGGGAGTTTGGCTGGGTACCAGAGAGGCAGGCCCTCGCTGGACCTTGGAGGGAGGACTCTACTCCTGAGCGTCTTGATGGAGGGAAGGGCATTCACCCTCTGGCGTTTTCTTGCCTATTATTAATGCTCTAAGTTGTATCCTTAAGCAAAGAGAGTTTTAGTGTTTTTTCTCCCCCTTTTGCTATATTTTCGGTTTTTCATTTATCCTTAGGAAATAGAACACGTCTTTGGTTAATAGACATTTGAGGTACACAGAATGAAATGCTGCAAAAGCAATTCAGTTGGAACTGACAGGTGGGAAAATGGGGCTCAGCTGCTCCCGGCTTCTCGGCTTGATGACAGTCTTGCAATAAATAATCAGAAAGTGGGTGAAATGATAGTGAATGTCAGTTTAAAGTTTTCACTTGTCAAAACTGGGATTGTCTTAACATGGAATCGTTGCTGGTCCAAATTATGCTACCTTTTATCTACCTGTTCATTGGGAAACAGTCTTCACACCCTCATCCCTCCCCTTTTTATTCTGAGCTGTGTTAGAGCATCTCACAGAAAGTTTTCCAGTGTGTACAAATCCTTATTATTGCTCTTCGTTTCATGAAGGATGCTTAGTTTGGTCAGTAGCTGTTAGACTCTTCTGTTTCATTAATCTCAATGCCTGTCATCCAGAGTTCCAAGTTAAACAATTGAGAACTGTAGTGCAAGTTTTGGGGTTTTTTTCCCCTCCCAATTTTATGAAGATATTAATCTCTTTGCAACAGTTCTCAAGAACAACAGTTTTATTTTTCTAGGAGGCATTATGATGTAACATCTGAACTTTGGAAAGAATAAGGTTTGCTTAATTTAGTATATTTCTTAAAAACACTAGCCAGTGTATTTTCAACAAAATGAGAAGTTATTTTGGTGACATTAAGACTAGATGCTGGGCTGACCCTTGAAGTATGATGGAGCTGAGTCCAGATGGCTCCTGGCGGGCTGACTGGACACAGACCCCTCAGCAGGCACATCTTCCCAGGATGCACCACAGATGGGGGCCTAGTATAGGCACAGAGGACTCGCCTGAGACTTGACATCAGCCTTGCTGCATAACATTTTTGTCAGAATTTATGTTCTCACACAAAAGTCATTGTATTTTAAAAGCATCCTATACTAGGTGCCTGTGATTCATGCCTGTAATCCTGACTACTCAGGAGGCTGAGATATGAGGATTGCTGTTCAAAGTTAGCCCAGACAGGAAAATCCATGACTTTTACCTCCAACTAACCACCGCAAACCTGGAAGAGGCGCTGTGGCTCAAATGGGTAGAGTGCTAGCCTTGACCACAAAAGCTCAAGGACAGTACCCGGGCCCTGAGTTCAAGCCCCAACGACAGCAACAAAAACTCCTTATATTAATAGCTGCAGTATTTTATTTAGTAAAACCCTATTGTTTGTTTTGTTTATGCTGGCTTTTCTTTTTAATAGAGTATTAATATATGTTAGTTTTAGCTGAGAACCAGTGGCTCATGCCTATGATCCTAGCTACTCAGAAGGCTGAGATCTGAGGATCACAGTAAGAAGCCAACCCAGACAGAGAACCATGAGATTCTTACAGCAATAGCCAGAAGTGGAGGTGTGGATCAAATGGTAGAGTGCTAGCCTTGGGGAAAAAGACCCAGGGAAAGGGCTCAGGCCCTGCATTCAAGCCCCAGGACATGAACAGATAACACTATACAAACAAAACCATATATTCGTTGTAAAATAATTTTACTGTGATATTTTCATACAAGTATAGTGTACCTGATCAAATTCACCTCCTCTGTAACCATCCTCCTCCCTTACTAAAAACAATTGTTTTTATTTTTCCTTTAGTTAAATATGATTGAAAAATGCTTGTATTTATCATGTACCTCGTGTTTCAGCAATTTTCAAGAGTACGATGCATGGTTGAATTACAGTACCTGTGTTGTACAATCTATCTATCTATCTATCTCTCTCTCTCTCTGTCTGTCTGTCTGTCTATCTATCCATCCATCCATCTATCCATCTATCTATCTATCCATCTATCTATCTATCTATCTATGTCTGTCTATAAAGTACTTTGTCTGTATTCATCTTTCAATATCTCCATTTACATTTACCTGCTCCTCCCCTTCCCTGGGATAACCATCCCTAACAGGACCCATTTTACATTTCTGTTATTGTTTTTTAGCATATATTAATTTTACAAAGGGATTTTACTCTGATATCTCACACAGATATATATGTGTATATATATATATATATATATATAATTTTAATCAGATTAAACACCTTATTGATCTTGCCCATCCCCACCCTCCCATTATTCAACACCTTTCATTGAGTTTCCTATGTCATCTGTATGCATGCACTCAAGGTATTTGGATATTATTTGCCCTCTCTGTTTCTGTTTCCTCTTCCCTGTCCCCTCATCTTCCCAGTATATACAAATACATTATGTAATATATATGTGTATCTATATCTATATCTCTACATACATTCAACTCTAGATTACAAAGGTGAGTGAAAATATGACACAGTTATCTTTGAGCTTAGCTTATTGTACCCAACATGATGATGTCCGGTTCTATCCATTTTCCTGAAAACAACAATTTAAGTTTTCTTTATGGCTGAATAATAACAACATGTTGTTGCATGTGCCATATTTTCTGTATCCATTTATTGGTTGATGGTCATGTTGCTGATTCAACTGTTAGGCTATTGTGCATATATCGATCCCTCTTGTATATTGGTTTGCCCTCCTTCATGTGTGTGCTAGTAGTGGTATGGCAGAATCAAATTATTTTTGAAGAACCTCCCTTATGATTTTTATAGTGGTTGCACTAATTTACATTCCTTCCAATAGTGTATAAGGGTCCCTCCTTCCCCCCCCCCCCCCCCGCTAAATCCTGAGGAGCATTTGTTTTGTTTTCTTGGTGATTGTCATTCTGAAGGGGATGATGCGGTGAGCAAGCCGTGTCAGAAACTTAGAGGAACTCTACAGTATCAGAATTCACTGAATAGGGACAGATTGAAAAGCTGCAGTTTCACTGGCATTAGTGTGCCCAGCCCTGCTGAGGTCACTCGAAGGCCAGCCTTGGCAACATGGGTTTTTTATTGCAGTCTTCACTGAAGCATTCACTCTCAGGTGGCAGTTCCCGCCGCGCAGGGATTCAGAGGGGGAAGAGGCTGCAGACAGCCGTGCTGGAGCACAGCAGAGCTGGTACAGGTGCAGGGAGGTCCGTGGAGGGGACCCCACTGCACCCCAGGCTCAGAGCGGCTCAGGGCCCAGCGATGTCCAATGCCCGTCCAGGTGGCAGGTGGCTGCCAGTGGGGTGTGAGGGTGAGGCGTGGCCCAGGCAGGACAGAGGCGGCAGCGCTCCTGGGCTTCAGCAATTTTCCTGGGCGAGGCCTGTGACTGGTGACACGGCCGCAGGGTCAGATGCCTGCCGCCGCTCTGCTTTAGGGTGCTCCTTTTTAGAGTTCCAGGCAAGGAAGGGGGCTACCTCTGGTGTGGTGAAATCAGGTGGGTTTTTTGGGGGGAGGGTGGGGTATGTGTGTCATTATGACTTAATACATTTTCTGGTTTATTGACACAAATAAGTCATCTGTTTGAGCCTCCTAGTGTGCTGACTGGTAGTAGCTGTTTACCTAAACAAGATGGAGTCATTCTGTTATGACAGTTCCACTCAACGTGGAGTAAGCACAGCCTTTAAGCTGTGGTTCTACACCATGAAGCACAACCAAGAGTGGACAAAGCTCATTCTCTTCAGGGGAGATGGCATTTTAGTGGTTTTGGTTTGTATCTTTTCTGTGGCTAAGAACATTGAACATTTCTTCATAGTAGCCAACTGAACTTCCTGTGCGTACTGTCTGTTCACTTTATTTGTTCATTTATTAGTTTCATTATTTATTTTTGGCTGTGTAATTTTTGAGTTTTTTTAAATATTCTAAAATTGTCTATTGAACACTTTGGCTATTGAATACTTGGTAAAGATTTTCTCTTCCATTCTGTGGGGTGCTTCTTGATCCTAGTATTTGTTTCTTTTGCTGTACAGAAACCTTTTAACTTGATGCAATCCTATTTATGTAAATCCTATATAGAAAATAATTACCTGTGCCTTTATCTTTTAACTTTTTCTGGTAGTTTCTCTACTAAGTTCAGAGTCTCAGATCTTATATTAAAATCTTTTTTGGAGTTGATTTTTGTGAAGAATGAGAGATAGGAGCTTGTTTTTGGCTTTCTGCATGTAAATAACCAGTTTTCTTAGCATCATTTTCTTTTTTGCATGCAAACATTTCTCTGCTCTTTTATCAGCTAGTCCTCATTCTTTCTTCTGACTGAGAATGTTTATTTGTGGCTGGGGGAAAGGTTATGATTACAGAAAGGGAGAGAAGGAATTAAGGCAACAGAGAACCAAAGCAATGACCAGTCTCTGTGACAAGACTACCCTGTTCCCACAGCCGTGACTTCTGCTCTGAGGGTGAGCAAACTAGAGCCAGGTGGAAGAGTGACCAGGCAGGTGGAGAGGAGCCCCAGAGTGCCAAGTTCTGTGTGCGAGCTTGGGACGTGGGTGCTCATGGAATGACAGCGGTACAACCCTCCCCTGGCCTTGTCATGAACCAGGGAACTCAGTTACAAGACCATTTTAAACTCTGTAATGAACAGGCCTCTGTGGACAGTGGCCCTCTGCCACCAGGTATGACAGTCACCTGTGGTAGGGACTTCCTGATCCTGGCAGCGTGGAAAGCAGTTGGGCGTGACATGGCAGGTTCAGGGTTTATGTTATAGAGTCAGTTCATGTCATACCCAGTTTGTTGCACTCTATTAAGCTAACTTGGGAGGTTGTGATAAGCCCAGGAATACAAAGGGTGCCCCACACAAAGGGCACATTTTTTCCTACGGAATGCTCCAGCACAAACATTCCATAAATCGCTAATAACTATTTGATAGGTCTACTTTCAGGGGTACTCAGATTTTTTTCATCCTGTTTTCCTGCCTCTATACTTTGTTTCTTCTTCTGCTGGGCAGGCTTTGCTAGCCAGCATTGCCTCTGCTCCTTCCTTTTCCTTGACCTTCCACTGCCTCTCTCCTTTTGGCCTCTAGGACATTGCTCAGCACCCCATCCAGGACTCACTGGAGTGGTGGAGGGACTTCCCCTTCATGTACCAAGCCCCTCCACACCTGCTTGGGGCAAGGGAAAAGAAAGTGGGCTGCAGTGGGAACCAGCCAGAATTATCTATGGAAGTGGCTTGTAGGCTCACTGAGTAGGAAACAGCTTGGAGGAGATGAGGGGAAAGAATACATTTCTGGCAGAAAGAGGAGCTGATGCTCTTGGAAGAATCTCAGTAATGCACTGTTTTCGTGGTTGGTCTTTGGAAAGGAAGTGAGACTTGGAGAGCCAAGTAGGGATAAAACCTGGAGTCAGGGCCTTCGCTGTCCTTAGGTTCTAGGCTGGGTCGATGGCCAATGCTCTTGAGCAGTGTCCTCTGTGTTGGCCCTTCTTGGGCTTGGCAGTGCTGCTGGCAGGCAGAGGAGATGCTCTCACTGTCACTTCCCCACATCACAGCAGCCTGGGTGCTGAACTGCCAGCCTGGGTGGTTTTCTACTGGATTGAAGCTTCTTTGATGATTGGAAGTTGAAATGATGGAGGATATTCTTAGGAGATGATCACAATGGCTCAATAGCTATATGCATATGACTATATAAAATGATACTTATTGAAATGAACTCCAAGAAATGAAAACATGGAAACAAGGAGTTTTTTGTTGTACTGTTTGCAGTTATTTTTTTCCCCTTTGGTTTATTCCCTGTTGTCAGTTTGTTGTTATTTCAGTACCCTTTGTCTTGTATATAAGTTTATCTGAAACAGTGGGACAAAGGGTGAACCAATCTACCCATGATACTCACTAGACACTATGTTGGAAATGTACTTCACAACTTGGAGAGAAGAGAGGTCGGGAGTGGGGAAGTGGTAGAAAATGAAAGAAATGAACTCATTACTTTTGTAGCTATTACCCCTCTATAGATCACCTTTACCTAAAGTAAGATATAAATTTAAAAAAAAAAAAGAAATGATGGTGACAGTTCTCATTCTGCAAAATGAAGTAGCACACCAAGAAGGAAAGCCTGAGTGGGGAATGGAAGATCAGGTCTTCCTCTGAAAGTCAGTGCGCATGGTTCAGGGATACAGCTTTGGCACCAACCTGTGCCTCTAAAAGTATGCAGAGTTCAAATACGTTGAGCCACATTTAAGCCTGTTTTTTCCTTATCCCCAGGATTTAATAATAACTGGCTACCTCTTTTTTTTCTTTCTTTTTTTTTTTTGCTATCTCAAGGATATTATAAGTTAGAACATGGATTTGGCTGTGATTTGAGAAGACCCTTCACCAAAAACTTGGAATTCCCCCAAAAGACTGCTCTCACATGTTATCTCTGCACATAACAGGGTGCCTTCACACCAGTAGTGCAGTTCACTCACCATGATGGTAATAGTGCCAGTGACATAAAATGTCTCTGCCCTATTATGAAGATTATAAAGTAAAATTCCTACAGTTCACCCAGTACCAAGTTCTTTGGTTGGTAGGTGCATAGTAGGCAGATTGGGCTTGGAGAAGAAATGAACTTCCATCTGTTGGGAAGTAGTCACTGCTGCCTCAGCCCAGGCCTGGTTCTCTGCACCTGCACTAGTACTGCCGCAGGCCCCCTGAAGCCCGTGCATCTTCAGGCTCATTGGTGACTAACCAATTGTAGTTCAGATGTCAGACATACTTACTGTGTGCTGTGTGGCAAGTCTGGGAGTGAAGAGCATCTCGGGTCCTTCTGTCTTAGTGCTCTGTCATTGCAGTGAGAACTGATTTTATTTTTAACACCTTTATTGGTTTTTAGTGTCTTTAGCTTAGGGATATTTGGTTGGGTATGATTTTAATGCACAGCCAAATCACTTGTGCTAATGTATGTTTTTTTTTTCTTTTGTTCACGCAGTGGAGCTGACTACTATGATTATGGACATGGACTCAGTGAGGAGACATACGATTCCTATGGTGAGTGAGGGGCAGAATGACCACACGATCCTACTGAGGGGAAATTCATAGGTTTCGCTGGAAACCCATTTAGACTGAAGAAGCAGTCTTGTTTTAGTTCCTTTATATGTATCTGTCTCTTTTCAGGAGGTCCTTTAATATAACATTTAAAGAGAACTATAGACTTGTAGACAAATACATGAATTTTGGTTCAAACTTGGATTGTCTTGTGGGGTTGATTACTGTATGCTGTTTTTCTTACTTAATAGAATAATTTGCAAAACTACAGACACTTGAAAGCCTGAAGTGGCTTTGTTCCTTGATACTAAAGCGGAATGAAGAAATTGAGAGTACCCATCTGAAGTGATTCTTTCCCACCTCTTCTTTATGTTTTAACTCATTCGCAGTCTCAAGTACTTTGAAAAACGTACACTGAGAGTCATTCCATAAAGAGTACAACAGCACTGAACAGGGAGTGGACAGTCTTGAGTAACTTACATGGAGACATCTAACCTCTCCTTAATTCAAATGAAGCAGACAGAGATGCTGGGAAATCCATGTCCAAATTCTCAATATGTAGAGGATGGCAGGTTTAATTAAAAGAACTGGCTGCAGCCACAAAATGATGGTAAGACGTGCCTTTGCCACAGGGCAAAGAGATCAGAGAGCATGAAACTTCAATCAGCTACAGAGTTCTGAGATTGCCTGGTGCCCACTGCAAGTGAATCAGGGTCCTGGTTAATGGATGCTATGACATTTCTCTGAACATAACTGAAAAACCATTTTCCGGTGTTCCTTTGAAGTGCATTTTGTTGTATCACCTGCCCAAAGCTGTGATAACCTACCTTGATTCTTTTTTTTTTGTTGTTATTCGTAACAAACACTTAAGAGAAATGCATTGCCTTACTGAATGCTGTAAACTTAAATTGATGTAAGTTAGCTTGAGGGAGTGACGGTGATTACATGTTTGTATCAAAAGAAGAGGTCATTTTAAGCTTTTTTCTTTCACAGCTTTTTAAATTGGTCTCTATGGACATGTGGCCTTTAGATTGCTGTGTGTTGCAGCAGGGAGTTAACTCTTTGGTATCCAAAACCTGTAGGTAACTCTGTAAAAGTCCTCAGCCTAGAGATGTAAGTTCAGGAGATAAAGATGATGGATTTACCTTTGTTTACTAACTTTGTTTCTTACTCCTGAAATGTCAAGGAGGCACCATTTTAGCCCTAACCCTATAATTTTCGGAGTCTTTTTATGAAAGAGTCTGTGAAGACTGAGGCTCCTTCTCAATTCTGCTTTTCCCACTGTGCTCTGTGGTCTTTCTTCCTTTTCTCCGTGCCCCGCCCCCTCCATTGCTGGTGTTCATTTTCTTTCTCACTGTTAGGGGAAATGTAAGTGGTTCTCTCTTCTCTTTCCTACTCATAAATCCCTTCACATTTTGGAGGAGGCAGTTGGATTTGCTCCCTGAGCTTGGGAGCTTGAATTGAGTGAGTAGTAAAGGAAAGTCCTCTCCAAGTTGGTTGTCTCACACATACAAGGCTTGCTTTCCTTCCCATGATAGTTTTGCCAACAAAATAATACCTTTTTGCATTCCCTGTTTCTTTTATCAGTTCATCAGAGATATGTAACTTCAGTATGACATCTACTGCTAGTTTAGGGTGCAGTCAGATTCTGATAAATGAAGCCAGTGGGATCCATGCAGTGATTTAATTGTGATTCGTCTTACCAATTTCAGGGCAAGAGGAGTGGACTAACTCAAGACACAAAGCACCTTCAGTGAGGACGGCAAAGGGCATCTACAGAGACCAGCCATATGGCAGATACTGATTGTACTGTCTGATGTTGTGAAATAGCCAATCTCCACCCGTCCTGTATACTGTTCAAAGTAATTTTTTTCTATGAACAATCCCTTTTTAAATAAATCAAAATGCTTAAAACCTGAATGGATGGAACTTAAAACTACTTTGTTTGAAACATCCACCTGGGCAGGAAAAAACAAGACATGTAAAATTTTGTTATTTCTAGTCTGTATATGAAAAAATAGGTCATCAAAAGGAAAAAAAATAACTTTGATTAACTAGTGTTAAACAAAAAGATAGGTTACTAAATATGTTAATCCATTCTTTTAACATAAGCCTCACCTTTCATTTTAAAGGTTTCCATAGAGTTTAGTTATTTTATCTTTAAGCCATATGCTAGTATTTTTTTTCTTCTCTTGCCAACATGCGTAAAAAGGGAAGCCAGTTTCAAGTGAAAATAATGTGGTATTCTTTTGTAACTCAAGTCTTGAAATGTTCTGTAGTGTTAAGCAAAGTCTCCTCTTGCTTGATACTAAATAAACTTTTGAAAGAAATTTTGTGTGTGTGAGCTAACCATTTCATGTTTCTCTTATTTAAAAAGGCCTTCATAAATAGTTGTAAACAGGGAAAGAATTCCTTTAACAATGCTTGTCATAAAAGGGTCACACTAAACATTGTACAACTTATTTTAAAAATGGTATAAAATTAAATGTGCCACAATGTGCTCACCGTAGATTTAAATGCTGTTTAAAGAGTCCAAATGGGATCAAGCTGCGTGATTGGCCCGTTAAAATTACGCCAAACCAAATCTTGTTTAAAAGCTGGTTTAAAAATAACTACTGAATTTTCTGGAAAAGATGTGATCAGTTTTCATCTTGTTGAGCGTTTTTTCACTAGTGCAACTTTGGATTTTTTATGAGACTTTTGGTACCTTAATGAACACCTGGCCTCCATGCTGGAAGCAATAGCACAAAGCTTTTAAAGACATTCTGACTTGACTAATTGAGGTCGCACTCGCCAAGGCTGAGGATGTGTAACCCTTAAACGGTCTTCATTTTCAAAGGTAAATAAATCAAATAAGATTTTAATCTCACTTAATTTATCTTAATATAACTAATAAAAACAGGGAGATTACAACTTAGCGAGTTTCATTATCCATTTTAGAAAGGTTTTAAGATCACCTAAATTCTCATTTTAAAAAGTTTAATTTGTTTTAGTAATCTAAAAAGCCTTAGTTTAGCCAGTTTAATTGGGGCCAATTATTCCCTATTAAACAAATGTAAAACATCATAACTAGTTATTTGTAATACAGTATTTGGTTAGTAAATGAGGGCATTCTTAAAACTGACAAAGAGGAAATAAAGTTATTCTTTAATCATTTGGCTTAAGATTTAATTGTAGATTATATTAAATGTTTAATTTTTATTTTTGAGAGTTTTCTTCTGTTTAAGTAAAAAGATCTCTTCTTTTGTTAGGATATGTCAGCCATGTTCGGATGTCAGAGGAACTGGTTCTGACTTGGAGCAAGCAAAGGTAAGCATTCTCTGGTTCCAGTGCTCTGAGTTGTTTGGGGAGGTGAAGATAATACCCAGGGAGACTCCGCACTGCCTCTCCTTACCTGCACTTGGATCTTGGACCTCTAATTTGCCGGCCATCTCAGTAGTTAAAGAGTTCAGATCATCTGCTTCCAGAAAAATACAACCTCTCATCAATACTATGAAAATGTTTTTCAGATTAATAAATTGAAAAATGTTGTTTGCCAGACTTAATGTATAATGTGAACAAATTTTTACTCTCTCACATATTTACCCAGCTAAAATGACACAGATAAGCAGGAAGAGTTGTATTTTGTTTTGAGGGGATGGTCTCTCTGTAGCTCAGGCTGACCTAGAATTTACCACCCTCCTGCCTCAGCCCCTCCCATGAGTGCTGGATTGCAGGCTTATAGGATGTGCTTTGCAGTAAGTAACTATTCTGATCTTGTCTAAGTAGCGCTTATTTTTGTGCTTCTGGGTTTTGCAAAACAAATGACTACTTTTACATGATAAATATTCTAACAGGTGTTGCAGAGAATTTGGGCATTGTTTGTGAGGGAGTACAATATTAGGGATGGAATTCAGGGCTTTGTGCTTTTCAGGGCAGGCTGTCTACACCGAAGTCAAGCCTCCAACTCCTTTATCTATTGGTTTTTAAGACATGGTCTAGATTGATTCCTCAGCCAACCTGAGCTGGGATCCTCCGCTTGCTTCCCCTTGTTTCTGGGGATGACAGGCTCCTTCCACTGAACACAACGGTTGATTGAGATGGATTCCCCCGCTGGCTTCATACCTCCCAATTAGCTATGACTACAGGCTGAACAACTGCTCCTGATTGGTGAATAAGTGTTTTTAATGTAAAGATCTACGAAGATGTCTAAAAGAAAGATTATCATTAATCAGGTCTAGTTTTTCAGGTATTTGTTCATTGTTCTGAAAAACACGACCCAGGCCCTGCTGATCCCATCTTACTTTTCCAGTGTTTACATTGGAGCCCTTCCACTTGACTCTGTGCCTTTGGGCAAGTCTCCCTTTCTGCAGCAGTGCCATGAAAATGATGCTTCTCTTGTGTAGTTTTTAAATAAGACTTGGTTTCTTTTGTGTGCCAATCATGTGGCTTGAACTCAGGCCATGTAGCACTCTACCACTTAAGCCACAGCTCTACTTTCAGCTTTTTAATGGTTAACTGGAGATAAAATCCTCAGATCTCAGCCTCCTGAGTAACTAGGGTTATAGGTATGAGCGACTGGCTCTCTGTTTACTTTGTAAGACTTTAAAAGATAGGATATTATAATAGTTTTATAACCTGAAAGTGAGATACAAAATTTGATTGTCAGAACAGAATTCACCTATAATATAAATGAGAAATATATGATTTTCTTTTAATAGACCAAAATGTGTTCTTTGGAATGTGCGTGGGAATGTGTGTGTGTGTGTGTGTGTGTGTGTGTGTGTGTGTGTGTGTGTGTGTGTGGGGGGGAGCGGGATACAAATGGATGCATTGCACAGAAAACAAATGCAATATATACCATCTCTCTTCAACATATAATGGTGTTGGAGGTTCCTTTTTTTAAAAAGTGTATTTGTATTATCTCTAGATGTACAAAGGACTTGCCTTTGTAACAAAGCAGTTTAGGAACACAATGCATCTTGATCAATGTCACCCTTTCAACATTCTCACCCATTCCTCTCATATCTATCTCTTCCCTCACTCACCCTTCTTAATTATGTAAGATACACATTGAATACTTGACTGCATTCTTCCCCCCATTTTTTTGGCTATTTTTTTTTCTTTAGTACTTGTGCTGCTTTTGCATAGAAATGGACATATCAAATAATCAATGTAGGCCTCCTCCTTCCGTGGCTTGTACAGTAAAAAGCTCATCCTGCAGTGCCATGGGCTACAACCCAAATGCTGACAGAGCTGCATCCCTGACGAAGCTCTGAGAGAACCATCTCCCTGCGTTCACAGCTCTGGAGATGGCCGGTAGTCCTAGGAGCAGGCCCATCTCTGTTGCTTAGTCCAGCCAAGACCTGGGCCTCTTCACTGCCATCTGCTCAGGCTTCTTCAGTCAGCAGTTTTGGATAGGCAGAAGGTCAGCCCCAGATGGTCTTCTGATCTAATTCATGGAAATTTTGTACACTTAAAAAAAAAAAAAAAACAAGAACCCATAGCTTCCTGAGATTTGGGGAAAGGATTATGACCCATATATCAAAAACAATCTGGAATAGGTGCTCTATACTTGACTGCTATGTTAGCCCAATTCACTTCCCCGTAGCAAAGTACCCCACATGAACAATTTAAGAGATTTTAGCTCAAGATCTCAGAAGCCTCTGTCCCTCATGGCAGGGAGGCCATGGTAGAGTTGCTGTCCTTACGGTGGCCAGGAAGCAGGGCCATCCCAGGGCAGGCCCAGGACAGGGTGTGAAGTCTCCACGACCGACTGTATCCTTCACCTTCCCCATTTCCTTTACCTCCCAGCAGGGCATTCAGGGAGCACAAGCAAGCAGATGCAGATGTGACCCATTAGGGCTGGTGTCCTTGTGCAGGCGGCTTTCCGCCAAAAAAGGAACTGTGTCCTGTTGGGCTTGGGCCTCTACCTCCTAGCATAGTGCTGGCCCATACCTAGCAGGGACTGACAAGGTGTTCAGTGAGGAGCACAAGAGTAGACAAATGGCCCTGTTGTTCTTCCAACACAAGCACTAGGGTTGATTTGGTTTCTCATTGGAAATGAGAACTTTACATGCAGGTATGACCTTTATTTAATAAGGAATACATGTGTATGGTACAAAATAGGGAAATCTTCCTAAGTGTACAATAAAAAGTTGATCTTAATTCCCTACCACTACTAACCTTAGCATGTGTGTCTTAAGATCTGGGTGACAGCCTTTGGCCAAGCCCTGCTGATGCAACCACTGAAGCAGATGGCTGCTTTCCTGAGGCTGAGGAACCTCTCATCTTTGAGGAAACAGGCCATTTCCTTCACCCTGTCTTTGCAACCTTTTTTCCTCCTATCCAGATCTCACTAGTTCTTCCATACCCTCCTCCTCTTCATCAGAAGAGCTTTCCCTACCCAAGATTATTGGCTGATAATATTTAATGACTAATTTTGATCTACTAGTTACATTGGTACATTGTGTGGGTGGTTCATCCCCTATTAAGCTCCCTGATGGTTATGGATAAGTCTGTTATATTTTATAAAACTTAAAAGCACTTAGAAGCCATTCTGGAGATAATCTTTGGGTTATCTCAATAGACTCATTGGCTGGTCCTGGGGCTCATGCCTGTAATACTAGCTGCACAAGAAGCTCTGATCTCAGAAATAAGGATTGAAGCCAGCTTAGGCAGACCTATGTGCAAAACTCTTATCTCCAGTTAAGCTGCAGAAAGCTGAGGGTACAAGTGTGGTTCAAGTGGTAGAACTCTAGCCTCTAGCCCCAAAAGTCAATCAAGATGCCCTTAGATCAAGTCTCAATACCAGCACAAAAATCAACAGGTATTTATTGATTGAAGGTCAATAGAGATACTTGTATTTAATATGCTTAACCTGTTAAGATATATGCATGTTGTAGGTGACAAGCATGCTGTGTCTCTGCAACTCTGCAGGACTAAAAAGTTGGATAAAGGCAGAGATGTCACAATACTTCAAGCAGATAGGAGGAGAGCAAGGTTAGAGCCAATAGGCTGGACCAAGTGTGGAGATGGTGGACTGAGTATCGTGTGTCTGGAGGCCTAGAGCAGTTGCTAGAACACAAGGTGCCAGGAAATCGACAAAGAAGTGCCTCTGGAGAGAGAGGAAGAGGCGGGTCCCAGGGAGTCATGCACCCTGCACATTGAACAGTGTTGTGTGCACCTTGATGCTTCACCATTACTGTGATTTCCCATCTGGTTAGCACCTGGGTTTTGAAGTAACAGTTTTGCTCTTTGTAACACATCAAGTTCTCCTGTGTTCATTAATAAGCTTTACTGTTAAAAAATATATGAAAGTTTAGTTTTCATGTGACAAAATGCAAGGACAGTCCTTGACTCATTGAAGTTGCATATTTGAATATGGAGGTTTCATGTAATACAGCCATTGTCATTATGAAGCCAAACTATAAACATCAGAAAAGACAGCCCTTAATAATACTGACCACAGTATTTGATGTCCTTGACTTTAACTTAAATTTTTGGTCTTAATTATAATTTTTACTATCTTTTAGTAGTTATCCAAAGGGGCTTCAACTCACATTTTATCAGTTTATAAGCCCTTCCACCATTCCCTCACCATACCTCTTTTCCATAAAAAGCCTATTTTTACTAAACTTCTACATGCCTAATTCTTCTGCCTAAATCTTGTCTTGCTATATACAAACATTTCATTTTCCTCTCTTTCAGGAACTGTCCTTCTGTGTATGGACTGCTTAAGAATAGTCAACTCACCACTGTGCCTTGTTAGTAAATGAGTCTACTTGTGAACTTGAAGATCATCGTAATTTCTTATGTTGATTTTTGTACAGATTTTGTTTGGTGAAATGTTTTTATGATTTTTTTTTTAATTTGGAGGGCCTTTTTTCCTTTTTTTTAAAAGAAGACAAAAAATCATATTTTGTTGCCTCCTAAATAACAAAAAAAAAGTATGACATATTGGTTAATAAAGGCTGCCTGTTGAAATCTCCTCTGCTTTACTATAACCTAGAAGAATTAAAGGTCATTACAGCAGAACAGCTCCACACTTTGCATAATTGAGGGCCATGTTCAGCTACAGCTCACTGCTAGAGCGGATGGACGCATGATGTTTCCATCTCATTTAAGGAACAATAAATGTGAAAGTGTTAGGCCAAAAGTATTTTGTCTCATGAGAGGCTGATCGCATCACAAGATTTCTTGGAGGAGCAGACAGCCACTGATAGAAAAGCGCCATGTTCTCTGTCACCTCTGAAACTTTGCGGGGGGACGCAACGGCCCCTACCCCTGTGGTTGGTGCTGCTCTGCTCTCTCTTCCTGCTTGCCTGGTGCATTGGGATTTTATTCAGCACACCCCAGAAGATGTGTTTTCTATTTGCTGGAAGCTTAATGTGTTTCCTGGTCTCGGAACTTCAAGGAGAGTCTCACACACGGTTACATTTCCATTTTCTTACCTTAAAACGCCATGTTTCCTCAAGGCATTTACTCTTTGCAGCTCACTATGTATGTTTCAGACATTATGTTGCCACAGAGTAACCGTATAGTTGGCTCATCTCTTCCTGAGGACATAATTCTTTACTCCTGAGGTCTGGGTCTTTAGATGCCTCACAAGAACATATCACGAAAGCCTCAGGTCAGAGAGCCTGCGCGGCCTGAGAGCGAGAGAACCAGCGCCGGCAAGCCCCGGAAGGTTCTGTGTGCCCTTTGGTTGGGAATTAATTTTAAACAGGTAGAAGCTTCAGACCATAAGACAAACTGTGGCACACAGGAAAGAATTTGAACACTGCGGCCTTTTCCCCTGCCTAGTCACCAATACCGGTTGTAAGTAAAATCCCGTGGTGTAAAATTCCAGCTCATCTGTCTATCAGCTTCTCCTTGACCTCATTCTTAATATCTAACTTGTGGCCACTTACTTTACTGCCTGCAGCACTTAATCCACTGAATGCGCACTGAGAACTTCTCACTACTGGAGAGAAAGCCCAGCACAATCTAGAGCGAGTCCATCCTGAGGAGAACTGTCTCTGTGCTGGGAGACCGTGAGGCCCAGACGAGAAGGCCAGGTGGTGTGAGCCGGGCTAACACTAGAGCACACTGGAGGGGCTGGAGGGGTCATGCTGCATTGGGACAGTGGAGGAATGGATGACATCGTAGCAGGGACCTGTCCAAGTCAGTGGAGGCATGCTTGGGTGTGCGAGGGGCAGCAAGATGCCTGTGCGGAAGTCGTGGAGAGAGCCCAAGACGAGTGCCCTGAAGTCAACCCCCAGCCGGAGGCCAGAGCACGTGGGAGTCCTTTTGGGCTTCAGTGGGCGCTATTGGGGGGTTGGGAAGAACTGAGAAGAGTACAGTGGTCCAGTGTGTATTGTTTTCAGTAGAGTCACGTTGGCAAAGTGACCTTGAGAATAGGTGACAATGAGGCTGGGGAAGGGGAGACGGCAGCCAGTGCAGGGGCGGCAGCGGTGTGTGCAGAGGGCTGGCCAGAGTTCAAGTCACTGGGAAAAGGGAGCAGCTAGACTGAGAGATGAGGAAAGTACAGGGTGGTGCAGTCATGGCAAGAAGAGCATTGCCTCTCCCTGAGATGGGAAGATGGCAGGGGGGGAGTGGAGTCGGGGCTGCTCATCTGGAGGGGCTGGATCGCAGCTGGAGATGGAGGCTTGAAAGCCATTAGACTGGAGATGTCCTTTGAAGCTGTGCTGTGTGCGGAGAGGAGAGAACAGACGCGCGGAGCATTACCACACGTAGGATTGTGTCAGTGAGATGAAAAAGCTGAGCAGAGCTGCCGTGGGTGACGAGAGGGGTTCCTGGGCTGCAGATGGACGCAGTGGTCAGGGACGTGGGGGTGGGGGGGAGCGGGCGAGAGGGAGGAGTGAGGCCCGTGGGCCCTTCCCGGGACCTCATTCTCAGGAGCCGTTGCAGACACTGTAAACTTGAGATGAACGTGTTCCGAGCCATCGCAGTCTGCGCACAGTGCTGGCCTCCACTAAATACACAGGGGGCACAGCCTGGATGGGCGTAGACAGAAACCAGGACTGGACACTGGGGACAACAGCTCTCCTTGTGCCGGTCAGCTGCCCGCTCACAGTGCGGGAGGCACTGCCCAGGTGAAGGCCTGGGGTAGGGGTGTCTACATCACCAGGAGCGGAGGAAGATGATGCCCCACCCCCAGCCCTGCTCTTCCCTGGGGAGCTTCGTGAGCCTTCCTCCATACCTCTCACCTGTATTTCAGACAGCTGGGAAGTGACCTAGGAAATAACAGTAAATGTACAATCACTGGGATGAGCACCTGGCCCCACAGGACTGGACACAAAGCCGAGGGAAACAGAGCTTCCAAAGCTCCCTGTCTAGCCTAGTGTACTTACCCTTCTAGATCTTGCTTCAGGAACTCCTACCCCATACAGGCCAGACATCTCCTCATCTGTCCTGCCATCGGGCCTCGCAGCCTTTGTGCGCATCCTTGAGGATGCTGCAGCAAAACTATCAGGTGCTTTGTGCACAGCAGAAGTGCACTGCCCACTGTCCAAAGTGCCAGAGGCTTCCGGCCCCTCCTGGCGGAAGGGGACAAGGCACCTCGCCCGAGCCTTGAATGAGGCTGTGGATTCTGTTCATGTCTGCCCCTCGCTGCGGTCACATGGGCTGTCAGGTTCCACCATAGGGATTTGGGACCCAGCAGGCTGCGGGACAACACCTGATCTGAGGGGTTTGCATTCCCACCGCTCCAGGGCCTGACCTCTAGCCAGGGCCTGACCTCTAGCCGGTGCTGACCTCTAGCCAGGGCCTGGAGGGTCTGCCCGCCTGCCTGTGGCACTGGGGGCGAGTGTGCGAGAGGAACCGTTTGGCACAGAATAGATCAAAAGAGGCCTCTGGATTGGAGATGTGCCTTGACTTTTCCCTGGCCCATCCCAGAGAAGAAACTCATTTCTTCTGATGTCTTTCTTCTCCCTTGTCGGCCGACTTCCACGTGGCAGGCTGAAAATATCCATGCTCGTTGTTGGTGTTAAAGGATCTGAGCAACTGCTTATGGCTTTCAGAGTACCCACAGAAGGCTCTTCTCCCAATGTTGGTCGCTGCATTAGACCCTAATGCTGTACGTACGGTTTGCAGAATGCAAGCGGATGGCTTTTTTCAGAGTGTAACGTTAGACCCTAATGCTGTATGCGTGAAGCTCTGCCTTTGCGGGGTTGTGACTGTTACTGTTGGCTGCCACACCGAAGGGTGATCTGTCCTCGGTGCGGTGCGTCTGAGCTTCCCTGCGGTGGGACTCGGCAGCTCGTACACCTGAGTTCTCATGTGGCAGCGGGTATAGCGTGCCTTTTCCAGGGCTGTTTAAATCTGCCCTGCGTCCCAGTGTCCCATCCGCCACCCCACCTAGAAGTGCAAACAGCTCCCCCTCCAGCCTGCAGACACCTCCAGCCGTGGCTCCCCGCCTTCCACAGAGCGTGCTTCTCTCCTTCCACAGAGTGCTCCCCTCCTTCCACAGGGTGCTCCCCTCCTTTCACAGAGAGTGCTCCTCTCCTTAACTCACGGCAGCAACACGCCAGCACACCCAGGACAGCCGCAGCAGTCACCCCGGCCTCCCCGGAGCTGATTCCTGGTGTGCGGGTTACCAATGCTGCGGAACACATGATTCTCGAAGTCGGCAGTGAAAACACACTGACAGCGGCCGTGTTCTGGCGCTCGGGAACCTGGGCCCCTCGGGCCCTCCGTCTCCCAAAGCCACTCATGGCTCCTGCCAACAGCTCTCCATTCCTCACCTCGCTTTTCTCCCCTCAGCCCACCCGAGGGCCCGAGGGCCATCCCAGCGGTGGCTCTAGAGGGCAGGTCCAGGAGAGGGGAGCCCATGATTGGGGGACATGGGAGACAGAGGCTACTGGCTTTTTTTTTTTTTTTGTCAGTCATGGGGCTTGAACTCGGCCTGGGCGCTGTCCCTCAGCTCTTCAACTCAAGGGGAGCACTCTACCACGTGAGCCACAGCACCCCTTCCAGTTTTCTGGGGGTTAATTGGAGATCAGAGACCCATGGAATTTCCCAACCGGGCTGGCTTTGAACTGCGATCCTCAGATCTCAGCCTCCCTAGTAGCCAAGATGACACACTTGTGCCACTGGTGCCTGGCTCCACCGATGTTTCTACCTTAACTCCAGAAGGGACAGCATCACTCCTGCCGCGTGAAGGAGTCCCACGCTCTCCCCATACCACGTGGGGGCCACGGCGGAGTGTGGTGTGGACGGCTGGGCCCCGGGACCGTTCCCAGCTGGCAGGTTCCTTGGCACTTGGTGCTTTAGAGCCTCACCTGTCGATGGAGACCATGTAGGGCCTCGCTTAGGAAGTTGTGAGAGCATGCTGACACGCTGGCCACCAGTGCTCACCCTCACAATCCTAGCTACTCAGAGGCTCAGAGCCAAACATCCAGGTTCGTAGCCACCCTGAGCAGGAAAGTCTAGGAGACTTATCTCCAATTAGCCAGAGCGGGGGTGGAGGGAGAACAACTGGGGGAGTGGCAAAAGAAAAGAACTAAAGGACAGTACCCAGCCCTGAATTCAAGCCCCAATACCAGCCAAAAAAAGAACATGGTCACAATCACTTGTAGACCTTGAGATGGCGTCCGGCACACAGTAGGCCCTGAGGCCTGGCACACAGTAGGCTCTCAGTAGGCCCTGAGGCCTGGCACACAGTAGGCCCTGAGGCCTGGTACACAGTAGGCTCTCAGTAGGCCCTCTGAGGCCTGGCACACAGTAGGCTCTCTGAGGCCTGGCACACAAGCTCTCAGTAGGCCCTGAGGCCTGGCACACAGTAGGCTCTCAGTAGGCCCTCTGAGGCCTGGCACACAGTAGGCTCTCTGAGGCCTGGCACACAGTAGGCTCTCTGAGGCCCAGCACACAGTAGGCCCTGAGGCCTGGCATACAATAGACCCTGAGGCCTGGCACACAGTAGGCTCTCAGTAGGCCCTCTGAGGCCTGGCACACAGTAGGCCCTCTGAGGCCTGGCACACAGTAGGCTCTCAGTAGGCCCTGAGGCCTAGCACACAGTAGGCCCTGAGGCCTGGCACACAGTAGGCCCTGAGGCCTGGCACACAGTAGGCCCTCTGAGGCCTGGCACACAGTAGGCCCTGAGGCCTGGCACACAGTAAGCTCTCTGAGGCCCGGCACACAGTAGGCCCTCTGAGGCCTGGCACACAGTAGGCCCTCTGAGGCCTGGCACACAGTAGGCCCTGAGGCCTGGCACACAGTAAGCTCTCTGAGGCCCGGCACACAGTAGGCCCTCTGAGGCCCGGCACACAGTAGGTAGGTCCTCTGAGGCCTGGCACACAGTAGGCCCTGAGGCCTGGCACACAGTAGGCCCTCTGAGGCCTGGCACACAGTAGGCCCTGAGGCCTGGCACGCAGTAGGCTCTCTGAGGCCTGGCACACAGTAGGCCCTCTGTCAGCATTAGCGATGGCTGTCATGCAGTACTTCCTCCTCCTACACCCAAGATTCCAGCACAGCTCACAGAAACCAGAGCCCAGCCTCCCCTGCTTCCAGGCCCCTGCCCCTTAAGCACCAATGCTCAGCCGCCTGTCGGTCTTTAGCTGGAGGCTGCACTGTTCTGTGCGTTAACTATGGCAGAAGCATTTCTCTTGAGGCTTCTCAGAGTCTCCAACCTGGGCTTAGACCCTCCGTAATCAGCTCTTTACTCGGTTTACCCTTCCTGAGATGTCAACCACCTCCCTCCTTTGGGTGCTCTCCAGGTGAAGTCCAAGCTCCCTGTCCCAGCCCTCCAGGCCCTCTGGGCCAGCCTTCCTCTGCACCCCTCAGGATTGAACCAGCCACGCCCAACCCAGCCTGCCCTTGTCTGTGCCCCTGTAACCTGCACCCTCACCCCTGCAGTCCACCACACCTTCATGACTCTGCTGACCTGGAGATGTTCTCCCTGCTGCCCAGGGCTTCTGTGCCCTGGGATGCCCGCCCGCCCTGTCCAGCATCCCCCTGCCCAGCCAGGCAGGGCTGGCACCTGAGCTCAACAGGCACCTCTGATGACTCAGGGTGGAGAAGGTAACTGTGTGAGCCGACTGTAGAGAGCAGACAAGATGTAAAAAGGAGCAGGCTGAGGTGGTGAGGAGAAGGGGCAGGACCACAGGCGATTGGTCCCAGGGCAGGTGTTGTGCTGGGTGCCTCACATACACAGGGCCCATGCCTCTGATTCAATTCCCACCATAACCCAGAACCATGTGCCGGCCTGACTCCCAAGAGAGCTGACCCAGGGTCTCATGATTAAAAAGGGAAGAATCACTTCACACCTATTTGAATCCATTGTACCTCATGGCTCTGGGGGCCTCAGGACCACCCATGGGGTGGCTGTGGAGGGGACACGGCAGGTGGGAAAAGCGGTCTGTCAGGGCTGGGCCCTCTCCCCCAGGGACTCCAGCTGTGGGGTCCTGGTCCTCCCTGCCTCCCCTTCTCCCCTTCCTCAACATCATGTCAAAACTCTCTGCTTGACAGCGTATCAGAGGAGAGAGTCCTGGGAGGCTGTCAGCTAATGAGGGATGGCATATGGCTGCCAACTTCACCAAGCCACTGGCCTCCTGTGCCCAGAAAGTCAGCAGTGGACTTAAGCTAATTCTTCAGGACAGCCTAGAGAGAGAGAGCAAGCCCAGAGGTGTCCACGGTGACCACTTCTGCATATGCCTCCTTTTGGCCTTCCTCCTTCCCTCTCACTTCCTCATCCTCTCACAGGGAGTAAACTGTTTGCCTGCAAGTTCTTGTCCTAGCTTTTCAAAAAACCCAAACTGTAACAATTTCCCCTGAAGATGTTCCCACCCCACCCCATCCACAGAAGCTGCGAATATATCACTTTCACTGCACACGTGAATTTGCAGGTTACAGGAAGGATTTTGAGATGCAGAGATTGGGATTATGTTTACAGATCCACTGTAATAACATGGGTCTTCATAAGAGGAAGATGAGAAAGCCAGAGAGGGCAGGTGTGCTGTGCTGATGTGTATTGACATCGGAAGAAGCCTTGAGCCAAGGAATACTGGCAGCTTCTGGCAGCTGAGAAAGGTGAGGAAATACTCTCCCCTCCAGCCTCCCAGACCCCAGACGCGGCCTAGCACGTAGCTCATTAGATCCACATGGCACATCTAACCTACAGAACTTTATGATAGCAATTTGTGGTGTGTTAACTAAGTATGTGGTAATTCGTTATAACCACAAAAGAAAACTGATTCCTAGAATTCAGGCAGGTAGTGGAAAGAGCTCAGGTTTTGGAGTTAGTCTGCCCTGTTTTGAATTTCCTGACTCTGTCAACTAGCTAGGCATTTTTTTTTTTTTAGGCGAGTTATACAACCTCTGTAATTGTTGATTTTCTGACCTGGAATTGCTGAGAGTCTAGGTTTATTTAAGAGAAGGCTCTGCAGGAGTTGAGTGGTAGGAAGAAGCTAGGGCGATTTATTTTTCATTTCCCTTAACCACTAACAGCACTTTACATTCTGTGGGGAGAGAGCTCATGATCTCTTTGTGTCTCTGGAAAAATGCATTGTTTCTATTAGTTATGTAATTGGGTCCTTAGAAGATGGTGGATTTTTATCATTTTAATTTACCTGTTTTTGCACTTTGTTTAACTGTGTCCCACTGAAGGATTAGGACAGCGTTCCCCTCACTGCATGTGCAGAAGAACAAAAGGAAGAGAGGCAGACATGATGGGCACAAGTGAATGGGGTGGAGGGAATCCCTCACCGCACACCTCAGCCAGGCCTCTGAGCTTCTCAGGGGCCACGACAAAAAGGATCGAGGGTGATTGCAGTTCCTCAATGTCCACAAGCTACACACTTCACAGGGTGTGGGATAACATGCAGGAAGGCTCCCACTCTCCTCTGCGGACACGGATGGGGAAAAATGGCAGCTGAGGGCAGAAAGTAGGGCCATGAACCATCGTGGAGGCGGGGTGTGCCTGATGCCTGAACTCCAGCTGGCGGTATGCGGAAAATGCCCAGGGGAAATGGAAAGCCCATCCAGGCATTGGGGTCGCAGCATAGGGACACAGGTGGGGATGTGTGTCAAGCCTCGTACTTGGGGAGGAGAGCCCCCTATAAAAACAGGAGCTCCTCACCACTGTGCCCAGGGTCTGGAACTTGACTGTAGGCAGCAAGAGCCCTGTGTGTGCAGAGCCGGGGGAGACAGCGTGAGTGAGCCCACACAGGGCTGTGTGCTCTGCTGCAGACAGGCAGGGCTCCAGACACAGTGCTCAGGGGAACACACCGATCCGCTCCACAGCTCCCTCTGTTACCCTGCCCCAGGCCACCTGGTCAGTTGTCTGATGAGCAGACAGGAGGGAGAGAAGCCAGGGATGCACACACCTGGTCAAGGGACTGCTGGACCCCTTATCAGCCCTCGGAAGCCCCTTGTTTCCAAGGCCTCGCCTGAGACTGCAGATGTCACCTGACTGTGTGGCGCGGCCCTTTGGATAGTCATCATCCTGTTCAGGAAGTCTGGACCCAAGTGCCGGAAACTGCTGCTACTTCGGAGCTCCATCCAGGGGAACATGGGCTCTCCCAGAAGTCAGAGGAGCAATGTCCTCCAAGGCACTTCCTGAGGGCCCCAGCTGAGGACTGCTGAGGTTGAGCATCCCTCACCCAGGCCTACCTTGGTGCCCTCCTGTAGGCTGTATCACCTCTGGGAGCTCTGAGACCCCATCTGTAGAGCAGGGGCGTGAAATGGAAATTCAGAGTTTGTATGAGGATTGGGTGATAGACGCTTAGGATGGACCCTGAGCCTGGGCGGCGTGTGTGCTTCGTGATTGGTTGCTGAGAGGAGGCTGGGAGGGTCCATGTATCCCCTGGAGTCCTGCAATGTGTTAGGGAAGCCAGTCTTTGGAGGTCTGCAGTGACTCTAACACTGCCTATGTTGCAATAGGACAGGTTTCCAGTACTCTCATTTTTGAACAAGGATAGAACCCAAAGCTTTACCACTGGGCCTCCACTCACACTGCCCCAGTTTTTGAGATTTTTCTCAGTTAGTTGTTTTCTGTTTCTAAGAGTCAGACAACCCAGAATGAGGAAGGCATTCATCCAGGGGAATGACTGATTCAAGCAAGCAGAAAAGTTCAGAGAATAAGTAGCTTTTCTCCCACTTACTTTGTTGAGGTATCTCCATCGCTGTACTGATTTATCGTCTAGGGTCTCAAGACATGCCCATGTCATCCTTATCCAGCCAGCTCACTAAACGCCATCCTAATTAGACAGACCCTAGATCACATGCCGTCTCCCAGCCAATCACTGTAGCTGGTTACCCAAGCCAAGACTCTACAACTGTTCTCATTGGATGGACTCTGTCACATGCTAGACCTTCAGCCAATCACTACCAGTGGAGAATGGAGACTCTGATCAACTTCTCTAGCCCTGAGCAAGGCTATTGTACGGGGTACCTGTACACTGAAGCAAAAGTGGGGTATATGATGGTTGTGGTATTGAGAGGGAATGCTTGCTAGAGTCCTGGGTTTCTAAGCAAGGCTGGATTCAGGTTGCATTCTGGGAGAGAGAAGAACACTGCCTCTACTTTCATCTCAATGAGTAGAGCTCCTTACAGAGTGGAAATCCAGTGTCTCTAGGCCGGCATGGCCAGACTTAGTAAATAAAAAGGTAAGCAGATAGGCAAAAAAAAAAAGTCTTTAATTATATCATGTCCTTTGCAATATTTGTGATATATTTTACAAAAAAAAACCCACCTTATTTTCTATTTATCTAAAACTCAGCTTTAACTGAATGTTAAATACTGCATTTAATAATGCGCCAGGGGGGCTCTAGCCTCAGCTCTCCTTTGGTTTGGAAGTATTCTCCGTGGTCAGCCTCCTCTTGTGCAACTTCCTTGGATGTTTGTCTCCATGCTTTGGTTTACATCTTCTTGGTCTACTTCATAATCACTCCTGGATACAAAAGGGAATAGACGATACAGTCTTTTAATGGAATACATAATCTGAGAAAAAAAAACATTACTTCCTTGGGGAAGAGAGGAGGGAGAATAGTGCAGGATCACTGCATTACTGTGGCTAAGGGGGGGGGGGTCTTCGAGTCTCCACACCACTGACACCTGAGCTGTCACTCGCTCTGGCTTTGCATGGTAAGCCAGATCTTACCTCAGCTCCCTGACTACCTAGTGATCAGAGACAGCAGAAGTTCCCTCTGGCTGCACAAGGCCAGCAGTCTTCTGGGAAAGGTACCCATGTGAGCACTGGTGGAGTTGGAGCCACTTGGGGGATCTGGGCCTTACCCAGGATTCCCTCCTGTGCCAGGCCTGGCAGACGACCCCTTCCTGAATGGGCAAGCACCGGACAAATCTATCCTGCAGGCCTTTTCCTGCTCAGAAGCTCCATGACTCTCAGGCTCTGGGATATGATAGCAGGTGCTCCCTTCTCTGATGTGACCTCAGATGCAGGCCTCCCACACTCTGGAAGGTTCTGTCCTGGGACACCTGGCTTACAGTTAGAAGATCCTATAAGGCTCAGCTTTGGATCTGGGAAATCTCTACTGCTAAGCTGACCACCGTGAAGGGATGGGACCCCAGGAACAGCTCAGAACACCCCATGCCCCGTTATCGAGTCGAGCGAACTCCGGAGTGGGTTGTCTGTGAGGAGAGGGCCACACTCTCCCTGCGTTTTCTCTGCACACTCACATTCCCTCTTGGCAGCCTCTTCCTCTGCAGTTGTCTTGGGAGAAGGCGGCCTCTATCCACTCTCCAGCCATTCCCTGCAAAACCATCAGGAGGCAGGTGAACTGGCTCCCAGGCCTCAAGGCTAATACAGCGGAATCAATGAGGTTCTACACAATCCAGCCATGAGGGCACAGTCCAGGCCTGGGCGGGGGTCACCTTACACTTTGTCTACTTTCCCTTGGCCTTGAGCATCTCCATGGGCTGCTGAGGCTTGTGGATTCTGGCCTCTGGTAGAAGGGGGCACAGCTCACATGTCCCTTCGGGAGGGAGTGGTCAGGAGCACAGAGCCTCCTTGTAGTCTCAGCCACTGTCACATCTTCAGGTGCATCCCCAAACCTGGTATGCTGGCACATAGCAGGTGTTTTCTACTCACAATTGTGAGTAAGGACCTGAACTCCAGGAATGAGGGGGTGAGAAGATGCGTATGGTGTTTGCCTTGACTGACACACACCGTGACGGGATGAAAAATTGCTTTTGGAAAAGTCTTTTGTGTCTTCCTTATTTATTCATGTGTTTATTCATTTATCATTTATATTCTCTTTACCCCTTAGGAGGGATTTGAGAAGTCTTACAATATTAAAACACATATAAAAGAAGCAGGAGCGGGGGTGTTGATGGGGGCTCTACAAAGTTAAGATCCGTTTAGAGAGGCAGAAAGGCAGAAAAGCCTGAGTGGAAGTTTGCTCCTGCCTCTGAGCGACTCATTTATCTCTGGGGTGCCCGGAGCAAATGCAGAAGGAAACACGGGAGTGACACGGAGGGTGGCGGCTACGGTCAGAGGGGACAGCACTGCAGTGCCCGGCCTCTGCCCATCGCTGTGGCTGGCAATGTCCACGCAGCCCCTGGTCCCTTCTGCGCTGTAACACACGGACAGGACTGCTCAGGCTGGTGGCTCTCAGTTGTCCTCAGGATGGAGTCTGGAGAATGCATTGCCGCCCACAAATCCCAGACTCCTAGTAGTTGACACTGAACGTTTGCAGATGTATTGGTGTTTGTCATCGCTCAGAAGCGTCCCCGGAGCAATGCTGTCTTCAGCTACAAGGCAGACAGACAGAGGGCTCTGAGGGAGCAGATGGTGGTCTTTGTCTGCATGGCTCTTTGCTTGGTGAGGAACCACATTGGGGGGGGGTTCGTGTAGGGGAGATGGCAGGGACAGACTTGGGGGTGTTGGCATGGCTCCTCTTCCTGGCGTCCTGGCTGGGTTGGTAACTGGCAGCTACAGGAGTGTTCTGGCAGTTCCCAGGAGAGGTCCATGTGACAGGGAGGCAGGGGTGGCGCGGAGGGGAGGAGTGGCTGGGGCAGAGCTGCCCTGAGCCAAGGTCCTCCACCGGCCCTGCTCAGGGAGGCGGGCCTGCTCAGGGAGGCGCCACTTGCTCAGCCCGGGTAAGCCCATGCCATCCGCACTTTCCAAGAAGTTCCCTCTGTAATTTTGCTGTGTTTTCCACTGGAAAGCCCAGTGAACCACAGGGCTCTTCCGCCAGCGGCTCCTTGCAGTTCTTATCTCTTCTGCTTGGAAATGTCCAGTGGCTGGGGCTCCCATTCGCCCTGCTCCTTCCTCTTCTCCTCCTGCTCCATAGCTGTTCTTCACCATCTCTGCTGAGCTCCTGTCTGCCTTACCTGCATGGCCTGAGGCTCTCCTGCTGGCTTAGGAATCCCTCCTGAACCTCCTCAGGCAGGAGCTGGGACAAGACCTTTCTCACTGCTGTCTCAAAGCTCCCAGTGAGTGACTAGCAGAGGGCCTCCTTGGAGCTCCCATTTTGAAGTCACAGCAGGGTACGTCTAGTGTCTTGCTCCCCACAGTCCATTAGGCATTGGAGGAGGGCCACTGTGCTACTGGACACACCTTCCATGTGTGCTCCCCTCCCCCCTCCCCCCCAGGGCAAGTGAGCTCAGGAGAGGCCTCTGCAGCCTCATTTAGCAGCCCCGCTGTGTGTGGAAGATGAAAACCAGCAGAAATACCCCAACGTCCTCGTGCCCAAAAGCACGTGGTCCAAACCACTCCCCTATTGTGATTGTCACACTTCGTGAGCGCTGGCAGAAGTAGAAATTACATTGCTCTGGCGTCTCTGTGCATAGAACTGACCCTGAGAACATTGCTGCAGGTATGGAAAGACGGATGCACCACCAGTGCTGATGAACACTGACAGTGAGCCAGGATGGGCAGGGCTTCAGCTGTCCAATCATCCAGGTGATCTATGGGAGGCAAAGCTCACAGCCTTCCTGTGCCTGCCTCCCCTCCCCTCCCCCTCCACGTGCCTTCCTCCCCTCCCCCCCCCACCCCGTGGATGAGGAAGCCCACTTAAGAACTTGCCTGTCTTTCACAGAAGGGCTGCGATTCCTGCAGCAGATCCCGGGACTCGAGCATCTAGGATGGGCTCCGGGGTGAGATAGCCCCTTCTGGTTTTTTCATTCTGCACATGACTTCCATCCCAAGGTGACCTCTTCATCTAAAGAGACTCATGGTCTTCAGCCATTGTGTGTCTATGGTTGGGTGATCATGGACAGAGAAAGAACAGCACACAACTGCACAGAGCTGATCTGAGGGACCCATGGCCCACAGTTTTGAGGGTGGGGCAGGAGTGGTGGATTTGTGCCCCCTGCCAGATGGATGGGGTAGCCACAGGAATGTGAACTCCTCCCACGCGCTGGGCTGCACCCCCAGTGACTGCTCTCGGCATAACCACGTCAGATGGGCTGAGCGGTGGCTGAGATACAGGTGGGGCGTAGGTGGTGGTTGGTGTACCAGGTAGACTTGCAGCAGACTGTAAGTAGGTGAGGGCGTGTTTTGATTTGCATTTTAGGGGTCCCACAAGGGCCATGTATTGAAGGCTTAGTCTTCAGCAGGTGGCGCTGTTGGAGGTGGTGAAATTTTTCAAGAGTTGGCACCTAATGGGAAGAGTGTAGGTCCCTGGGGGTGTGCCTGGCAGGGCATATTGGAACCTGAGTTCCTCTCTCTCTCTGACTGAGTCCTGATTGCCAAGAGGTGAGTCTCAGCTTTGCTCCACCAGGCTCTTCTACCATGAGGAACTGTGGGGCACTGGCCCAAAGCAACAGAGTGGGAAGCTAGGGCTTGACTTTGTTCTGTCATAGTGATGGAGAAGCCCAAGCATCCTTGTCAGCAGTGGTTCTCCAGCTCGAGCTGTGTCAGGATCAACCATGGGTTCTCATAACAGAGATGCTGGGCCTACCCCAAGGGCTCAGATTCAGTGTGTCTGGCGGGTCTGGGAACATGAATCTCCAGACAGAGGATGTTGCCAGGGCGGGGGTGGGGGTGGGGGTCTATTTCAAGAGTCACTGGATGGAGGGTGTGACAGTGGCCTGGACTTCGGTCTCTCACCAGAAACACGGCCTAGGCTTTGTTTGTAGTTTTAGGTATGATGTTGACCAAATCCCCCGACTCTAAGTGTTTGTTTTCTCCCCTGTAAATTAGAGCTGGACTGCAGGCTGGCCCAGGGCTCTTTGTAATCTGACTGGATAGTCATTTGCAAGATGAAAAACTCCAGACTCGGACTGGGCACCGCGCGGAGCGCAAGCGCCGCCCTCACCGCCTGCACATTGGAATCGGCTCTTGAGATTTTTTTTGCAAAAAAAAAAAAAAAAGACTTCAGAGAGTGGAAGAAGGCAGAAAACACGAGTATTTGCTCGATGAGGGAAACTTCCTGCTGGCTTTTCCTACAGATAAAAAGCAGCGTGTTCCCAGGGAGAGTCGTATTCTCCAAAATAGCAACGGAGCAGGCAAGGCTGGGGACCTGCGCGAGAGGAAACGAGGTCAGAGGCTCTCAGCTGCAGCACGCACGCCTTGGCTCATGCTGATGAAATTGGCTCCCAGGCTCCAAACAGCATTCAACAAGGCCAGGCCCGCCTTGGGCTCCCCCGTGGTGGCTCAGCTGGACCTGTTGCATGAATTAGGACACCCATTAGAGTGACTCAAGTCCTAGACTTGGCCCTGTCCTTGGGTGCTGTGGGAATCACGATGGGGGGGCCTCAGAGGAGATCCACTCAGCAAGCATTTGCACTGCACCTAACAAGGCGACACTGAAAATGAGTAGCACTCTTTTGTCAACAGCCCATGGTCTACAGCAGCCACAGGCACCCATGTGCTTTATTCTTGGCCTTCCAGCCTAAATCTACACTAACTCTTGCATTTCCCCAGGAGGCCCATCTACCCCAGTGCAGGGGGACTTGGCTGTGAAGCTCTAGGCTAGTCACCTCCTGAGCTGCTCTTTGCCTGAGTCACAGGGCAGCTGATTACATTTATTTGCAAGATTGATGGAAGAATAAACTGCCGAAGCTGACCTGAGAAATCCCCACTGCATTGCTGGACACAGAGAGAGAGGTGAGGGAGGATGGACAGACCCCAGGGGCTGGCTGTGCACATCCCAACCTGCTCGCTCCTGTGACCTCCACAGTGTGTTCTTTTCTCTCTCAAAGAAATCTTGTCCAGCCCTGATGATAAGTTGGGCACGGAGCTAAGAGTTTCTTGAATGGCCTCACTTGATCCTGATTTTCTGTGGGCCAAGCGTCATCATTATCCTCATTTTCCTCTGTGTGAGGAAGTCTAGGTCCTTCACTGGTAAGCTGGGGGAAGCAGGGCTGGATTCTGTCTCTCACCCTCCCCAACTGGCCATGAACCAGGGGCCTCTGCGCGGCATTCATGCCAGAGACCTAGCTGCATGCACAGTACAGAGTCGAGCAGATAGACTTTCTTCCTGGTGCTTGGCACAGTCCTACCCCATTATTTTGGCCACTATGGCTCTATTCTTGCCTTATAAAGACACATAGGCTTGATTACGGCAGGCCTAAGACCCAATTCATCATCTGCACACCCTTCAGAAAGCCTGTGTGTTTTAAGAAGACGGGACGTGGTGTCAAGGAGCTATTCTGATTAGAAAATACAGGCAAGGCTTAGTATCGATCCAGGAGTCAGAGTCCTACTGCTCTCCGAAGCTTCCCAGGCAGGGCCTGGCGGGCAGGACAACTAGGCTGTAATGATGAAGGATGACCTAGCCAGAGGCCCTGAGCGAGGGGAGGGAGACCGGAGCCTGGAGGTTCTTCAGGGTTTTGTGTGTTGCCGTTTACGGAGGTCCCCAACGTCCCATCTGCTGTTTGGTACAGGAAGCATCTGCACAGAGCGGAAGGTACAGATTGGGACTCCAAGCAACAGCAAAGGGTCTCTAGCTCCTTCTTAGTCCCACAGCTGTCCATCCCCCGAGCCAGCAGGCTGTGGTCATGCACAGATGTGGCCTTGACCTGCCTGGTCAGCTGCGGCTCCCTTTTCAAGAGAAGGTGCACGCTCCAAGACAGGAGTGGAGGGGCCCAGCCGGATATGCACCCTGACTCCAGTGTCTGAAGCGTAGACTTGCGCTTGCCTTTCTCCTAAGTGATCCACCTGCTTGAGCACGTGTGCCCTGGCCTCCTCCACTTGGCTAGCACAGCCTTCTCCATGAACCCTGAACCTTCCCAACCTGACTCTATTGCAACAGTGCTAGGAGGCAGGTTACCACACTAGCCAAGAGCACAGAGGAGGCCAGAGAGACGCTGCATCAGAACTGGGTCAGCTGACAAGCGGTCCTGACAGAATGCAAGCCTAGGCCATCTTTTGAGACTCCAATGCTCTCCAGCCACTCCCTGGACTCAGAGTATTCCTTTATGGCCACTTGTATGAGAAATGCATCTGGCCTCTGCTGAGGGAGCAGGGCCTTTCCCCAGTGCCTGTTTGCTGCTGTATTACCAATGAGCCCCTTCTGCACCTGGCTCTGCAAGTAAAGTGTGAGCCCCTTGGGGAAAGCACCGTCTCATGCTTCCCTGTTTCCCGAGGACTTCTTCTGCAGGTGCTACATTGTCTTAGGGAAGTCTCTCCATCTCCCTAGCCTAACTGTGCTGGGTAAGGTTGTCTACAGAGAAAGGGCCAAACCATGGATGATGGTTAGATGGATAGACAGATAGACAGAGAGAAGAGAAAGGATTTTTTTAGAGTAATTGGCTTATGTGGTTATGGAGGCTAAGAAGTTTCTATCTACAAAGTATCTGGTGCGGCTCAATGCAGGTTCAAAAGCTTCAGGACCTCTCCATATTCTCTCTGTATAGGTTATCTCCCCATTAGTCACTCAGTACCAGATCAGCTGACACCGCATCCACAGAGCTTCTGATCAAGAAAATTGTTTCACTTAATAATAACCTCAAAGCACGAATGCTGGAAACGTTGTCATACTGTGTCATTGTAATGTTTTACTCTTCATTAGCTGTTGCAAACCTTTTATTATAGGCAATATATAAATTAGCCTTTTTCATAGGTATGTGCATAAAGTAAAAAAACAGCACAATCATATCATGGCTCTTAATAACAGGGACAGGTTCTGGAAAATGCATTTTTAGGTGATTTTTGACACTGTGTCAGCATTAAAGAATACTTATGCAAATAAAGATGGTTACAGTGTCATTGGGTGATACAATCTTATGGGACTGCCATAATATATGTCCTCTACCATTAACTAAAATGTGATATGAAGTACATCAATATATACATGTATATGTATATGTGTATATATATATATATATATATATATATATAAAGAGAGAGAGGCAGACAGAGACTTCATAGTTCAGAACTATATATGGCTTCAGACAATCACAAAATACATGAATCCAATATAAATAAGTAGAGACCTTCTGTATTGAGGAAGTATACTGACCTTTGTTCTAGAAGACACAGAGTTAATTTAGACAAAGTAATTCTTGTGGCTTCTTGGGTTGGCCTCACTGGTAGCCTGGGAAGTTCTGTGCAGATACCTGCACCAGGCTGGCTGCATGATCACTGACTTCTTTGCATCTCTTTGCCTTTGTCTGGATTGGGCCTTGACTGAACGCCCTTCTTCACTGCTTTTCCAGGCTCTTCTCTCTCCGGGCCCCCTCTGTGAAACCTGCACTCACATCCCCCGGGTTAATTTGAATCCTGGAGCTCCTGTTCTTTCTCTGTCATTTACTTAATGTCCCATATCATTGTGGAATGACTTGTCTTTCTCTTCCATTGCACTGTGGCTCCTGAAAGACTAGGACCTTGTGTTTCTGGAATGACTCAGATCCCCACGTTCTAAATGGTCTAGCCTGACAGAAGGGCTCAGTAGGCAGAGCGTGTCTGTGAGCAGTGATGTGCCACCAGGAATGACCACGCAGTTAATGCTAACATTTCTGCTTCCACATGGAAGGAAGCTCTTCACAAAGGCCCTGTGATACTTGCCAAAAGTTAAAAATATGATTGTCAGCAGGTTAATACGGACCTGTGAACAGCATTTCAAAGCAAACAATGGAAGTGTAGGACAATTGTGTTACAGAATTGCACAGCGTGTAGTGAACTGGAAATATCCAGGCTTTTGTTTGGCATCAGAAGGACTTGGGTGTGCATCCATGAAAGATGGATCTCAGGGCCATCTTAGAAGTCAGGCCGCTGCAGGAGAGAGGAGGGGGCCTCTGGTTAATTCTAAGAAAGATTTTAACATTTTGCCCCAATCATTTCTGATAGGAATGTTATACAATCTTTGGGAGTTTTAGGACTGCTTTAGAACAGAAGGAAACTTGGAACTGCTAGGATGTGGGAATACTTACCTACTTCTTTCCTGTCCCATAGAAAAATCATCCTGTCTACCAAGCCAGCCCCTGATGGCTCCCCTGGCTTGATATTCTACCCCTCCTGGCCAGAGCTGCTTGCGTGTGTGTGTGTGTGTGTGTGTGTGTGTGTGTGTGTGTGTGTGTGTATGTGTGTGTGTGTGAGAGAGATAGAGAGAGAGAAAGAGAGAGACAGAGAGAGACCACTGTGATTAATATATGCTTAGGGTAACTTATTTATATAACCCTCTATTCCTGAACAATATGTCTGCATTTGTTACTCGGCTTAGGTGTTGGATTTCCCTATCATAGCACTGTTTTCTCTTCTGGACATGTATTTAACTACTTCTTACTGTAAGAATAAACCATGACGAGTTTATCAAAATGAAATCAAGGTAGGTAGCTGTGGCTTCCGTAGCTTCCACGCGGGTCTCCCATGAGGATGTGGTGAGCAGCCCGGGTCTGGGCGGTGGCTGACTACAAGTGTGGGGGGGGATTCAGTCCCCTGGTCACATTGTGGCTCCATGGTATCAACTGTACCAGCCAATGGCTCAACATCCCAAATAGAAAGGAGAAAAGAAATTCTATGTACATCTGTGTACGTTTGGGAAGAGCAGAGGTAGAGGCCCAGTCTATGCCTCTGTGTTCTGTTTGCTGCAACATCTTGTACTGCCTGTAGAGTCTTAACATCTAAAACAGAGGATTATTAGTTCAGCCCATTTTCCCTAGGTCTTGGAGGGTGTTAGAATTTTGTGTGCACACTAGAAAGTGCTTACAGGCTCCTTCTTTCTGTTGTTCAAATCTTAACTGACCCTCTAATAATGCCCACATGTCTCCCCACCCAAGCATGCTGGTGATGTTTCCTTAAGATCAGCCAATGTCATTGCTGTACTGGAACTTTCCCTCGGCACCAGAGTGGCCACCCTGGAGTTGTACTTGTTCTAGTCCACCGTGGCTTCCATATATAAGCATTGAGATGCTTGTGTGTGAGGATGAGATTGGAGCAGAGAGGGAGAAGCCCATCAAACGCTGCTTCTCAGTGTCACAAAAAAGGCACATCAGCAGAAACAGCCCCAAACAGTCATGGTGGTTTAAAACTGCATTGACTTGTGTTTTTGTTTATTTATTTGGCTCAGCTCTAGTTGAATTCCCCAAATCACTTTTCAATCTCAGTTTCCATGTGAATTACAACCTGCAGCTATAAGTAAGGAGAGGGAACGTCAATGCTCAGTTGCGGTTTTGTAGGGCTGTATGCCTTCACTTTTTACGCAAATGACAAGGTACAGATAGAACAGTGCAGTAAAGCAAGGTAGGATTTGGGGGTTGGGTATTGAGCAAATATGCTCATCCTGAAAGCACTCTCAGCTGAAGTCCATCAGCCCTGAAGGTGCATCTTCATGATGATCAGAAATCCACTACAGGCCCAACAAGATGGAATCATGCAATGGGAAGCTGAGGGACACCTGGGTCCCAGCGTGGGGGAGCTGAGGAGCAATGCCCACAGTGCCTGCACATCCGCTAGACCTGCAAACCCAAGGCTCCACCGGAGCAGGGTGGGAGAGGTCACAAGATAAAGTGATGCTTCTTTCCAAACAGGAAAAAAGTCCACAGCTGGAGTTTCAGCCCTTCTACAGGAGGAAGAAGAGCCTGAGAAGCTATCTTTTGGTACTTTATTGAGAACCCTGTTCATACCAGGGACATGCTTGATGAAATATGACAAGGTTATTATAGTATTTATTGTTTTTTATTACAAAAATGATATATGGGGCTGGGAAGGTGGCTCTGTGGTAGAGCGCTTGCCTTGCATGCATGAGGTCCTGGGTTTGATTCCTCAGTACCACATAAGCAAAAAGAAAAAAGCCGGAAGTGGTGCTATGGCTCAAGTGGTAGAGTGTTAGCCTTGAACTGAAGAGCTGAGGGACAGCGCCCAGGCCCAGAGTTCAGGCCCTACGACCGGACCAAAAAAAACAAAACAAAACAAAAAAATAAAAAATATATATATATGTTTAAAAATGTCAGAAAAATACAAGAGAAGTAGGAAAATGGAAATAATTTAGAGTCTCCATATCAGAGATAACCCTGTACTCTCGGGAATATTTTTTCATTCACTTTCGTCTTCCTCACAGGATTCGTCCATGAATTATAATTATACAAGTATCATAACTTTCCATCTCAATTATTTACTGTACCATCATAAACCATCAGTGCTGGCTTCATTTCACTGAGTTCATGTGGCATAACAATTTGTTTTCATCGTCTTCCTATTATAAGCAATGTCCTGTCAAAAATATGCACATGAACGTCTACATATGAATCATTAGTTATTTTGTAAAAATGTTCCAATAAAGAGTAAGTGGATTAAGACATTATCACCATTTTTGCTGTCTTTGTCTGGAAGTTGCTGTGCAAGGTACTGATTGCTTTCCAGCCCCAACAGCACAGGGCAGGACGGCCCTGGCTGGTAATGCGGCCGTGTCACGTTGCAGTGTTGTGTCAGTATCCTCTTCCAGGCCACGTACCTGTAAGTTCTCACCATCTCACAGGGCTGGGCTCTGGTCTCTCCCATCTCCTGGATGTCCCTTCACTTTGCCTGGTCCCCTTAACTACTCGTTGCTTGGTTTCTGTCCTATGGCATGAGAGAGTGAGGATGCGCAGGTTGTGAGTCTTTGTCTGAACCTATCCACTTGGGGAAATCCTCACACAGAATTGTGGGACTTTCTACTTCTTGCTTTCTGAACATATCTGGTTATTTATTTTGGATGCTTATGTCATTGATACAAAACTTGACTTCCTTCTCTTTATAAGTTTGAAGTTCAAAGGATTCATGTGGAATAAATACACAAATGGAAAAAAATAAATCCTGCTGGATAACGACAGTCTTCTATAACTTTGAATTTACCCACTTAGCTGATCACCATCTCTTCTGAAGCCACTTCAGACTTCAGGGGGATCATTTTTCTTCTGCCTGGAATGTTTCTTTCTGAATTTCCTTCAGCCCTTGGTGACAAAAGCTCTCAGTCTGTACTTAACAGAAAATGTCAGGGTTCTGCGGCCTACGTGTGGACATACAGTGCTGGGGTGACATCTATGTCTGCTTTGGAGATATTATTTTATGGTCTCTGCCTTTCGCTATTGCTACCAAAGTGTCAAAGTGCTCTGTAATGGTAATTTCTTCAAAGCAATCTGCTTCCTGTCTCTGGACATTTTGAAAAGCATCTTTGCTTTCATTGGTCTTGTTTCATGATAGTATGTCTATTTGGATGTGTGGGCCTTTTCAGATCCTGATTTGCGTTTCCTCATGTCAAGAAAATCCTTGTGACATACTGATATTTTTTTTTATATTCTCTCATCTTCATTTTCACCATCCTGGAAATTTGGTCCTAAGTCTACAAGCCTTTTCATACTAGCACTATTATGGAAGAATCTGGCTTTTATAATGTTATCATCGCCCCTCTATGCCATGTGCAAAGTAAGATATTTAGGATCGTCATGATCTTTGTGAGCTCTCCCACCATCCACAGACAGTATGTTCTCAACAAGCTACTGCGATTCCCTCCTGCTCACCACTGACTCTCCAGACTCAGTACTGACTGCCCAGCAGGGTGTGTAAGGCTGCAATGCTCATCCGCGGTCCCTCCTTCCCCCTCAGTCCGCACACGGCTCTGTCCAGAGACGAGGGGGTGAGGACTGCAGAGATGACCGCCCTGCAGGCCAGAACCACGTCCAGTGACAGCACCAGCCCAGCTCCTCGCCTCTCTTGCTGGGTTCATTTTCAGTGGCTTCCTCACACAATGAACGTTTTGTTTGATTAGCATATCTGGGCTTCCTCTCCCGCAGCCTCACCTGAGTCAGATGGAGTCTTTGAGTTGAACACGTCTCGGGAAGACCCTTGACGGCGAGTCTAGATCCCACTAGGAACAGGAGGGATGGAGGCCAGGGAGGCTCAGGGAGGAGACAAAGCCTTATGTGGTCCTCATCCCCGTACGGAGCGGTGCTTGCTTTCCTGGCTGGGCTCATCTTTCTTTCACTTTGGTTTTTCCCCCAGGCTGATGGCAACGAGCCCGACTTGTCCGAGTGCCGCCCACCAGCTCTGTGTTAACACAGCTCTGTCCACAGCTCCACAGCCACGGTGGCCACCCCGCCCCTCCCGACAATACGAATCTTCCTGGCTCTTCAAGGGTTAAGAGCATCTCACCCTAAAGCTCTCTACCATTAAATCAGTGAGATTTAGCTGACACTCCCACTCTCCTGTGATATTTGTATTGTTTATTGAATTTTTTCCTCCAGTTTTTCTGAGGCAAAGCAGAAAATTATTTATATGAAAGTGTATAGTATGTCTTTGACATGTGAATGCACTGTGTGGTGTTTACCAGGATCAAACTAATTAACGTAACAGCTAGAAATCTACTCTCCTAGCCAAGTCCAAATGTAACGCATTGTTGTTTACATGTTGACTATGCTCACTATACTGTATAGTTGGTCTCCCACTTAGTCATGACTGCCAGGTCCTCCCCTTTAACCAAAATCCCCACCTTTTGCTCATCTCAGCCTCTGGTAACCTCTTCTCTATGTGTGTGATTCCTTTACGTTCAGCATGGACGTGACATCGTGCCATATTTATCTTGTTATGTCTAACTGAGTTCAATTAGCCTAATACCTTCCAGGTTCCTTCCATCTATGTGGTCTCTGATAGCAATTTTTTCCTCTTTATATACGAGGTAGGGGAGATGGCAATGAGGCACATTCTATCAACAACTCAGAGTTTCACACAATGAATACCAGGAAGCTGGGAACTGTGTTGTGCAAGGAGACCACACAGAGAAGGGGTGGGCAGATGAATGGAGAATGGAAAGATGTGTCTGTACGGTCAAAGCAGCCAATGCACAGGTGGAAAAACAGCCTGACAAGCTGAGGGGCTGGGTGGGGCTGGGAAGGGTGGGGAGAACCATGAAAGCGATGCCATTGTCTCCAGAGCCATTAGAAAAAATGATTCGATTTCATTTGTACAGACATGAGTGGACCTAGAACAAATCAGGTCAAGTGAGGTAAGCCAAGCTCAGAGAGACAACTAGGCCATGTTTTCTCTCAGAAACTGGACCTCAAATACACAGGGATGCGAGAAATTACACAGGACTCAAAGGACACTCTCAGGGCAATGCCTGCATGCCTCTGATCATAACATATAATGATTATCAAAGTGAACTCCAACAAACATAAACAAGAGGTTTTCTTTTTCCTTCGTTGCTGTTTTGTAAATTTCCTTTGTGTTTAGTTCTTTTATCTGTCATTGGGAAGGACAAAGGGTGACCAAATGCAGCAAGGGTGCTCAGTGGACACTATGCAGAAAATGAGCTATACAACTTCTGGGTAGGGAAGGGAGGGAAAAACTGAGAGAAAGCAAGGGAAGGGGTGACATTGTCCAAAAATGTATACATTACTGTACGCCCTTTGTCCATCACCGTTATCATAACAATAAAAAATTAAATTTAAAAAAGGGTAACATTGATCAAGGCTGCATTGTACTCATAAACTGATATGTGGAAGTGAAACGCCTTTGTACAACCTCCTAAAATAATAATAAAAATAATGAATGAATGAATAAAAAGGCAGTATTAGTCCATTGTATATATACTACAATTTATAGACATTCATCTCCTGATAGACAAGGGTTGTTTCTATATTTTGATTATTGGAAATAATGCTTCTATGACTATCTATCTATCTATCTGTCTATCTATCTATCTATCTATCTATCTATCTATCTATCTATCTATCTATCTATCTATCTATCTATCTATCTATATCTATCTACATGAATATCTCATACAAATCAACAGCAAAATAAAAACCCCACCAAAAAACCCCAAACAGCTTAGCAACTGAGTTGGGCAAAGGACTGATATCTATATCATTAAACACATTTTAGAGAAAAGTGGGGCTTAGAAAGAGTACAGTTTTCCCCAGGCTCTGTCAGCCAGCAAGCATGGTGAGCACAGATGAGAAGCAAAAGTGACCAGCCTGAACTGTGGGCTTCAGGCTGCGTTGCTGCTGGCTGAAGCTGGGCTGGGGTGACAGATTTGCACACGTCGCTTGTTGGGAGCCAGTGCCTGCCTTTCTCTCTGGGGCATGGCCAGCCCTGCAATCATTGCCAGAGGCCGTGATGTTTTATTAGCCCATGTCAAGAACATCAATTAGCCCATCTCCTTACCCCTTGCTCTCTGCAAACTTTAGTTGCTAGGCAATTAGGGAGTTTCTCTGCCTGGCCATTAGCCCCTTGCTGGCCTCTTGATGTCTCTGGTGCCTTGGTGACCTTATTCAAGGGGCAACCGGGCGACCCACAGCCTCTAGGGATCTGGGAGTGGTCTGGGACAGGGATAGATCTCTGGTGGGGCTTTCTGACCTGCCAAGATGGAAAGATAGGCCAAGGTGGCCGGGGGCCTGCGTGACAGGCAGGAGACCCAGCGGGGGGTCCTTGCTCCCATCCTTGGCCTCAGTGCAATTCCTCAACCTTAAAATGGTCATGACGGAGGCTAGGGTGTAGATAGGCAGGGATGTGCTTGTCTAGCAAGTTCCTAGGCTCGGAGTTCAATCCCTTTCCCTACAAACAGTAACAACCCCCCCAAACGCCCCCATACTGTCCACCCTGAGCTCAGGGAGTCAGAGAAGCTTCTGGAGCCACCACTGTGGCTATTCAGCCACCAAAACGAAGGCTTCTCAAAGGCCAATGTGCAGAAAGCACACAGTACCCTGGTCAAAATGAGGATTCTGAGCCAGGGCGGCTGAGCAGAACTCGACACCCTGAATTTCTATCCAGCTCCCAGACCGTGCTGGCACTGTGCCCAAGGGGGTGCACTGTAGTGTTGGGGTGTGAGGCATCAAGCAGACAACAGGGAGGAAGCTGGTACTGGATGAGACTATCAGACTCCTCATAAACCGAGAGTTGGAAAAGGCACAGAGCAGGTAGGCAGGGTCCTGGGCTCCATCTTGAAGTCTTAGCAGTGATGGTCTCTGGAGCTCCTTCTGCTGACCCGTCCCAGAGCCTAGCTGCCAGCCCTCTGCGTAGCGCCTCCACCCAGCCCCATCGGTCCAGCCCCTCTGGTTTCTTCTGCTCATAGAAGGCTGGGAGAGCCGATACACAGCTGGAACAATGTGGCTCTATTTCTGACCTGCCGGTGCACACAGAACGTTCTCTGCAAAACCACATGGCCTCCCTCCAGATCCACCCTGGGCTTTCCAGGTGGTCAGCAGCAGCAGACTTGCCTGTTGCTTCTGTGCCCAGTCCTTTCATCACGGCCTCGCATCCTTCGAAGGATCAGGCTAGTCCTGTAGGATGTATCTCGCCACCGGATGAGGTCTTCTTGATGTGTCTCCTAGATCAGTTGTGGTGCAGGCAGCTTTGGAAGGATGATGCTATGCTCGTGGCTCCAACGAGTCCTGTTATTGCTCCAAATCCTGCATTGAGCTGCTGTGTCCCGAGCGACCTGCTCCACTGGGGAACGCCTTTCCCTTGGCAGCTGTAAGTGATTTTAGGCGACCTTCAAAGCATGCCATCTTCTAGAAACACTTCCCCCAGCCTGCTCATTCTTGCCCTTGTCCATGTGGATTTGGGGTTGCTTCTCATATTCTGTGGGTTATAATCCGTTAGTCTGATTTGGATGCCCTGATTTCTCGGAATGGGTCAGTAAATCTTCCCGCTTGCTTCTGCACCTTGTGGGCCACCTTCTTTTATCATTCTCTCTATGCATTGTGTAAGACCAAGGCTACTTCTGTGGGTTCCCTGCCTCAGCCCTGGAATTGGTCTTTCATCAACAAACCCGGAGTCCTTTTAGAACAGAATGGTGTTTACAAGCCAAGCCTGGTGTGCAAGGTGTGCTTTGGTATTAATAGAGTTTGGTTGCTACCAGGTGCTCAGACTGGACACTGGAAGGGAACCGGTCTATCTTCCATGTCTATCTATGTCTATCTGCAAAGGGATTGTGAATATTCAAGGATATGTCTTCTTCCTCCACTTCCAGAGCTTAATCTAGCCATCACCCCTTTGTGTTTCTAAATCCTCTGACAGTGAGCATGTGGCTTCCTTCCTACTTGCTGCACACTTGGTCAACCGCACCGCATGAAAAGTCCTTGTGTTCATCGCACTGATCCTCTGTGACAGTCCTAGGTGGTGCGCTCCCCAGGCCCCCCGCCCCGCGTGGACGGCACCCCCTTGATCTTTAGTAATCCAGTTCAGGATCCCTCCTAAACAGACCGAGTCTTCTCCGCATAAGGCTTTTTGATTGTCTCTATGCATGTGTGTGTCTCTCCAGGGGAATGTGTCCAATCGTTATCTACTTCTAGGCCAGGCATGCAGAAGGCATTCAATAAATGCTCATAAAAGTGAAGGAAGAATACCACAGGCAAAACCACAGAGACAGAAAGGGGAAGCAGAGGCAGGTCAGAGTCTGTCTGTGCTGACAGAGCAGGAGTCAGGAAGAAGCAGGAAGAAGGTTCTGGAAAAGGAGAGATCAGATCCAATGGAATTCAGGTTTGTGAGGAATTCCTGGGTCCTTGGTGAAGCAGAGAGTTCATGGCTGTTCTTCCTCCTGAGGGAAGGCTTGGCCTGGGGGGGGGGGGGTGGGGGGGAGTAGGAGACCGCCACCTGGTTGCCCATAAAGAAGGTACCATAGAGGATTCAGTGCTGTGTGGTGGTGGTGGTGGTGGTGGTGGTGGTGTGTGTGTGTGTGTATGAGTGTGTGTGGTGTGTGTGGGGGGCGGGGACATGCCTGCATATCACTGGTGCCATTTTGACCTTCCATCCTTGACTTCTAGTTCTGCGGTTACTTGTGCAAATGTGACTGTGTTCTCTCAGAAGTGGTATTTCTGATGTTCTCATGTATAAATGCATAAAAACTGAGAGGTTCTTTTCATACTTCGTCTACTTTCTTGTCAGTCTCAGCTTCATTTTCAATTCCCTACTACAGTGTCCTAATTTCCTCCTTGATGGATTGCTTGATTCTATCCTGTGGGTTCACTGCAGAAGGGAAGCAGTGTGGGGCTGTGCTTCTGTGTCTCTGTCCATCTGTCTCTGTTCTGTCTCTCATCGTCATCTCTCTCTCCTCGCTTTCCTAGCTGGAGTGTGAGTGTGGTAATGTGTACTCTAGGATGCGCAGTCTGGAATCTACTCTCAGCCCCTCCCTGCTTTGCTCTGCTGGTGCTCTGTCTTTACAGTCAGCGCTCCCCACAGAGCCTTTAGAAGACAGCGCTGGGATGAGGACAGTGGCTTCTTAGGACTCTGCATGGATCCTTGTGATTTATATGTGCTGTGGAGGCTTTCTTCCCTCTGTAATCCAATGGGCTCCCTTCTGTAGAAGGCTGGCCATTAGTTACTTTGCATTGTGTCTTGCTGTTTGGGTTGGCGGGGACTACAACACCACTCGAAGCATCTGCGGTTCCCTTCATGAGAGGAGAAGGTGGTGTGGGGTGATTGCTCGGGAAACCGTGGCCAGTCAGAGCCTTGGGCGGATGGCATCATGTGATGGTGCGGCATCGTGGATCCCGTATTTTAGGATTATAAGAATTATTCTGGATTTTAGAGATTCTGATGTGGTGTTTTGAGGCGTCATCAATGCCATCTATTTTGGCAAGCAGCTCTGCCATTTGAGTCTCATTCGTAAATCAGGACTACTCTCTCCCCAGTCGCTCACTCTGCAAGCATGCTCTCTCTCTCCCACACCTCAGGGCCCCAGCTCACTTTCCTGCAGGCCGCACAGCCACCCGCCGTGCGGGTCCTGGAACCTCCGGCCCCTTCCACCGCTGCCCAGCATTTCCCCACAGCCTCTCCCTTGCCATGACCTCCCCATGTTATTACATTCTCCATCTTAGGACCTTCTAATGTGCTCTGGACAGACAGATGTATCACTGGGCACGGCCCTCTATGATGTCTGATCCTTGGACAGTTTTTCAGAGTGAAGTGACCCTCAGACACTGAGGTTGGAGGGCTCGTGTGGGATAGCTGAAATATTTAATACTGCCTTTACATTTGTAATGCTGCCAGGACCTGTGCAGTGACCCTCTTACATGATGGTTGTTAGTAGTTCCTCTTTGCATTGCCTCAGCCCTAGAGCTGACCTCCAGCTTCCTGTTGGTGTGTCCTGCTCTTATACAGCTGCCCCGAAGCACATCTCAGGTCTCATTCCCGTTTGTGTGGAGCTGCCGTGACTCTGGTTTTATACCCAGAGCTCCACAGAGCAAGGTGGATGAATGGAAATCCACCGCTAAGAGAAGGTTTGGAGAAAGGCTCTGTGGCGGCTGGCAGGGCTGCTCCAAGGGTGCCTTCCACATCCTCACCCAGAGAAACTCAGGGCTGGGAGTGCAGTTCTGGCTTGTCATCTCTGTTTCTCCAGGGTCAAGTGTGTGGCCATTCTGTGGGAAGAGAGCACCTCGAGCGTCTCTCAGAGCTGTCCTGGGTCTGGGCAACTGCGGGCAGGTGAGCTGCCAGGACTGAGGACTGCGGAGGGCTGAGTCAGGTGGGCTGAAGCATCTGCAGTTGAAATGGGTGACATTTTGGGGCCCTCCCAGATTTCTGCTGAAACCCTTACCCCTGTGTGGGATTGTTTGGAGATGGTGCCGTTGGGAAGTGTGTGCGCCACAGGGGTAGAGACGTCACGGTGAGTTTAGTGTTCTTACTAAAGAGACACGAGAGGGCATGCTTGTCCTTTCTCCTGTGCATGCTGTCACGGGAGGGCAGAGCCTAGCCATCCGGGAACCAGACATCCCCACCCCCAAACCGGGACCCGACCATGCTGGCCCTCTGATGTCAGACGTCAGCTTCCAGACCCATGAGCAATAGACCTCCGCCACGCAACCCACCCAGTTCATGGGATCTGTCGTGACAGCATGAGTGGACGAAAGCAGGGCTGCTGACCAGACTCTGCTCATTCAGTTAACTTCAACCCCTAGCTCTCGGTGGGTGCAAGTCTTCTCTCCTCTGCAGATATCCATTAGCTGCTTGACATGCTAGGCTGGGGGAAGGATGAGGAAGAAAGTGGTGTTGTGATATCAAACTGTCACCCAAGACTAGGTGGTCCTGCTGCAGCCCCACAGGTTTCCCTTGTGTCCCGCGCTTCACTTGTAATTGTGGTTCCAAATCTGTCTTCCATGAGAAATCACGAGCTGCGCAGGGACAAGGCTGTGTCCCTTGTATCCTCTCCGCCCCCACATGGGTCTCAGTATCTGGTGAATAAATGTGAGCTGAATGAATTCATCTGTAACAAAAATGGCAACATGAAGTACTTTCGATCCAACAGTTCTACAGTGAGAAAAGTTGTGGCCATTCTAGAGCTCTAGATAGAGATGGTACATCAGATGCATTACTTTCTTGGCACCTTGTAAGATACACCACTGACTGAGTTGTTTAAAACAGTTCTGGAGGCTAACAAGATGTCAGCAGAGCAATACTCCCTCTAAAACATGTGAAGAGCCTTCCTTGCTTTTAGCTCCTAGTGGCTTCCGAATGATCTTTGACATTCTTTGGCCTGCGTGCTCTTCGCTTCAATCTGCCATCTTCACACAGATCTTTTCTTTTGTGAATATCTATGTCCTCTCTCCTTTCCTCAATCACCTCAGTTTTATTGCCTCTGTGAAGAGGTTTTCCAGGTAACAGCACCTTTTTAAGGCATTGGAGCGAATAAGTTCTATATATCCTTTTATTTGGGAGTGGGTGGGTGAACACAACCCAGCTCATATACCTATCCTTTGTTCAAATTTGTTTTGAGGGTTTGAAAGATGTTGAAACAGGAAACACTGAAATGGAGAGGAGGGTCAAGAGAGAGAAGAGCAGGGGAGAAAGATGGAGAAGGGGAGAGGTTGATGGGGAAAGCAAGAAAATGTATTTGAAGAGAGGTAATATGGGGGATTTTGTGTTACTTTTACCACCATTTAGATTAAAGGAGAGACTCTTCTCTCCCTTCAGATCTAGTGAGAGGGACTTTAAGAAGTCACTTGGAGACCGTGGCATTTACTCCTCGTGTTTGAGTTGGATTGTTGTTCTTCACTCTCCTCTCTATGTGGAGACACATAGAGACTGACTGTTCTTCCATCACATGTGAGGTTTTCAAAGGCAATGGTCATTACAGGAGACAACAGGGTTGAAATGGTCCTGTAAAGACACAGTGTGGTCTTCCAGGGTGATCATCCATGTGCAGTCTACTTAATCAAGTGTTTCTTTACTCCCCTGCCCCCCCCAAAAAAGCCAACAACAAACCACACCTTCAAAGGTACTCAGATAAATGTTTTAACCAGCTATCTGGGCAATCCCTAGCCCAGTCAAGATGGCAAAAAAATTCGTCTTCACCCTGAGGAAAGCAGTGACTTGTGGTGAGGCATAACAAATCTTCCTTGAAACCCATAACAGTAAAGAACTGGTGGATGCAGGTGGAGCTGAGTTGAGGTGAAAACTTCCCCAGAGATACAACCAGCTGCACAACCTTAGCATATGAGGAAATGTGTCAACCAGATGCCTCTGACTAACTTATGTGGCATAACAGAAAATGGTTCAAATCTGGCTGATCGATCACAGATGAATTGCTTAACTTCTTGGGGTACTTTAGCCATTCTCAGTAAGATAGAGATAATAGTAGCCTGCCTTTCAGAGTTGCTTAAGCTTTTGGGGAGATAGCTATATGAGGTTCTTGGTCTGTGGTGAGCACTCAGTAAATTATGGAGGTGATAATCATACTACCACGAATGTTTACTATTGTTATCCCTTGTTCTCAACCACCTTGTATTTAGTTGAGTTTGACAAATTATTCTGGTTGAATTAATTTCCTTTTGATACTCAACAACATGGGGATATTCTGACCACGCATACCAAGGAAAGCTCACTCAAGGAACTGTGCTCCAGAGTGTCAGTAAGTGTAGGGAGAAGGCACTTCACTTCGTGTTTTACGATCTCATCATCTGGCAGGATTTTTAGATGGGAAAATGTGATCGTCAATTAAGAATCTGAAAAAAGAATTCCTTTTATTAAAACACACACACACACACGCACGCACATGCACACGCATGCACGTACAAACATAAGCACCATATTTCATGCTGAATCAGAGCTGCTGCCAGCTAGCTGAAATTTACCACCTCGTGTCTCAGCAAAGAGAATTTGCAGTTGGATTAATATCCCTTTCTCCGGGAGTAAATCAATTTCCTACACCCAGCCATATTTTCACCCCAGTGACAGGCAGCAATGGCTGGTATTTTGTAGACACTGCAGGAAAGCCCAGGGGTAACACCCAGGGTACTTGGAGTCCCCTCATGAGTAAGGTAGAATCTTCTAGATTTCCTGGGGAGAGGCATTTTAGAAAGCTTAGCTCAGTCATTTCATAGCTGGAAAAACTGCCCTTGGGGTCTCAGTAGGATGACTTAATGTCTCTGGCTGGCTGGATTCCTCGCTGTGGCCTTCGATGCCGCAGAGGGCGACCCAAAGGCCCTTCACTGGCCACCTTCCTCCTTGTCCCTCATTCTGGGCCCAGAGATGTGGAGACGTGCAGTATCGGTTAGTAGCCCACGGTGTTGGGAGTGGAAGGCCTGATGGAGAGTGGAGGGAAAGGAGACTGAAGGGGGAGGGGCGGGCTGGGGGAGCCTGTCTCACAGGGTCACGCCCAGCGTCAGAGGCTGGGGAGGCCTGGCTTGCTTGGCACGCAGGAACACTGCCCGCCTGAAGGCATATCGCACACGGACCCACCTGGGGACAGCCGAGTTTCCCTCTCCAGGTGAGGCCTGGTGACCTGCATTGCTAAGGGTCTCCCAGGAGGCATGCGTTGCTCGTTTTAGAGCCGGCACTCCTCCTACTAGCTGGTGGAGGGCAAGGAAGAGGAAGGCCAGGGTCCCAGCTTGGAGGCAGTAGGGATAGTAGTGACACAGACAGGAGGGCCAGGTGGAGGAGGAGCAGTAGGGATGCAGAAAGGGGCAGGGCTAGGAGACCTGGAGGAGGTCAACCAGCAGGGCTCACTAAGGGAGAGGTCTTATTGGTGTGTCGGTTTAGCTTTCCTAAAATTGTAGGTTTTTATTTCCATTTTTTTAGTGGCATCTACCTCACTGACTGGCATTTAGGGTTAGCTTATTTAAAAACGTGTCAAGGCATGCCATTTTTCTATACTCTGGCATGGGGCTGACAGGTTCGGGCCACCCTGATGGTGCGGCCAGAGGGCTAGCCTCATCTCCAGCTCCAGATGAGCTCTACTCTCAGTGCAGCTCTGTGCTGGGAACGTCGGTGACCAGACCCCTCTCTACAGCCTGCACATTACCTTCCTATCTCCCTTTTCCCATAAACCACTATGGCCAGCAGGCTGCAAGCACTGCATGGTCCTGCCTTTTTCTTCCATTTGCAGCACAGGCCTATGGGGTTCCCCATTGGTCCTGGTCAACCTAGGGACATAGCCTTGTTAGCACTGGACCCATGGATTGAACTCTCTACAGAGGCCCTTGCCCAGTCTGGTCCTGGCATGTTTCTTCTTCCTTTCTGAGACTCCAGTCACCTTTGGCCAAGCTCACCAAAGGCAAGATAGTGTCTGACAAGACCTACCTGGACAGAAACTGCTCCAGACACAATCTGCTGGTCATTTACCTGTGTTTATTCTGCCTTTATTCCCTCCCCATGAAAGAATACAATTCTCATTGTGTTACAGGGAGGGATGACCTTCTAGGAGATCCTGTTTCCCAGCTACCATGCAGTCGGCTGTGGCTCAATGGCTGAATTCAGCCAAGGATGTATGGACTTCCCAAAGTCCTGCTGTAGAGGTCTTTATCCAGCTGGCAGGTCTCCTATGGCCTTTCCCCCATCCTCCTTCCTGTTCCCTGAGACAAAGATAGGGCTGGATCTTCAGTATCTGTGCTGTGTGGACAGAATCTGTGACTCCTCACCTACTTCCGGCTGCTTTGTTCCTGGCTCTTGGGCAGCTCCAACTTCATAGGTGGGTCCCTTGCACACTGTGTGGCACCTTGGCACTTCCTTGTTCCATGAGAGCACCTCATTTCTCTCTCCACAAGCTCCTGGCTGGTCCCAAACTTGCATGAAAAGCCTTGGCTCTGCTTTCTGCGGACACCCCAGCTCTCCATAGCCATCTGGCCTAGAAGAACAGCCCGAGGGCCACCCAGCTGCAGTGCTAGGGGTTTCCAATATTTTACATAAGAAATCATAGCACACATCCCTCTGAGGATAAACATATTAGTTATACCTTGTTACAGAGAAAAATGTGGTTCCAGGGAGAGCTGGAAAATTCTCCAATGTCATTCATGTCAATAATTATTCTTTGCTCTCCTCCTATCACTTGTTGATGACGAAATAGATAGGGACCAGACAGACGACACCCTCAAGTGTCATCAGGTTTATATGCTGGGCTAGAACTCAGAAGTCAAAGTGTCATCAGGACAGTGCTCTGGAGGGCTCTGGGGGAGAATGGTCCTGCCTCTTCTAGCTCTTTCTGGCTGTCCACCCCATGATCCTGGTGGCTCAGCCCTTAAACTCTGCCTCTGTCTTCACCTGGCTTTCTCCTTATATCTCTGCATTTCTTCTGAGAAGCACAGCACTGATAACTGGATTTAAGGCCCACCTCGTTTGAATGAATCACAGCACCTGCAATATAGCTTTCAGTTGATGTTTGACAGTGGTCACCTGGGTGGCCACACAGAGCATGCTCTGTGTATGGTGGGGGAGGCAGTTAGGAGAGCGTCACTGTCATGTACAAAGGACTGGGGCTTCAGAGCCAGAGTGTCCCAAGACCTTGGCTGGAACCCCACTAAGCTGCTCCCCCCTGAGATGGAGACTCTCAGAGGAATGCCACTAGTAGCCCTTTCTCAGAGTCAGACTGAGACATCAGAGGGAGGACACCGGGCAGGGCTGCCAGCCAAGCAGGGGCAGTGGCAGGAGCAGGGAGGGGCCCGCGTGTCTCCTTCCAGGCAAGGTTATGTGGAATCATGAGGAGCTGCTAGGCCGGGGAGGGAGACAATGAAAACACCCTACAGCTGTGGCTTGCATCGAAGATAAACAGGTTTCCAAAGGGGATAGAGGAGGAAAAACTTTGCAGGCATCTAAAATGAAAGATCTTAATCTAATTCCATCCTCTCTTGACAGCTGTGCTTACACGGCCAGCCTCCTCGGCGGCCAGGCTGTCCAGCTGCAGTTTTCTGTTCTCTTTGCAGAGAATGAAGGTCCTCAGGCATTAGGCGCTCTGCACGCAGAGCCGGGGCTGTTGGTATTGAGCGCGTGGGGCCTTAATGGCCGCGCATTGATCGGAGCTATCGACCTCTGGGTTTCAAATAACTGACACGGTTTCCAATGGATCCAGATAATTAAGACTTCTCAAATGGCAACTAATAATTTGCATGTGCCGTGCGGCTGTCCTCAGGAGATCTGAGGGAGCCCATTGGTGAGGAATGAAAGAAAAAAAAGCTCACTCCAGCGGTCGTCTGCTCCTCACTAATGGAGTCTTAGAAAAATCATTTCGCCTTCCTGACCTGTCTCACCGAGGTTATCAAATGACCTCAGGGAGTTATTTTCACTTATTGGAAATCTCTTGGGACTGGCTGGCAGCATTACTGAGTGTTGGCCAGCCTCAAGTTCTCAAGTGCTCATCCTTCCCGCACCCCCCCCCCCCCCGCTCAAGGCTCATAGTTTCTAGAGGGTCTGTGGTCAGAGGCCTTCTGCCTCCGGTCCTTCCCTCCTCCAAGTCCATCTTTGACATCAGAGCTAGCACGACCTTCCCAAGCTCTGCTCCTTCATCGCTCTGCTCCTTCACCTCCGCGGCACCTACAATTAAGGTCTGAATTCCCGAGGCAGTCGGCACCATCTTGGTACATCCCTGGCTAGACTCAAGTGGCTACAGTGGGTGCAGATCCCTTACCTGGCATCTGGGCATGGGCATGTGAATTGCTTAGGCCACTGGGATGTTAATGCTGAGCCCTGCATGGTTTCCCTACATGTGCTTGCTTAGCTGGGCTCTCCCTCTTGATCTCTGGTCATCTGTCAATGGGATGAGTTTGTCCACCTACAGCTGGCCCAAGGAGGATGAGTGACATGTGGAGAAGATGAGGACTCATCTTCAACCTGGAGCCCAGCCCAGCTGTGCTCAGCATTGGCTGTTCTGGGTAGAATGCCAAAACTTGAAACATGGAGTATGACAACTCGTGCTGATGGCTGGGACACACAGAACTTAGAGGATGGCTTGTTATGCAGCAGTATAAGCGCAGTAGCTGCTGTCAGCTACTTACCTAGGTGTACCAGGGTTATTTGTCTATCAGTTTATTCTCTCCCTAGGACTGCTATGTGAAGGCAAAGCCCATAGTCCTGCTCACCCTAGATTCCCTCAGGGACTGCTGTATAGTAGGTGCTCTGAAATTGTGGACTAGAAATAATTGAGTGAAAAGCAAATAAAGAAAAAGAGAAATAATTGAGTAGGTGAGGATTATCTACAGAACATGTGTAAACTAGTCCAGCACATGGATTTATGCTGGTCCTATGTCAGACAGTATTTGCTGTTGTTGTTGTTGGTGGTGGTGGTGGTTGTGGGGTTTGAATTCAGGGCCTGTACTGTCCCTGAGCATTTTCATTCAAGGCTAGTGCATTACCACTTTGAGCCACAGCGCTACTTCTGCTTTTCTGGCTGTTAATTGGAGATAAGAGTCCTGTAGACATTCCTGCCTGGGCTGGCTTTGAACTGCAATCCTCAGATCTCAGCCTCCTGAATAGCTAGGATGATTGGTGTGAGCCACTGACAGGCTGGCTCAGGCAGTGTTTTGATATTTTAAAAATCCAGTTTTCATTGACTATTAACATTCCTCCTTGTTGCCCAAGGACTGGGCCCGGAGGTGGAGGGGTTTGCCCAGAGCCAGCCACCGCGGAGTCTGCACCCCATTCTCCATGAGGTGGGAAAGGAGGTTCAAAGTTAGGGAACTTAGAAAGCTTGCTGCTGTGGGCTAGCCGGAAGCTGATGGAGTCGGAAGGGAAATCAGTTTCTGTTCGCTTCCCTGACTATGCGCACTTCCACGAAGACGGGGCCATTGGCTGTTCTGGGTAGAATGAGGGTGGGAAGAGACCAGGAAGAGAAGCTGCTGGAGACATGGCAGGGGCTGTCTTGAGGAGGGAACCCTGGAGGGGAGGCTGAGATGGCCTGGGTGGGAGCAGGTGGCTTCTGTTCTGTCAGAAGCTGGAGATAGACATCAGGAGCTCACACCAATACATTTTCCGAATCCATCGTGTGTAATTTTGGCTGGGGCCCTGGCTCCTGGCAGACTTGGGCTCCGGGCCTCTCTTCCAGGCTGGCAGCAGCTGAGACCTCTCTTTGCTGACCGTCTTCATCCAGGCTCTCCTTGTTCAGTGATGAGTGTCTCAGCCGCCACACTGCTGCTGTGGATGGCTACAAGCTTCTGTGAGCACAAAACCCACGCTCACTCACCATGCCTCCCACTGTCAGGAGAGGTGAAGCTCTATCGCCCCCACGTCACAGAAAGGGAGACCTAGACCAATATCCGGGCCATGCGGTTAGCACGGAGGGGAGCCGAGAGGGCAGCGTGGGAACACTGAGCTGAGCTCTTTACCACCAAGCCCTGCTTGTGGAAAACACAGGATTTCTTCTCCCTTCCTTGTCTTCTTGCCTGCCCTCCCCCCTTTCCCACATCACCCACCCACCTATCAGCTACCATTTTTATTTATGGTCAAGGTGATGTACAGAGGGGTGACAGCTACATAAGTAAGATAAGAAGTACATTTCTGGTCAAACTCATGACCCCTTCCCTCATTTTTCTCCTACTTTCCCTCGCTTCCCACCAAACCTCCTCTTCCAAGTTGTGCAGATCATTTCCAACCTATTGTCTCATGGACATCGCTGTTGCATTGGTTCCCCCTTGTCCTTTGTCTCGCCATTCTGTTGTTCCCCTTCCCTTCCCTAATTCAGGTACCGTGTTTTTATGGGTTAGGAAAAAAAACCCTCCTGCTGGAAGCCACCAGGGTTCTAGGTGTGGCAAGTGCACATGGGCTGCTTACAGCTCGTGACCCGCTGGTCCAGTGCCCAGCCCTGCCCTCGGATGCTATCCCCCAAGCATGGCCTTCCTACAGGACCCACTGACATGGCTCTCGCTGGGACCTGCTGCTGGCCTATCACAGAGGGACCTCGGAGGCCCAGAGCCTTCCCCTAATCCCTGCTATTCAAGCCAAGCCGCAGGAGGAATGGACAGTGGTGTGGGACACAGCAGGGAAAGATGGGTGGGGCAGAATTTTATGTTGGTCAGAATTAAATTTAACTCCTGAGCAACTCTTCTACTGGCCCCCAAAGTACCTCTCAGAGTCTAAGAACCCGCAGGCCACTCCTTAAAGACCTCTTATTATCATCTGTTGGGAAAGTGTCCCAAACTGTGACGCAGATAAAGGTTAGCACGTGTCTAGAACTGAGCAGTGCACAATGTGTGCAACTGACCACTGTGGACTTGATCTCAACAAGCCATTGTTTCTGAGGACTTTATTATCTTTCCCCTGTAATGTAGTGCCTACACAGATGGTTAATAAGTTAACAACTATAAATATGTTATTATCATGTCTGTATCAGGTCCTCGATTTGATAAAAATGATTATGATATTGATGAAAACACTGGGTAATTATAAAAGTTTTATAATCTTCCAGTGGAGTTTCCAAATTATTTTCTAAGTGCCTGGTATAGTCACAAAGCCAGCGTCATTACATCTACTTTACAGATCAGAAAATTGACTCACGTGTTATTTGGAGTCTTGGATGAAAACAAGACACATTATCAAAATCAAATCAATACTACAACCTCTAATTCTCGTGGAGTTTTCCCTCTGACTTGTCTGGTACTTGAAAGAGTGAGATACCAGCGATGAGACTAGTGATGATTGTGTATCAGTGTGGGAAGGCAGTGCATGGGTGTGTGTGTGTGTGTGGGTGCATTGTGTGTGTGTTGTGTATGTGAGTCAGCTCTCTGTTCAAAGTGTTCCTTGGCTGAAAGGCCCTATTAGGTTGCTTTTTGTCATTGTCCCAGATTTATTGCTTTAATTTGTTTTGGCTTTTTCTATGCAGGGGCTACATTTCTCTGTCCTACCTCAGTTTGAACCTGCCCATAGGGTATAAAAATATACTTTGATATTTCACCCTCTACAGTTTTCTCTGGTGACCAATGTTAAGCAAGGAAATGATTTACCCTGGATTTGAGGGTCAGCAAACTTCAGTTGTGCACCTGTAGCGCTCATGTATTTATGGATAAAAGCATGTAGCTGCGAGTCAGGACTGCGGAGAGTGCGGAGTCCTGCAGGCTGAGCTGGTGTGCTCAGAGCACCTGTGGCTCTTGAGCTGTGGCGCTATCACCTTGTTGTATGTCTTTTACCTGGGAAGGCTCCTACGAGGTCCACGCTCACACTCTGCAGAGCCTTCTCGGCTGGACCTCATGCCAGCCACTCTGCAGAGGAAGGTGGGGGAGGGGGTGTCACAGGAGCTGGGGCAGCAGAGTGATCATGTGACAATGGCCCTTGCCCTGTCCAGCCCATCTGAAGTCCGTTCATCCCAGCCGCCATGTCCCCTGTCAGTTCTGCTCCTCCTTGCCCCCTGCCCCCATTTATAGCTTCCTTTTCCAGATGCATCCCCATGGTGTCTGCCACAGGCAATCATTGCTGGCCACAGCTGGACCAGGTGTCCTTGTCGCTCCCCTCCCTGCATTTTGTCTTTGTTTGCCCAGTACTTCTGGCCCTCTTCACATGAAAGGGGTCTGTGTTGATTTCAGCCATCCCCTGGGGGACAGTTCAAGAGAGTTCACTGTCTTCTTGTCGTGACAATGGCTGATGCGGTGGGGCTGAATGGATCCTCCAGGAAAGAATGAAAAGGGGTTTGCTTTTGTTCTAATCTGGAGGAGACGAAGCTTTTCCTGTAGAGGGCAGCTAGGAGGTGTTTCAGGCTGGAGGAGGGGTGAGGATGGGTCAGGAGGCCTCCCTGCCCATCATTCAGCTCAGCCTCTCAATGAGGCTGCAGGCAGGCACAAGGAAAATTAAGGGCATGCTTGTGTCCCAATAGACGACTTAGCAAGTGAGCAGGCAGGGCTCATGGACCCTAATTTGCCGACCTCAGGGTTCCCATCCCTGCTACAGCAGACCCACCAAGACCTCTGCCCCAGCAGCTCATGAGCAGCCACTGGGAGGTGGAGCCATCTTGACTTTTTCCCGTTGCGCCTTCTTGTTCTTGTGTTCTTTCCTCACACCTCCACACAGTGAGTTCTGTGTCTGGCCCAGTTGAACTGAGGAGCTCTCAGCCTTGGGAATTTGAACTGCTTGAACAACTCCTGCCTGGGGCAGGAGGTGGGTTTGGCACAGGGTCCTGGGGTACAGGCAAGGACCTCATCTTAGTGACTCTGCCCAGCTGTGGATCACGGCTGAGTCCTTGAAGGTCTGTGGAGCTGGGAGAGAAGGCTCTGGTATAAGGAAGTCACGTGACTGGGGACTGTTCTCAAAGTGAGCCATGTTTTTCCCAGCAGACATGGAAGGCTAGCAAGAGAGAGGAGGCAGAGCTTGCTCCTGATCCCCGCCGGGCTTTCTTTGGCCCCTGTATGCGCTGAGGATAGGTTGGGTGCCTGAGCTGTGTGCGGGACACCTCTAAGTTAATGCAGTGCGTCACTAAAGAACCAGCCCATCCTTCTGCTCTGACTGAGAGGCCCAGGGAAGCCAAAGAGAGGCAGGAATTGGCCCACGTGACTCTGCTTTGGTTTGTTACACACACGGAGGAGGGGTGGAGGGTGTTTAAAACCAGTAAAGGTCATTCTTCCTTGCTTCTGGAGGACAGAAGTCCAAAACCAAGGTGCTGGCAGGGTTGTTCCCTGGGAAGCTTCGGGGGAGACACTGAAGCTGCGGCAGCCTCTGGCATCTGCTGACTGCAGGCTTCCCTGCTGTCTCCTGGCTGGTAGACATGTCACTCTGCTCTCGCCTCTGCCCTGTAGCTTTCTTCTCCCTGTGTCCCAAATTCTTCTCTCCATCCTCTCATAGAGACATTTGTCATTGGACTTAGGGGTCTACTGAAAACCATTTGATCTCATATAGAAACCCTTAATTATGCCTGCAAAGATGCTATTTCCAAGTAAGGTCCTCTTCCCAGAAACACAGAGGATTGGAACTTGGACATTCATTCTTGGAGACAGAATTTAAGCCACTGCCGTGAGAGTGCGTCATGTGAACACCCACACTGTCTTCCCTTGGAAGCACCCCTCTGCCTGACCCTAAACTCCTCTTAAGCTTTTCTTCAGGGGTCCTGATTCGTGGATACCCACTGGGAATGTGAAGGGCAAAGCTGAAGTCCCCTTGTCTGCAAGCCACAATGTAACGTGATGGGGCTGGGCTGGGAGGGGTTTCTCCTAAGTCCTGGGGATAGGAGGGCGTCGATGAGGAGACCTGGGAGCTGATGCCTTCAGAGCCTTCAGAGCCCACAGCTGCTACATCTCTCACTCAAAGAAGATGTTTTTCTCCAGGACTGATGTTTTTCTCCCAGAAAAGATTTTAAAAGCAATGTCCTGAAGCTCTTCTCAAAAACAAAACCACACCTAAAAACAGAAGCCTTGCCTCTAACCTTGTGGACTCCTGGCAAAGGAAAATTAAAACAAAAAAAGCGAAGGATAGGAGTGCAGGCCAACAAGGGAGCAGATCCCTTGGTCTAGGAGCTCCTGAGAGGGGGACGCCCCATTCCCGGACAAGGTGAGCACCTGACTTGTTTAGAGGAAAGGGAACGCTGACGTCTCTCAGCGTTTGTGAGTGCTGCGCAGAGGCTGGCGGAGACAGCTGTCGCTAGCTTCCAGCAAGTCACTGTTCTGGGCTCCAGTCCCCTCACCTAAATACTAGAGGCGAGTAAGCCTGTCCGCAGGATGGACCACAGGCAAAGGACCAAGCAAGACGAGAAAGATTGTAGCTTAGTGCCTAGCACAGAAGTTGAGAGTCTGAGTGATTCTGCAGTCTGGAGTCTGGTCTTCTCATTTTCTTTTGGTCTATTCTTGGCTCTTTCCTTTCTCTATAGTGCCAGGAGTAGGAACAGATTAGGGCTGAGATGGAGAAGATGGATTCAGGAGCCCAGTGTCCACGTCTAGGAGCCTCCTGTCTGGACTCTGTCCTCAAGTGTGGATGGCACCGCTAAAGCAGCACCAGCTTTCTCCTGCTCGGGTGTGCTGAGCTCCTGGAGGAAGGTGATGCGTCTCTGTACCCAAAACTTTACGTTTAGTGCTTCCACATTACAAACCCGGAGAGGGGAAGCTGGGAAAGAGGCCCAGCCCCGCACTGGACCCCACACCCCACCTTCCCAGGGTGCCTTTGCACACACAGTGTTCAAACCCATTTTGTTCCTGACTCAACCTTTTCTCAACTCTCTAGAAAGGACTAATTGCACGATCGGTTTTTTGTGTCTCCATATTCATTTCAATATCAATAGAAGTTACTATTCTTAAAACGCACACACACACACACACACATTTAACAGCATCCTGGACAGCATCAATTGCCACAGTAAAGCACTAATTCATGCCACCTGGCCTTGCATGTTCTGTTCTCTCTATCTGAAACACTCTTCTCCTACTTCATTTCAGTCTCACCAACCCTTCAACAAGCAGCCTAGTCGTTTAGCTCTTTCCCTGGAGCCCCCGTCTGTCTGGGCCTCCCCTGCTTTTCTCTTCCCACTGAGTTCATTTGCTGCTGAAATTCACCTGTTTCCTCTTCATGAACCAACTCTTCAGAGTGGGGCTCAGACAATGTGTCCCCTGCCACAGCCCAGCACTGACAATGGAGAGGTGCCACCCACCAGTCAGTAGAGGGACCAGCCATAGAGGCTCAGAAGCACAAATCAAATGTGTCTGCTTCAAATTAAGCCCAGACTCTGGTCCAGTGGGGACAGAGCTGTTTCTTAAGCAATAAATATTAATAAGAAAAATAAACCAATCTTTTAGGCCCTCCCCACCCCCCAGCCGTCGCCACCCCAGGGTTATAAATTATGTACTGCCTGAGTCTGTTTTGACAGCTGTGATAAAGTGGGTTTCAGATTCAGAGAGCGGTTTCTCTTGAAAGAATGCAGTATTGTGCATTTTCAGAACAACTACTCTTCCCTCTGCCCCACCTCTTCCTGTCTAGGAGGAAGATTTGACTAGATTGGCTATTTTTCTACTCTGGGGCCTTTTCTCATACCACAATGCCCAACAGATTGTGATTGATGGATGGATGGATTGATTTTTAACTCTTCCCATTGTCACAGAAATTCAGGAATGATATTTGAATCTCCCTCCTCTAGCCATGGGTGCGTCAGGAATAACTGCTTCCACCTCTTGCTATGGTCTTCAGAGGTCTTCATTCTCCAGTTCTCCTTTCCTTGTCTGACCACCGTTTCTCCTGAGCAAGCTCTCCCAGCACCCCGCCCCACCCCCCGCCCCGCCATCTTCACAGCCACCGGGTAGCTCCTGCTTCGTTCTGGCTCCTGTAGCCTCCCCCAGTCTCTCTCTGCTCCCATCTGGCTGCAGACAGGACAGAGAGGCAGCCTTGACCCTCTGCTGGTCTCCACGGCTCTCCAGCTGATGGGTCTCAGCCTCACTGGTTTCCTCCTCCAGTGAACTGTCAAGTGGTCTTCCCAAGCACCTCCCTCTGCCCCGGTACAGACTTACCCAGGCTATGCTGGAGGCCTTCCCTTAATGCAATTTTACCTCTGTCTACACGTGCATATCCTCCTCATCAAGGGAGACAAACGTCCACACCCTAATGACCATCCGTGTACATTCTTGCTTTAAAGCCAAAAGGATGACTGTCTCAACCATTCTCACCCAAGGATGTCCTCCTGCTCTTGGTCTTCTTAGGAATGAAAATACATAGGATGCATTCTTGTGGGCCTAATTTTTTTTCCCTTTTTATCAACACCTCGGTGGAATCAATCCAATTTGTGGTGTTGAGCAGATATTTTTTTATTACTGAGAAGTCTGTTAGTAAGGTGTGTATATATATATAGAGGTATACTTAAATATAAGGTATATTATCACTCACATACCCCCCAAGACGATTTATCTGTCTACGATTAGTGAATATTTATTGATTTCCACTTTGGGTGGCTAAAATAATTCTGCAAATTTTCTTGTGTCCAACTTCAGATCTTCATTTCTCTTAGGGACAAAGCCAGTTGTGGAATTTCCAGGTCCCAGAGTATCAGCTTTAGCTGGTATTGACAAGTGGTGTGGCACTGATTTGCAGTCCTGCCAGCAGTGCGGGAGAGTTCTGTGCATTCCACATCCTAACCAATGCTCTTGTTGCCATTAGGCTTGTGGTTTTCTTTTGGATCTTTTAAAAATGGATTAATCTCTCTTTGATGTCCAGGGATTATTTATATATTCTGTTTTTTTTGGGGGGGTGATGGGAACTAGAGATCAAAACCAGGCTCAAGAATACCAGCTTAGATTCTGCTGCTCTAAATCCTCACTCCAAATATTTATTCCGAATGAGTCAATATATATACATATATATGTGTATATATGTATCTATACTCATATATATGCATATATGTGCATATATATGTAAACATATTTCTTCAGACCATGCCCATTTTTCTTTATTACTTATTAAGGATATCTTCAATTGGACAGAACTTAATTTTAATGAATTTTATTTTTTAATCTAAATTTTAATTTTATTGTCAAGATGATGTACAGAGGGGTTACAGTTACATAAGTAAGGCAGTGAATATATTTCTTGTTGAAATTGTTACCTCCCTCCCTCATTTTTCTCCCTCTTTCCCCCCAAGTTAATGAATTTTATTAACCATTTTTTATGGCTAGTTATTTTTGTGGCATATAGAAATTATTTCTCTACTCAAAGATCATGAAGCCATTCTTTTATGTTTTCTTCTCAAATCTCCATTGCTTTACCTTTCATACGTAGATTCATAAACCACATCAAATCAATTTTTATGCACTGTGTGAAGTTCACCTTGACTTTTGAAAGAGCTCCGCCATATTACCCTAGCTCGGGTGGCCAGTGTGCCATCCATTCTGAAGCTAGGATCTTCTACATGACTCTTCTGCTTGAAAATTCTTCATGTTTCTTTGGTTCTAAAGTCTGAACATAAAAAAGCCAAAAAGTCTGGCCATAAAGGTCTTAGTATGACTTTCGCTGCCTTTCCGGCCCCAATGGTCCCTTTGTCCCTTGACTACTCTTCATGGACATTACAGTCCTGCCATTGTGAATCGTCTGTAAGGGCTTGAATTGTGTCATCTCACACCTCCCTGGAGAGATGTGATGTCGTGCTGACTCCCTGTAACTCAAACAGGTTTCTCTTAGAGGAGGTCAAGTTCAAGTGAAGAGCTCACAGTGGCCCTCATCTAATACCACAGCTGTCCGTATAAACAGAGGGGCTTCAGACACAGTCCTCCAAGGAAGGAGAAGGACATGTGTGGAGGAAGGAAGAGATCGTGGGAGGCTTTCACAGGCAAAGGAGCCTCAAGGATTTCCGGCAACCCCAGCAGGTCGGAGGGAGGAACAACCCTTTCCTCACAGGCTTTGGCAGGGTCCAGCCCTACTGACCCACTTTGTACGGACTTCATCTCTAGAACCTTTCTGCTGTTTAAATCACACAGATCGTGTCACTTTGCTATGACCACCCCTTGCAAATGAAGACATCTGGCTGTATGCTCTTGGCCTGATGTCTCTTGGTACTTGCTGTTCTGTTTCTCAGGGTCTTTTTTCTAAAAATTCCTCTTAAACTTACTCTTCAACATACACCCAGTTTACTTTTGGGAAGACAGTCTACCTTCCCATGCATAGTATCACACAAGCTATCTTCTGCCCCTCTGTACCCAATGGGCAAGGGTTGTCTAAGGTCAGGAATATTGGGAGGCATGGTTCGTTAGGACCCATGGGGAGGTTACTGGGGAGTTTAACCCTTTTATATACCTTCTTTACTGAAGGAAGGCTTCCCTGTTCTCATACAACTCTATTGTGATTCATAAAAGGACATTTAATTAGATCAGTAACTGCAGATGATTTCATATCATAAAAAGTATGCCTCATCCTAATACCTTATCTAGCTTTTTTTCTTCTTTTGGTCATGGGGCTTGAACTCTGGGCTTGGGTGCTGGCTCTCAGCTTTTCTGCTCAAGGAAAGCACTCTACCACTTGAGGTTTTCTAGTGGTTTATTGGAGTTAAGAGTTTCACAGACTTTCCTTCCTGGGCTGGCTTTGAACTGTGATCCTCAGATCCTCAGATCCTCCTGAGAGGCTGCCAGTGCCCGGCTTCTTATCTAGATTTTGAAACGTGAGATGAGCCTAACAGATAACCTAAATCTCCTCCTCTGAATAATGTAACCTCAAGAATAGAGAAGCATCTCATGTTTACCTGATTAACTAATGGCCTGTCAGCTTGTCTCAAGAGTGATATCCACTGTATATCTTGATAGATATAGAAAATAAATGGTTTCAGGTAATATCTGCAAGCTTCAGGTTAAGAAACATCACCCAAGCAGATTGTATCATGGTAGCAGTGAACATTTTCTTTATCCTCAGCAGAAACAACCATTAATGGAACTATAATGTATTACATATATCTATAGAAGAACATGGAGTTTCAGAAAAACATACTTTTTAAAAATTGTTTTGGACTTGGCAAAGCTGAAATCTCGATACTGCGATTCAAAGTCTGAGGTTGTTTGGACCGCAGCGCGGACAGCAGGTGGTGAGGAGAGTGCCACACAGTCCATCACTCTTCTAACGACTGCAAAGACATCTCCACCCGTCAAAGGTGCCTCGCTGGCTTCACGGAGACACTGGCTCCCAATCTTCCTCAGTTTAGCATAATCTCTTCTCTTATTTCTCATATCACTCATGCGTAGATTGGAGCTTCCACCCAAATGTGACCCTAAGAAACATTTGTTTTCCTTTTCTTTTCTTTCTTTTGTTTTTTAAAGCTAGGTACCTCTGAAGTTGCTGTTTTTAGGTTATGTACTATGAGACGAATAGTGGTAACTTGCTGAATCTCTGTGTGGGCAAGCTGCAGAGGTGAGGAGGGGCTCCTGGTGTGGGCTCTAGCACCACCTGGCTAGTGACTGCTTGCTCTGTTAGCTAACTTCCCTCTGCCCTATTCTCCAGCTATCCTACAGGAATGCCAATAGCTAATATAAGAACCAAACAGCTCAAATAGTTAATTTATTAGATAATATTCATTTAATTAAGTGAAATGAATAATAGCTAACATTAATATTAAAACAGAATGCTATTGTACGTTCAAATCAACTGGTTCTTTTTTGTGGCAGCGATGGCACTGTGTTTCGAATTCAGAGCCTCATGTTTTCTAGGCACATACACTACTGCCACATCACGCTGCTAGGCCTTATCTGCATCGGTTATTATTTTGATCCGGACTATTGTGGAGTTTGCACTAGGGGTGCATGCTTGCTAGGCTGGACGATTGTGGAGTTTGCACTAGGGATGCATGCTTCTAGGCTGGACTATTGTGGAGTTTGCACTAGGGATGCATGCTTCTAGGCTGGACTATTGTGGAGTTTGCTCTAGGGGTGCATGCTTCTAGGCTGGACGATTGTGGAGTTTGCACTAGGGATGCATGCTTCTAGGCTGGACTATTGTGGAGTTTGCACTAGGGATGCATGCTTCTAGGCTGGACTATTGTGGAGTTTGCTCTAGGGGTGCATGCTTCTAGGCTGGACGATTGTGGAGTTTGCACTGGGGGTGCATGCTTGCTAGGCTGGTGTTCTACTACCTGCACCAGGCCCTTTGCTTCACTGGCTATAAGGCAAGGTCTTGCTTCCTTCCTTCACATGTGCTCCTGAGCCATGGTCTGCCTGGTTTAGGCCTCCCGTCAAGTGGGAAAAACTGATCCTTACCTTTGCTCAGCTTCACTCTCTCCAATGAGATGGAGTCTTACCAACTTTTATGCCCAGGCTGGCATGGAACTTGGATCTTCCCAGTCTCAGACTCCTAGCTAGTTTAGGGTGATAGGCTCAGAGTGGCCTCAAATTTTTCTGCCCAGGTTGGACTTGAGTCGAATCCTATCATTGTTAGCCTCCAAGTATCTGGGATTATAGGCATAAGCTACTAGTGTTGGGCTTCAGATCAATTTTTGTATGTTTTTTATTTTTATTTTTTATTTTTTTGGGTCCGGTCGTGGGGCCTGAACTCTGGGCCTGGGCGCTGTCCCTCAGCTCTTCAGCTCAAGGCTAGCGCTCTACCACTTGAGCCACAGCGCCACTTCCGGCTTTTTTCTTTTTGCTTATGTGGTGCTGAGGAATCGAACCCAGGGCCTCGAGCATGCAAGGCAAACGCTCTACCACTGAGCCACCTTCCCAGCCCTTTTGTATGTTTTTTAATTGTAAAAATGCTATACAGAGGGATTACAGTTGCATGAGCAAGGTAATGAGTGCATTTCCTATTAAGCATTGTTGCCTCTGCTTTGTTTTCCCCCTACCATCCCTTCTCTCCCACCTTCACAACTACCCCTCCCCAAAGTTGTAAAGTTCATTTTTCAACATAGTGTCTTGTACATCTCATTGTTACAGTGGGTCAACCTGGATCCTTATTTAAGCATTTTGTTTTTTCCCTTCCCCTCCCCAAATTAGAGAAGTATCTATACAAGATGCAGGGTACCGACATCAAATACAGTGAAAACAGGGGTTATACTGTGGGGGAGGAACATACAAAAAACAAAAAAAATTACATGGTACATTATAAATACATTAGAAACAATAGCAAGAAAGAAAAAAGATATTTGTGTCCCTATCTTGGGGTTCATTTCACTTAACATCATCTTATACAGTCATATATACATAGCTTTTGGCCTTTTCCACTTGTCCTATACATGTACTAGTTATTGCAAATAAGGGAAACCATGGGACCTATGTTTCTTGGAAAAAATTATATTAAGTGAAGTAAGCCAGATTAAATTTTTGAAAGCATCTAAATATGAGGAAAAAATATGTGGTGTTTGTTGTTTCTGTGTCTTCCTTATTTCACCCAACCTAAAGAAGAATGGGAGGGAGAAGACGGAGACTGGATGACAGGTACCAATTACAATTACATAAAACTAATAAACTCTAGTGTTCTACTAGAGTGGGAAAGCAAGCTCAGATTTTATGAGTAACTAGAATGGTTCAAAGGTGCCACCTACAAAGCAATGATGATAAAGAGACAGAAACATTAATTACTATGATTGACTAGTATGTATTGTGCATGTATGTGTATATATACATATTTATCAAAATCTCACACTTTACTTTGTAACTATGTACAATATTATTCAGAACTTTTAAAAGAGATGGAAATGTCAACTGACCTGATTTAAAAATTATATACTAATATATGTATATATACATCAAATGATCACCCCCATAAATCTGTGCAGTTAAAACAATAATTTAAAAAGGATCTAGAACAACGCAGGGCTTGTAAGTGCTCAGAAAACACAGTTATGAGCCTTACACTCAGTGGTGTAGGCATTCTGATTCCCTTTCTGTTGGGGTGGTTGAAACCAGAGAAGTTAAATTTTTTTTTTTTGGGTCCGGTTGTGGGGCCTGAACTCTGGGCCTGGGCGCTGTCCCTCAGCTCTTCAGCTCAAGGCTAGCGCTCTACCACTTGAGCCACAGCGCCACCTCCAGCTTTTTTTTTCTTTTTTTGCTTATGTGGTGCTAAGGAATCGAACCCAGGGCCTCAGGCATGCAAGGCAAGCACTGTACCACTGAGCCACCTTCCCAGCCCCAGAGAAGTTAAATATTAAGTTGATGCAAGGAGTTTGAGAGCGTCAAACCCTGCTCTGTGGGATCACAAAGCGAGTGGAGAGCCTGCGAGGAGCCGGCTGTGCTCCGGCTGTGGCAGGTCGGTCGGCTGGCTGCTCTTCTGAGCGGGGGCTATTAGCAGGCAGCTGGAGTCTAAGGTGTGCTCTGCCTTATTCAGTCCGGTGACTGGGGTCGTAGGTGCGACTGCTGCGGCAGCCCTGTGCTACGAGGTAATGGGAAAACACCATGGACTGTGACAAAAGTAAATGAGAAGCATACACACAGAGAAAGGTGGAAAATAAGCCACCCAAACCAATATAGACTACACATGGCCACTCAGAGCAGGGCTTAGTGGGTGACGAAGGTCAGCACCCCATCATACCTTTCTTGGTGTCTCTGGTGGAGCCCAAGGTGGCCTGAGATTTGAGCAAATGCTGTGCGAGTTGCTGTCCTCGGGCTGTGGCTCCACTTTACTCAGATGCATTGAGAAGTGTGCCTAAAGCTTCTTGCTTTCCCTCCTCAGGAAGAAGGTTCCCCCCCCTTCCCCCCCCCCCCCCCCGCCGGCTGGAAGGGGCATGCCCTTGTGTCTGAGCTTCCAGTGAGCGGTGCTTTAGTGATGCTAGGTGGCTGTCCTTTCAAGGGAGAAACGAATGATGGTGTTTGATCCTTATGCCAGTCCTCTCGCTTAAGATCTTATTTTGCAGTGGAAAAACCAAGGACAATGAGATCAAGATACGTGAGCTCAGGGGCATGTGCTAGGGCGCCAGTGGAATGGCTTGTCTGAGACTCAGCTACTTCTCCAGAGAGACAACCAACATGCATAATGTGTGAAGTGCCTTCGTCCACTCATCCCTCCCTCTCATAACCTTACTGATGAATGTGCCGATTACCTCTCCTTGACCTCACATGATTGGACCCACTGAAATGAGTTAGCTGTCTGTGCTATCTGTCCTTTTAGCAAATTGATAACTCTGGTCTAAGTGCAACTTGACTATTAGTAACCCATTGAACATCTAGAGGTGGTCTTGCTCTCGGAGAGCTTCTACTTTTGTACTGAGCTATACAAGAGTGTAATGTCATTGAATCATTGCTAACATTTGCACAAGGCAGAGAACAGCAATTACTGGTCAATGGTTTATGGAGTTTTTTTTTTCCTTTAGTGGATGAGTAATTCTCGGAGGTTGGGGATGCATCTTTTATACTTTTTGTTTGCCCTCCAGATGGTAGTTTAGGGCTTGAGGCATTGTAACTTCTCCCACCCCACTGTGCTTCCTGACAAGACCTCATCTGGAAGTAGAGGAGAGAAAGTGACAGGATTCAGGACTGGGGGTGGCCTTGATAAGAAACAAAATTCATCAGATACTCATATATGTCCAAAGGGGCATGAAGACCTGGGCTAGGGTGTCTTCTGAATGACCCCAGTCTAGCCATCACACTGCATGACTTAGTTATTAAAATACAACAACCCTTTCCCCAAGTCTACAGCTTAGGTGCTGTGAATGGGTGTCGAGGTCAGCTGTGCTTTCCCTCTGGTCTTGCTGGATCATTCTTGTATTCTGAAGCGAGGATTGTGGGGACTGCCCTGTTGATCTGGCCTGGGCTAGTTTACCAGGACCCCCAGCCTGTTGGCATAGCAGTGGTTTGGGCAAGGCTGTTCTTCTCACATGGTTTTTCCTCCCAGTCTGGCCTTTTGTCTGGATTCAGAGCTGATTAGCTTTCCTACATCCCATGGAAAAAAGAGTCACAAACCAGTGCAGAATTTCCAGGTGGCAAGGAATTCCGCCATGTCTTGATAGGAGTTGCTGTAAGTGTGTTGTAAAGGTGTAGACGCTGGGAGAGTTATGGGGGAGGGACAGGGTTCTCCTGCCAGTGATTTTACCCCAGAGGCAGAGTGAGAAGTAGCAGGCATCATACCGTATATTCCAGGCCACTCAGCCCAGAACCTGCCCTTAACCAACCTGGAGAAGCACAAGGGTCATGCTTTCGCCTCTACCAGAAGAGGCCAGTGAAATGCTCACAATTGCACAGGGCGAGGCTTCAGGACAGGGCTCTAATTTAAGTTCAATCCATAAGAGGGCAAAAACAAGCCATTCAGTCTCCTGCTAAAAGGAGGCATCATTTATAGCAATTGCAGCAATTCCGTGGCCCAGACATACGTTCTGCTTAGCGGACAGAGGCAGCTTGGTAACTCCCCATCCCTCCCCTGCTGGTGCATTCCTGCTCATAGTGGATCAGTAGTGTATGTGCAGATGGTGTTACCCCTATGCTTTGGTTCCTAGAGCCAATGTCAAGAGGTAGGGACGGATGAATCTTAGCTCTCTGATATGCTAACTTCGGTGGATGACTTAACTCGCCTCTCTTCTCTATCCACATCTGTAACATGGGCATAATGAATGGAAGCATGGGAGGGCCAGGTTGCTACTGTGTCTATTTGCAATAGTCACACTCAAATGAAACAGCATGCCGATGTCTAACTTGGCGTCCTAGCAAAATCAAATGTTTATAAAATGCAACCTCACCTAAAAAAATGCTATAGCCTTTTCAATCTAATTACTTCAGCACCAAGACGTTGTGTAAAACAGAGCTTAAGCTTTGGAGGAAATTAAGCCAAAACAAAAGAAGTAACTCTTGGCTGACTTGGACTTCTGTAAATGAGGTCAGCATTTACTTCCAGTCTCCAGAACATTCCAGTTTTTGCTCTACTCTAATCCTGTTGAAACAGCATGGCCTCTGTGGGAAGAAATTCCCCAAGTCCCTGCCTGATTCCAGGGGCCTGTTGAAAGTGTTCTCTTTCCGTAATAATTAGCTCAGGGTTGAGCATATAACCCAGACTGGCTAATGACATTTTCCCCCAGAACTTTGAAAGTACAGTCAAGAAAATGCTCCTGTCGTCTTACGATGCCAAGTGCTCTGAGGACCCCCTGAATATGAAGTTGCTGGAATCATCTTGCTACTACAGAAATTGTTTGGGAATAAAGGTGAGCAGAGGCAATGCTAGATTAAGAAACACTCTGATGCAATGACTATATCATTAGAGCTAGCCTTACATGCAGATGACACAATCTTTGCACCTCTTGACTTAATGGGTTCCTATATTGGTTTAAATTTGAGTCACTTTTCTATCTAATGTGTCCTACAATTTATCTGAGTCTCCAAGTTCTTGCTGTTAGAACATGGAAAAATAACACCTATTGCTAAGGTTCTAGATTAAATGCATGCCTAAGGAATCATGTTCAGAAGTGGATAGGTTGGTGTGGACCCGGATGGGGATCACCATGGATACCGGATTGTTGGCTTGGACTCTTTGTCGTTAGGGAGATACTTGGAAGCCTTCCTCTCCAGTTCTTTGTTCTAAATATCCCAGTGTTCATGGTTCACTACTGGTCAAGAAAGGCCAAAACGTTTGCTTGTATCAGAAGGGAGCTTAGGAGATGAGCTTTAAGAAGGTAAAATTGAAACGAACAGTCCTTTCAAGGTATCAAGACTCCTAAAATGTTCTGCTCATTTTCTACATGCTTCTAAGCAATCTTATTGCCTCCAGTTTCTCAGGACTCTCTGTACCAGATGGCACTAAATTACAGTAACTAAATATCCTGGCTTTATTCGCTGAGTGGCCATTTGTGGGATGATTGTGTTTAAAGAAATCTTTTGCTAAAGCTTCCCTTCTGAGAAGCCCATTGCCAGGTTCATGGTCGTGGCTGTCCAGATACACCTTCATGTCAGGATCATGGGCAGGGATTTTGATGCATTTGCCACGTGTAATTTTCTTTTGACCTTATTTGAGCAACTATTATGTATCAGGCATAGGACTTGGCATTGGGAGAAGAAAAGATGGGTAGCTATGAATGGCTAAGATTTTCTAAGACATCAAAAATACGGTTAAGTAGGAGAGACAATAGATAGAGCGTGCTCATTAAAATTCATTTTTAAGAATTTCCATGACTTAAGCCTGGCATAGTATGTGTAAGGCCTGTAATTCCAGCTACTCAGATGATGCAGATAAAGAGGACGGTGGTTTCAAGACAGCCTGGGTAAAACATTAGCAAACTCCCATCTCAATAAATGAATTGGACTGAGTGACCCAAGGAAGGAGTATTGTGGTCTGAGTCAGCACTGGGGAAAACAGGAGGCCTTACCTATATCCAAAAATAGAAAGGCCTAGTGGCTTGGCTCAAGCAGTAGGGGGCTTACCTAGCAAGTACAAAGTCCAGTGTCTTTTTTTTAAAGCAGCAAGCATACAGGGCTATCTGTGATCCTGCTGATTGAAGAATGTACACCCAGTGGTGTATTTCTGTGTTCAAATCCCTCAGAACAACTAACTGAAAATTTAGCAGAATGAATGTTAGGAAACCAGAATATATTTTTATAGAGGATGGAGGTTGGAGGAATGGGTGAACAATGGGGAGAACAACAGTAGGGGCATGTAGTCCCTATGTGAGGAGATCACACTGATCAAGATATATTGTACACATAAATGGGCATGTTGAATTGAACCCCCTCCCCTTTTTGTCGATTGTGAGGATTGAACTCTGGGCCTGGGCTCTGTTCCTCAGTTCTTCAGCTCAAGGCAAGGGCTCTACCACTTGAGCCACAGCACCACTGACGGTTTTCTGATAGTTAATTAGAGATAAGAGTCTCACAGACTTTCTTACCCAGGCTGGCTTTGAACCGTGACCCTCAGATCTTAGCCTCCTGTGTAGCTAGGATTAGAGGTATGGGCCACCAGTGCTAGCTGAATTGAAACCTTTTAGCACAACTATTTAAAGATAATAAAATTAAGAAAATAAAAGAATGGCTTGTTGATTGATCCAGGCACTAATGGCTCACTCCTAGCTCCTGAGGTTGAGATCTAGAGGATCATAATTTAAAGTCATGATTTAAAGTCAGCCTGGTCATGGTTTGGGACCAACCTGGACAAAACAGTTTATTAGAGTCCATCTCCAAAACCACCAAAAGGCAAGACTGGAGGCATGGCTCATGTGGCAGAGCAGCAGCTGAGTAAGTGTAAGGCCTTGTGTATAAACCCTAGCACTGCCGAAAGAAAACAAACGCTGAACAACAAAAACAAGGAATTGTCAATTTTATTGGTTGGAATTTCTTAGGAAAACTTGAAAAGGAGATTAATTGGGTCAAAAAGCATTATTCTCTGCTTTCTCTTTTTCTTGGTTGGTTCCTCTGAATGGGGTTTCTTTGGCCATGAGTTGAACATGAGAATGGAAATTGCCGGCACAATGTTCATGGGGGATAGATTACAGACATCTGAGTATCCGTTTGGCACGGACTTATCAGTACAGACCTGGATTGTCCACAGCACACCTATTCAAATAAGAGCAGCTCACTGCTGTCTCACCACAGCACTTAGGCTGCTCAGTTAGTGACTATTTCCTAAGACACCACTGCGGGTGAGTAAAAGAACTGGAATTGGAGATGAAGAATTTCTGGCTGACATTTCATTTTTTTCTCTGTGAAGTTAATTCACCCAGAAAACATTTATGTGTGTTCCTTTCACGTATGGAGAGGATTTTGAAATACACAATCACTCTCAAATTCTATGAGATTTGGTCCTAGTTCAAAGGGTTTGGAGCCCTGGATGTGTGAGTATTAGGGTAGATCAGCTCTGAACAGGCATTTGGTTCAAGAGAATGTCAGAAATCTGAACTTGGCTTAGTTGAGCTTCTTAAACCAGAACCAATGTGGGTATGATGTGTGAGCAGGTGTTAGGTAGGGGAGAGGGAGCATCAGGCTTGGTGGTAAATATGGAGGGAGTCTGATAGTATAGAGAGGACAGAGCAGAGCCCCCCCCCCCGTTATTTCACTCCAAGTCACGGTCTTATAAACACTCTGTGCCATTCTCCTTAGGTCCCTGCAACAATTTTACCTTGTTTCATCAAAGTCGAGATCAGGGATATGAATAGATGAGGTAAGTGTCACAGTTGTTCCCGTCTTCCATAGGACGGGAGGGAAATCTAGAAATGCTGGTGATTGAGGTGGCAGAAGTGGCGGCAAGAAGGCTCAGAATCTGGCCGTTGTCCTTGGTGTACTTCCTATGTCCCCACCCGGCTCGTCGGGTGCAGGCAAATGCAGTTATGGGTGGCCTCTCTCTGCTGGTATGGATACATAGCAATTCCCCCATCTCCCTCAGCATACTGGAGGCACAGGAGAGCTCTCCCTGAGCCAGGAAATCCACCTGCCCATGGACAGAGAGAACAGTGGGCAGATTCCCACAATGTAGGATAATCATTTTAAGCATTTCTAAGTGCAAGACAAAAACCATAATTCTGAGCTAAGCAGGTGGCAACGGGGGGGGGGTAGGCTATCAAGATGGTGGCCCAAGTAGGTGTTTCTGGGGTGGGCATTAGAGCTCTCTGTTTCAGCTCCTGTCCTACGGGCAGGTCTTGTGCCTTGTAGGCCTGGTTAGGACAGGGTATATGAGATTGTGCAGAAACACTGCATTTCTTATTCATACAGATAAGGAAGAGAAATAAAAAAGCTATGTGCACTGAAAAATCTATAAAATCAAAATAATCTCACAAAATCCAGAAAAACAAGAACCGATTTTAAGATTACTTTCTGGGCATACTGCTGGAGCAGGTTTTCTCTATGTTTTTGGCTGCATACTGTCTCTATGTTTTAAGGCAAAGCCTTTCTGTGTCATTCAGACTTACCATGAACTAGCTGTGTAATACAGGCTGGCCTCAAATCCCTGATCTGTCTGCCTCCATTCCCCCAGTGTTGAGATTCTAGGGGAGGGCCATCACACTGAGCCTTCAGCGCACTTTATTCCCTTGTCGCATAGCCCTGGCTTTACCACCATTTCTGAGAGACCAGAAAACTTAGAAAAGTCTTTCTCCTAGTGGGGTACGTTAGAACGTCTATACTGCTAGTTTAGAAAAGCGTTTTTCAGTATTCAGTGCCATAGGTGGAAGTGTAATATAAATGTTGAGGATGCAGTCAACATTGGTAAAACTCTACCAAACTGGGTGGGAAGGTGGCTCAGTGGTAGAGTGCTTGCCTTGCATGCATGAGGCCCTGGGTGAGATTCCTCAGCACCACATAAGTAGAAAAAAGCCGGAAGTGGCACTATGGCTCAAGTGGTAGAGCACTAGCCTTGAGCTGAAGAGCTGAGGGACAGCGCCCAGGCCCAGAGTTCAGCCCCATGACCGACAAAAAACAAAAACAAAAACAAAAAACTCTACCAAACTTCTGCTACCTCAGACCTATAACATTTCAGGACATTTAAATTTTTTATATGAAATGATTAGATATTAAATCATCTTTGAACTACTGACATTCATTAACCAGCTTGTAAATATGATTCTCTTGTACTAATGCATTTTGAGTTTTATATGACTGTCTTTGATATCAGCATTTGTTTCAGATCAGTCAGAAATGTGAATATCTTTCCAATACATTTGAATGATTCTCTGCTTCATATTGATTGAAAAACAGCCTGTATGTTATTTCTTTTAATGAATGACCGTATTTTGTGTGATCTGAGCATCGTTTTTATTCTGTTTTGCTTCTAAATGTCAAGATAATTTTGATTGCCTTTTCTCTTCATATTTTAATTTTGTCTTCATTAATTTTTAATTAAATTTCCTCTTATCTTCTTAATACATAAATTTAAAGATGATGAAAGAATGAACTCATCATGAGCATCCAAATTCTGGAACCTGTAATTTCTTATTTGTTTTATGAAAACATTCCAGAATGCTTTTTCAAATTACAGTTAAAATGCTATCTTATCAATCTGTTGAATACATTAACATATTTTGTTTGTGCTCAGATTTCTCTTTTGAGTTTTCACAAATATATGCCAATGTCTTTTAAATATATTTATGCTTATAGTCAAGTCTTGAATAGCTTTATAATGGCCTAAACATTTTACAATTCTTAAACTCTTTAAAGAAAAATCCAAACTGGCATGTGTATACAAAATAACATGCCTACAATTTGAATTGAAAAGAAAACATTTGATGCAGTAGAATACCAAATTTATAAACAACCCTACCACTTTTAAGTCAGCTTTTCTTCAAAGAAGCAAAAGAGGACATGCCCATAATACATATTGTAGCATTTTACTTTTCTGCTAGTGCTTTCATTAAGTGATCATGAGTAATACACAAAGACAGGGCACGGTAGGCCAACTGATGTTGATTTAGCTTTGAATAGGTTGATCAGAGCTAGATAGCAGTGGCCAAATTTCTTACAAACTTTCCTGTTAAAAGAGTAATTGACAATATTCACCATAGATGTAAGTTTCTTTATCCCTTGTAGAATCTTCAATATTGGAGCAATATTATCTGGTCCTTTTAATGAACCATCTGATAGGACACAGTTTAAAATCCAACATCAGTCAATAACTTCACATAGCACAGGCACTACACCAAGAGTTTGTTCTTTAAAAAAAATTCCAAACTCCTAGTTCAGCAGCTTCTTTTCCATCCATCATATATTTTGTGTTTTTTTCTAAATATTACTTTGTTCACAATATTGGAAAAAAATATCTGCGTTTGAAAATGTACAGAAGGATGTATGTTCTAACACTATATTAGATCATCACAAAAGATCACAGAATTTATTCATTCAAGTTGATGGGTTCAGAAAAGTGAAGTTCTTGAGCCAAGTCTCAGTACCATGGGAGGTGCAAGTCACCATTCCCTTTCTCTCTCATCTTCTGCTCTTTCCTGGCTTTAGTTTCTATTTGCAAGTGTCCCCATTCTCACAATCTATGCCATCTCTTTGGCTTTCATGTTGATTTTATATTTCTGCCTATTTTACTTCATATCCTCTTTGTGCCTGACATCAGACTTCAAATTCTGTGATGATGTTCTGTGGTGTTTAAAGACTCCACAAAATTATAGGTTACAGACTCTGAGATAAATTAGAAAAATATTAAAATTCCTTGCAGGATTTTATTTTTAAAGAGTAATACATGATCTCCAATATGAAATCTGCAGTGATAGAGTAACACCTACATTTGGTCCATTGGATGAATCACTTGCTGGAACGCAGTTTACACGTTGGCCAGTTGTTTTTTTTTTAATCACAAAAATAGGACAAATTCTTTTGTGACAAATACAAGGTTCTGCCAGGCTTTGATCATTTATTTACTTATCTGGGCTTTTACTAAGACATTTCCTTCCAATCAAATTTGAGTTTTGATACAATCCATAATTCTGAAAATGTGTGCATTTAATGTGAAATGATAGTATACACAAAAGTAATTCAAATGCCTTAAAAGTGCTCCAACATGGAATTCACCTATACTTATTGTATAATCCAAATTCTCTTCCTTATGTCTGTTCACTTGCTTAGGAATGTGTAGGAGTTGGTCATCAGCTTCTTCCGGCTGTCTGCTCTTTCTGTTTCATCTCAAATCAGAGCATTCCCTCACGACAAAGGTCAGTGCCTATGCCAGATACACAAAATATGCTGGCATGTAGGAAAGACGCATTTTCCTTCACAACACACTTGCTGTTTATTGTTCTGCTGTGGGCTTATACTCACAGCAATGCTGCTAATGTTGTGTGGCCCTGTACAGGAGGGTATGAGTAGGTCAAATGCAAATCTTGTGCCATTTCACAGGAGGGACTTGAGCATCTGTGAGTTTTGGTGTCTTCAGGGTGTCTTAGAACTGAGCTCTTGTAGATGCTGAAAGGTGGTTGCAGATATCAGCAGATTCCCACTCAGCATAAACCATCCTCAACCTTTGCCATCCACTGCTAGCAGTCACAATAATCCACTTTATCACCGTATCAAGCCAAACTTTGAAGTGGTTTGTTACCCTCTAACTGATGAGAATCACATCTGTAATTATTCCCCATCATACTCTTAGGCTATAGATTATGGATCCCTTTGTTCAGATGAGACATGAGGCTTCAGGATATTTGTGTTCTATGACACAGTGTCACATGAATGAGGGGAAGGGCTAGACAGGATGACCGCATCGATGAGAGGGGCAGAGTCACCGGCTGGCGTAGGGGAGTTGAAGGGGTCAGGGATGGGTCAGTGCTTTGGGTATGAGGCAGCTACTTGCCTTGCCTCCCTTTCTCTTTCTTTGAGTCCAAGGTATTTTCATGGTATAGCAGCCTTGGAATGAGACACGTGAGGATTGGCTTCATGTCCTGTCACTTGCTTCCTGGGTGGGACATTTTGTTCTTCTAATTTAATTTCCCTACGCCTTTCTCTCTTTCTCTGTCTCTCTCTCTGTCTATCTCTCTGTCTCTGTCTCTCTGTCTCTGTCTCTCTCGCTATCATTTTTTTGTCATTGTGGGGTTTGAACCCTGGGCCTGGGTGCTGTCCCTGTACTCTTTAACTTAATGTGAGCACTCTACTGGTTGAGCCACAGTGCCACTTCTGGTTTTCTAGTGGTTTATTGGAGATAAGAGCTGTTGGATTTTCCTGCCTGAGCTGGCTTTGAACTGTGGTCTTCAGCTCTTAACCTCCTGAGTAGCTAGGATTATAGGCATGAGCCACTGTGCCCATCTTTCTCTCTTCTTATATTAAATGAGAGCTATTCTATTTTACACTGTGTTTTCCAAAGAAGATTTTGTGGGCTGACATTTGTTAGTACCTGTGGACCATACCTACATACTTTAGGTGCCCAACAAACGTTTATATACTCTTTACATCCAAATCATTACATTCTTGTCTTAATTACCTCTACTACAAAATGGAAAGACAATGCCTAATCTCAGATTTCTTTTTACCACAATAGATTCAGATAATAATTATGATGAAAAATTTTATAATTTGTAAAAATGGCCTCAATCTTGAGACCCAGGCACAACGTAGAATAGGATTAGAATACTGTGGTTAATGACATGGGCTTTAGTATCAGACAGACCTAAATTCCAATTTTAAAAAGCTCCAATCTTATCAGTGATAGGATTATGGGCCAGTTAATTAACCTCTTTGGGCTTTCATTTTTCTTATATTGAACTTAGAGAGATAATAGTAAGACTCACCTCAAATAGTTACTGTATGTTTTCAATGGGATCAGATATGAAGTATTTAACCTGGGGTAGTAAATGTGAGTCGCATTTTTGTAGTGAGAATAATCAGTCCACCTCTCTCAACTGGAGAGTCTCACCTTCAATTCAAAATGAGAATTAGAATCCTGCCTAATATTTGAACTTTGGGTTTTCAAGAAGGAAAATACAAAACTATCCAAATGTCTACCAGTGCTTTGAACAACATTGGGTAGATGACTGGATGAGTGGCTCTCTGCAGTTCAATGGCACATATCCCTCTCTGAGCACAGCAAATGAAGTCTTTCCCATGTGAAAAGTACATTGTCTATCTTTCCTAAGATTCCCAAATGTTATGTTATCCCAGAAGCATGAAGCCCAGGATTCCCTCATCTCACCAGGTCCAGGGGTAGAGGGGATGCCTTAACTCTTTTCTTCGATTTCTGCTCTTCTAGATCTGGATACCTGCACACAGAGGCAGGGGATCTGCTGCCCTGTCTTGCAGCTCTCACCTGATGGTCCACAGCTAGAATGGTGCCGGGGAGCTGCTATAGCCACTTTCTTTCACTAGTGGGAAAGCTAGAGGACACAGATGAAACTGGACCATGGAAAATTTAAGATAATAATGACTTAGGAGGGTAAAAATAAAAGCATAAAGGAAGAATACCAGGGAAATGTAACAAAGATAATTCTTATAAAGACATAGAAAATAGAATTCATAGTAAAGCATATAAAGATGAAGCAGGACTTTGACAGTAAGACTGTGGGAATTATAATTACTTCTGTACAACAAAACAGCAAAACATTATCTACCCTTGCAAGATAAAACAAAGTAAGAGGCACTCAGAGAAACAGAGACTTGACAATAAGAGACATAAATAATTGGACACTTATGTTAATGTTCTGATAGCAAAGTCATAAAGAAAAAAATTAGGAAAACTGATGAGAGAGCCAAGTAAAATGATAAGGAAGTTCTAGCTGCTATGTTAAACTTTATGTGCTGAAATTTAAAAGTGGTTCATGGTTAGTCACCAAACTTCAGCAAATACTAGTTTCAAGGTGAACCAATGAATTGCAAAAAGTGGAAATAATTCAGATACATTTTGAGACCAATCAACCTAGAAATTGACAAAATCAGAAATATTATTTTGTTCCTAGAGGTAGAAAAAATATGTGTCAAATAACTGTAGGTTAAAAGAGCATCTACAATCTCATAGTACAGAAAATCTAAATGTGTTGCTAGTGGAAATGTTAAATAACAGGTCTTTTAGGGCACTGTGCAAACACCGCTCAGGAGGAAATTCAAAACATTCAATATTTGCCTTAAAAATTAAAAGAAATAAGAGTTTAGTTTACAAGTTAAGTATAAAAAGCAAAACACTAGAAAGGGATAATAGCAACAATAATAACAAAAACCTGGGCAAAGCAGAAATAAATATAGAAGAGTAAACAGAGAAGCGGACGCTGATGAATTAGAAAAGCAAGAAGAGCAAAATGGGTCAATATCAAACTGAAAGTCAGTTGTTGGAACATACATGCTGCAAGTTCATCCAACTAAGAATAAAAGGATCTCATCTGAAAAAAGGATCATGCTGGAAAGAGAAGTTAAGACTCATCAAAGCGCATCCCCCATCTGTACACATAACGTGAAAGATAGGAAGGAAACTTTATTTTTAAACATTTCCAGAGTTGATGAAGAAGAGAGGAAGAAAGATCTAAAGAGGAAAGTGTGTATGGAAGAAATAGGGATTGAACACCTGCTGTATCAGTAAGTAGTGCCAAATTGGGTGCGTCACCTGGATTCTTGTACCAGATTTAGGATCAGATACATTCAGTCCTCTGCAAACTTTCCCAGAGTACCAGTAAAAAAGAAAGCTCTCAAATTTCTTCCTTGGCATGGATGTAGCATTCAATTCAAAACATAAAAATATTACACAGAAATTAAACTATAGAAATTCTTTTATGTAAATAGTACAATATCCTAAATGAAACATTAACAAACAATATGACAACACATTAAAGGGCACAACATGATGATATCGTATTTGTTTTAATAATTAAAGAGTGTTCCATTATGAAGCAATATGTTTACATCTCCATGCTTAGATACCTAAGAAAAACAATCATGATATTCATAGATGCTGAGGAGACATTAGAAAGAATTGGATAAATGTTCTCTTTTCTTTTTGTATTATCTTCAGTAGTTATACAAAGAGATTTTGGTTCAACAAATCAGTTTGTAAGTATAATGCATCTTGATGACTATATATCTTGATTCTAAAGAGCTTGACAAGATAAAAATTCACAAAACTTTTCACAACTTGGTAAATAATATGTCTTTGCTCTGAAGGCGGTGTCAGCATGCATGAAGAAGGTCAGGGAAATAAACAAGAATGCATACTCATCATCAATATATTTTGTTGTAATGGTAGCTAGATTAGGGGTATGTCGAACTGTACATATAAAAATGCAACCTTCACTACGTGATGATTACATATCTGAAAATAGGTAACATGAATAAAAAGAGTAAAAGAATTCAGTCATATGCTATGGCTGAAAACGAATACTAAGAGATCAAGAGATCAATTGCATGTATGGATGCACACAAATGTCTCCTACATGGAAAACATTCCATAAATAAAGATGGAAGAAAACCATGGGGGAAATACTACTGTCCACTCCAGCCCATTGCATGTTTTTGTCCATTCTTCTTTTATTTCTCAGAGATTTGCAGGCAATCAAGGACACACAGCATTGTGCATCTCCAGGAGCCTAGAATGGAGGCAGGTGGGTGCACACACAGCCATACAAGTTCCAGAGCCAGGAAGAAGGTCACCTACTTGGTACAGCAAGCAGGAGGCCGAGCTTACAGAAGCTGGGGAAGTTTGATAGTCACAATGAAAGCCACTGACTGAAGGCAATGAGCCGTGGAGAGAGCCTGAGGTCAGCGTGGAGGTGGGAAGGCCAGTGGGAGGCATTTGCAGACAGGTTAGGGAGAGCTGAGGAGATGCTGAGCTGTTAGCAGTCATGGGAATGTGAAGGAAGATGGCTTTAAAAAGGCCAACAAAGAGAAAAAAATGGACTGGATTTTACATATCCCTTTATTTGGCCCAAGGCAGAGGCCCAAGTCTCCAATATTTATGTTGCTAGTAGTAGTAGTATTACCATTTTAGCTATTTTGACAAATGATGATGGTAATTCCCTTAGCAATTATATAAAAAATGCTTTACTTATTCTTTTTCATAGCTGTGCCATCCTGTTTCCCAAACCATTATTTGGTAGTCTAATTTATAGCAGCTGCCAGATAGTGAACTTAATTCTTGGTGGAATAGAGCAAACTTAAGGTGGTTAAAGAAATAAAAGAAAAAAAGCTGTAGACAAAACTCAAGAGTGAAATTCTTGATAGGATAGATCACATCTGAAATGTTGAGTTTGTGAAATTTGCACAAATACTTCTGGAATATGTTTGGCTCAGTTTTCTTGCTTGTAGAGTATGTTGGGTTGCTTTAATGTGTGTGTGTGTGTGTGTGTGTGTGAGAGAGAGAGAGAGAGAGAGAGAGTGTGTTTTATGAGCACCTATGAGAAATAAGAAAAAGAACAAGAAATAACTGGTCCATCCGCATTCCTATTTGCAATGACACATTTTCAATGGTATTTTATGAACAATTGCCTGCTTATTGATGTAGGAGCTTATTTTGGCCAAATGAGCCAGTTAAGATGGAAGCCACTGTTTCAGAGAACATAGATTGAAATTATATTTTAGGAAGCAATAAATTAGCACATTAAAATTTTTGTTCCTTTGAGAGGCAAACTTTCACAAAATTGGAAAAATGTAACTTTTCAAAGTCCTTAATACCCAATTCTCTCCCTTTTTAATAAAAAACTGGAGTTTTACAATCAACTCCAGGCTGGCAGTGTAGTTTATCACCACTGAACTCTGCAACCTGGCTTAATTTCCCACTCAACCTGCCTTGGTAATAATATCTGCCTAATGGAATCCCATCTCCAAAGTTTTCAGTCATCCCTGCAATGCACAATGAATGAAGCTAATCATGTTTTAAAGAGACTAAGTATTACAGTGACATAAAAAGGTTCATTATGTCTTAGTCCAGAATATTAAACATCTGTGACCTGGGAGAGGCAAAAGGCAGAGATTAAGTTTGACGTTTGAGTGAAAACGGGGTGATAAAAACAATTAGGGTATTAATGGAAGGTTCTGTGCATTTTAGTGCCGTTGACCTTCCAAGCCCACTGCCTCTCTGCATCATCTCTGACTGCTAAGCCTCTGGAGAGGTGAAAAGGACAATTCAGGGGAACGGATGAAAATCCATCCAGTTTCTCTGTCTGAGCAGGATTGCTGCTCTACCCCATTACTGGTTTCCTAATCAGCGAGCCACTGAACCACTGGACACACAACTCTGTGGCTTGAGATTATGAAGACTGTAAATTTAGAGGATTAGTCTGACTTTTAAATTGCTAGGATACTTCACTGGCAGGCGAAACTGGAGGGTAGATGAAAAGACAGGTGGAGGTAGAGTCAGCCTTTTTCCACTACTGGCTAGCTGTCCAAGGATGACTTGATGTAATTTTTTGACATCCACAAGCTATATTTCCTCATCAGTAAGAGGATGTAATGGCATCAAGGGGCTTGAGATCAAGGGGATCTGCAAACACAGCGTGGATGCATCCCAAGGCTGATGCAGAGATGTGGCGATACAGGTGCACAGTACCCCTGCAGTCCCTCACACCACGCCCCCCTTGTTTTCCAAGTTCTTGGGAAGAATTATATCTGAGGAAACTCATTTATTGACCGACAGTTTCCCCTACACAGTACTGGGCATACTACAAGGTGCTGGGAATTCAAAGTTCATGTAAATTGTATTGTTTAATAAGTTAAAGTAACCAGAAAAGAAGAATAGGTGTAAGTTCATTGTTTTAACAAAAAAATTCATATTCTTAAACAAGAATTATTTATATATGTTGCATTACCTTTAAATAGTTGCACAAAGGGGCTGCCGTTGAACAAATCAGTTGGTAAGTCCAACGTGCGTTGATGGATACCACCTCTTCCATTCATTCTCTCCCATCCCTCCCAACCCAGTCCCACCCTTCAACTTTTCTAGTTTCATATGATAAACATTGACTGCATTCTACTTCATTTCTTTATTCACCTACCTCCTCTTCTTGACCTCCTCCTCATACTCTTAAATAATTGTAATGGTAGCTTTTTTTTTTTGTCAGATGGGCTTGAACTCTGGGCTTGGGTGCTGTCCCTGCACTCTTCAGCTCAAGACCAGTGCTGGTTCTGCTTGAGACACAGCGCCACTTCTGGCTTTCTGGTAGTTTTTTGGAGATAAGAGTCTCATGGACTTTTCTGCCCAGGCTGGCTTTGAACTGTGATCCTCAGATCTCAGCCTCCTTAGAATCTAGGATTACAGGAGTGAGCCACTGACGCCCAGCTTGGTAACTGGTTTTAATGAGCATGTTTCATAGTCTAATTACTGGACAAAGTATTTTATGTCTTTCCTTTTTACTTCTACTTTGGCAAAAAGTGGGTTTTTACTAAGTATTTTAAATATGACACTTTATTTTGCCAGTTGTGAGGCTTGAACTTAGGGCCAGGGTGCTGTCTCTGAGCTTTTTTTGCTCAAAGCTAATGCTCTATCACTTTGAGCTTCAGCTCCACTTCCAGTATTCTAGTGGTTAATTGGAGGTAAGAAGGATTTTCCTGCCCTGGATGCTTTTGAATTATGATCCTCAGATTTCAGCCTCTTGATTATAGGCATGACTCACCAACACCCAGCTTAAATGTGATTTTTAATTAAACAATGTTATTTTCTTGATTGAATGCACATGTACATGTAACCCCTCTGTGCATCACATTGACAATAAAAAAAACCAGTTTTTCAAAAAAAAAAGTCTAAAGTGTTAGGTTTTAATGATCAATCCAAAACCAAATGGGTAAACTATAAACTGAATATAGGAATAATAGATTTATGTTTTTCTTGCAAATGCCATTGCCTAAAACTATCTGTTATTAGAATTTGGGTGTGTCACTTCCCCAGGCTTTTTCTGTGCATATATTTATAAGCATGGAGGAGTTTATATGTGAATGCAAACACACAATATATTAGAAAATGAAGCATTTCATAAGCAAAAATGAAATCACCTATTAAAGCCTGCCCTATCACTCCATACTATACGATAAATATTTTTTCATGACGTAATTTTTAATTATTTCTAATTCTTATACTATATGCAATTCTGAAGCAAACAATTTTGTACAAACAACCTTGTGTGCTTAGTCAGTGATTCCCTTAGGATCAATTCCTAGATCCAGAAACACTAGGCCAACTTTTTAATAAGGCGTTACTATGTCTAGAGGCAAAACATGACTCACTTCTCCAATCCAAACCTGTCTCCTGAGTCAGCTGTGAAACTTACTACTGTAAAACTATGACTATCAATAACTTCAACCTTAATGTGCTTTATTAATAATTATGATATGAAATTAATTACCATCCTCCAAATGATATTTCCCATCTCTAAACAGTGCATTTCCCACATGGACCACTTTCTGTACATCACTTCCCAAATGTGAGTGGTTATTAAGACTACATTCTCCTTCTTAAGCATGTTCTAGGGATGTTGTAGTCTCGACATTCCTTTCCACAGTCTCCTTTAACAGCTGCTTTTCCAAAAAGTCTCCCTGCTACCCTTTAGGTATTCTTACCTGCAAGCCTGCCTTTGCGTGGAAGGAAGAGGAATGGTTTGAATTTGCTCAGGCATTCACTAGACTGCACTCAGTACAGTCTTTGAGAAGAGCGTTCCAGAGTGGTCTTCCCTAAGATCAGTGAACGCCTGGCTTTCCTGGAATGCTTTCCCCCTGTCCAGCTATCTAAGCATGCAGAGGGGAGCCACTCTGGCACCAGGGAGACACACTGCAGCCCTGGGTGCCACCCAGGTGATGCTGGTTTTGCAGTAATGCACAAGGCAAGACTTACAGTGCCCTAGAGGCTTCCATCAGCATTTTAAGGAAGACCTTGGAGGCCTGGGGATGGGTTTGCAAGGTCACAGCACCTCCTGAGGAGGTGAGGTAGAAGCTGTGAGGATGAGGATGGAGTGGGGCCCTCTGGAAGTCTGAAACCTCAGGGATACAGGGTCTGCTGAGGAAGCCACAAGCAGCGAGCACAGAGAGTCACAGAGACAGAGTCACGTGGGCTGCGTCCAGCGAGGCTCCAGATTGGGAGTTGCCCAGGGCCTTCTGAAATCGTGTCATGCTCCTATTCCTATTTGGAATGGCAAGACCGACCCTGTCCCACTGTGTCTCAAAACTACTTACTTTCCTTTGATTTTACAGAGGCTCACAGTTAAGAGTTTAGTTTAGGACTTAGGTTTTATATTTCTTTGTTTTCTTTTTTCTTTTTTATTGTGAACATACTGTACAGAGGAGTTACAATTACATGGGCAAGATAATGAGTACATTTCTTATCAAGCATTGTAGCCTCCTCCTTTGTTTACCCTTCATATCCCTTCCCAGCCTCCTCCCCCACCTCCCCACCCAAGCCTCCCCCCTCCACCAAAGTTGTAAAGTTCGTTTTTGACATGACAACTTGTACTTCTCATTGGTGCAATGGGTCCACCTGTATCCGATAGATTTATAGATAGATAAATTTATATGTATATCTCTATATAAGTTTATAGATATATACATTTATATATCTATATATCTATATTTCTAGATAGAAAGGTGGATATCTATAAATATCCATCTATATAGATAATAGTTATCTATAATTGTGTAAACTATATATAAATATATATAACTTATATACATAGTATACATACATTTTACATATACACACATATGTATAATCTTTAAATAGTTGTATTAGATGACATTTTATTTGGGTTTTTTACAATTTTTTTAACTGTATTTTTTTGGTCTTTTCTTTTTAGGTACTGGGGATTGAACTCAGGACATTGCACCAGCTAGGCAAGTGCTTTGCCACTGAGCTACATCCCAGCCCTAGATGATCCTTTGGATGAGGAGTTTTGAGCCATGTTCAAGTCTTTGGAAACCCCTGGAGTCGGGCTTCATGCACTTGAGACGGACATTGCATTTGAGGCCAGGAGCAGAAGGCTGTGGTTTAGATCCTTCCTGCCCCCAACAGCTCATGTGCTGAAAACTTGGTCTGTAGATGATGGTACTATTGAGCAGTGTTGGAATTTTTAGGACTGAAGACCTTGCTAGAGAAAGGACGTTACTGGGTGCATGGTCTTGAAAGATATATTGGGACCCCCACCTTCTTTTCTCTCTTCTTTGCTGTCTGCCATTCCCAGCAGTCTTCCTCTGCCATCATGATGTAGGCCTCACCACAGACCTAAAACCAACCATGGACTGAAAACTGAGACATATGTGAGGGATGGGTGAGAATGTTGAAAATGAGGACATGGATCAAGCGATGTGGTACTCCTGAGGTGCTTTGTTAAATGGCATCTCTGTTGAAGATAATAATAATAACAACAACAACCACTGTTTTCTCCTTTTGACCAGTTAGGATTTGAGTTCTGATTTTATGGAGCTAGGAGGAAGGAGGATAGTAGGCCTTCATTTAGAAAGCCCAGGCTCATGGCTGTGCAGATGACTGGCTGTGTGGGGAGATCAGGGTTGATGCCCTGATATGAGGTCACTGGAATTGTCCAGGCGAGTGTGAAGCCATTGTGATGTCTCAGCTGGTTGAAAGTAGCTTCTGGAAGCTAGGCCTCATGGGATGTAGCTACTGATAAAAACAGAACCAGCAGGCAGGAGAGAGCCACCTCACTGTCGGTGTGCCATGGGTGCTCTGGATGAATACGGGGTAGGTTCAAGGCCACAGTGGGACATGGCCCTCCATGTGGATGAAATGACAGAGTGTGAGCCTTGCAGACTCGTACTGCTAAAAGGAATTTTACAAAAAGAATCTGTCAGAGGAAGCGCGAGTTTAACAGTCCTTCACGTCAACCCATCAAAGAAACTATTTAAGAATGTTTTTCTGCTCACCTCAGCCAGATGAGATTTTTTTTTTACAAAACTGACATTCATTAAAGTTATGCAATATCTATAATAGTTTCGAGTAATAGATGAACAAAAGGGCTGTTCTTCCCCGCGAGTCTTTATTCTGGATATGTGTTTCCTGTATGTTCTTAACTATTCTTAGTATCACCTCTCTATGACTAAAGTTATCACTCTCCAGGATCTCTTAACTTTAAGAGTCGGTGGGGTGGAGGAAGCAGTTTAGCACCTCTCCATTTACTCAAACCTTGGAGGAGTGCTGGCACAGTTCACATTCACTGTGGATGATATTTTGTCAAAAATACAATGATCTTATTTCCTCTTTAAAGCCCTCTGGGAGTTCATACATATCTCATATTTTTATTTGCTTGGTTTTCACTGCAACTACCACTAATTCCTACCCAGGGTCTTTCCAAATCCTACACGGTGACTGCACCTGGCCAGGGTGTCCTGTGGTGTGTTGTGTTCTTCTTCCCTTGGCATATGCTCGCAGAGACTTGCAAGCACAGATTGTCCCTTCCCGTTTTGCTCTCCTGGCTTGGGGACTTACGCACTGCTGTGATAGTCCCTCACCCCTCTCTAGTGTTGGTGGTCTTGTGTTCTCAGTCTCTGAGTCTACTGGGACTCAGTCTACTACTTCCAGTGACAGAAACGTGAGGACTGTTTCCAAGGCCGAAACGAATCACGGCTCTAAGACAGTGCCAGTTGATTTACTGACCTAAGGGTGTCAGGGGGTCTCTGCCGGCCTTTTGATCTTTTCCCTGAGATTTCAGAATCATGCCTGCAATTCTACCTATCATACCATAGTATAGTCATAAAGCGAGGGGGCGGGTTGTGGTCCCAGCTGTGTATGTGTTCCTTTCTTGATTAAGAAAAACATTTCCCAGGACTAGCTCCCTCTCCTTTAGAGTTACTACCCACAGAGCTGTAGGGCTATCCTTCTCCAGGAAAAAGGCTAGAACGCAAGCAAGTCTGAGTTTCATGGTTAGTGTGAACCAACCGTGACCTATTGCTTGTGTTGGTATTTTGCTGCTCCAAGCCAAGTTAGATGTATAAAAACATCAGGGAGCTACTGGGTGGCAGCTGTGTCCCATCAACGCCCCACACTGGCGCTCAGGGTGAGGTCCCCTGCTCTCACAGGTCTAGTACCTTCACACGTGCCTTCCGTCACCTAAAATGTTATTGCACCTCTTCTTTTTGTCCTCTTCTCTGTCACCTTCCCTCTTGTTAAGTGTTCAGATGTAATAGATTCTCTTATTGTCATCTTTCAGAGTTCATAAGAGTTGGCTGTTTTTATCTGGAAATACAGAATGTAATATTGATTTCCTTGACTCCTCAAAGTATATCTCTTGCTCTCTGTTTTTTTAAACAAAAACTTTTCCAGAGGCTCCTTTAAATATGGCTGCAGGCTGGATGTCTTTCTGCTCAGCCTTTCTTTCCTTCCAGAGACTCTTTAAATATGGCTGAGGGCTGGATGTCTTTCTGCTCAGCCTTTCTTTCCTTCCAGGGCATGGCCACACACCCTGCTGCCTGACGGTGCAGCACATTTGCTGAATCTAGACCCGTGTGGGAAGCAAACTTTATGTCTCACACAGGTCACTCATGTGATGGCCTAGCCAGTCTCTTTCATTTCCTTCTCCTTTTTGCCGACTGTAGAATTGTGACATGTATGTCCAGCTTATTAAGAGGAGCAAAACCAGCCAGTGATGCTCTGGGGGATGGAGTTCCTGAGGCTACAACCAGGCTGAAGTGCAGCTTTATGGAGGGACAAGCTGGAGGTGGCCGAGTAGAGTTGCACTTGGTAGGAAAAGAGGATCCAACATAAGCCAAGCGCTCCAGAAGCTCAGCAGATCTGTTCAGCTCACAGCAGGAGAAAAGAGGTGAATGTTAGATGGGCCCAAGAGACAAAGTGTGAATCCCCTCCTAGTTTTGTTCCTGATCACTGCACAGAGAAGCCACTGAAGAAGGTGGGTGGGTGAGCCACTAGGGACTTGAAGGGGTGAAGGGATCCGTCCACTGGTATATCAGATCTCAGCTTTAACAACCATCCAACCTGAGCTCAGGTAGGAAAGTGTGTGAGGGCTTTTTTTTTGTTTTTTTCAATGCAGGCAGACTTGATAAAGACTACTGCAGGACTTATTCAGAGACTGACTGTCTACACTGAGACAGGTCTGTCGTGTTTTTCCACAAATGTTAGGAAGCGAATATCCCTCTACACCACCTTCCTTGAGAGCCCTTAGCTACAAATGTATGTGTATTACCCATAAACCACTGCCACAGACTCCTAGTAAACAAATTCAGCATCCCCAAAGGAGTCTTCATGTCTGTTCTTTCCTTTCCCTCACCACTTCCACCTGAGAGCGACCATTTACCTCTTTATGACATTGTACATTAGGCTGGATATTTTTAGTAATGTTTTGCAAGTGGAATCATTCAGTATGCATGATTTCCCTTTCTGTCTGGCTTCTTTCATTCATTATGATTGTTTTATGATTCATTCATGTTTTAATGTATACTAGTTGTTGTTGCTTCTGTTATTAATGAGAACTTAATATAGGTGCACAAAAATTTGTTCAGCTATTTACCTGTTGGCAACATTTGGGTTGAGTCCTGTTTGATTTGCTTTTACAACTGCAGAGGCACTGAAAATCTGTGAACATGGTCTAGATTCCTTTTGAGGCCTACAGTGTGGGTAGTCATGACTTGCTTCAGATGCTTGTTACTAAATCTCAGTCCTCACTTTGGCCTTTGCTTATGTTGCAGAGTGTTACTAGTATATTGTTCTGGAAGTTGCTACATGCCTTAGGTATAGTATTCACAATGCAGGTTGGGGTTAGGCATTGTTGCATTGCTTGGTGAAGGATAAGCTCTGAAAATTTAAACTTGAATTATAGTTCACATTTCTTCTTTTTTTAACATTAAGTTTTTATTATCTTTAAGTGGTTAAAAGAGGGATTACCATTCAATGTGCACATTTCTCCTTGATCTAGGAGTGGAATGTTGCCAGTTTTCTGGGAAAATTGGGAAAATGCATGTTGATACCTGCTGCTTAGCAAACTGGAGACTGTGAGTTTGGTCCCCTGTTTTGAATCAGGAGATCATTTTAGATGCAATGAGCAAGACAAAAGCACTTTAGCATTAAAGACAGACAGACTTCTGGGAATATAAGAGCAAAATGCTTTGGGGACTGGGAAAAATATATCATATGACGTGTCAGCTTTCCACCCTGGTGACAAATACCTTAAATAAATCCAATTAAATAGGAGGAAAAAAACCTTCCAGAGTAAAGTGGCCTGAAGAGATGGGACTATGGAATGCTACATATGATCTGGGATTGTATTTTCCTATAAGGGGCATTGTTAGAATAATTAACCAAACCGGAATAGAGTTTACAAACCAAATACTTTAACCTTATATTCATAATAATTTGCCAATTTTTGATGATGATTATATGATCATATAATTGAGCATCCTTATTTTAAGGAAATACATCCTGAAGAATTATGTATAGGAAATGGGCATTCTGTCTGTAACTATTTCTTATTCAGTTAGTAAGTGGAGGAGGGGTAGGAAGAGAGAGAGGGGGGAGAAAGAGAGAGAGAAAGAAATAAACATTTCAAGAATGAGAAGGAAGGCAGAGAGCTTGTCAAGCAACTTTGATCTCAGTCTCAGATTAGGTCAGCCTCAGCCTCAGCTGCTTCACTGGACTACCCCACTGCACACAGTCCTCTCTGAAACATAAGGATATAAAGCAACAAAACCCAGGAACAATACCATTAGCACCCCCAGGCAAATGAACAGAAGTTATTTAACTTCAGCAAGTATCTTCAACTTTCTTTTTTATATGTGTGAAAAAAGGGCCAACAGACACTCGATGAAATGCTTAATATCTCTGACCATAAAGGCAATGTAAATCAAGGCAACATTGAGATTCCACCCCACCCCCGTCAGAATGGGCATTGCCAACAAGACAAATCATAACAGATGCTGACACAGACATAGACAAAAGGGAACCCTAATACACTGTGGGAATATAAAGGTGTTCCACCACTCTGGAAAGGAGTATGGAGGTTCCTCAAAAAGCTAATTATAGAACAAACCTATGCTCTAGCAATACTTGGGCATCTATCCAAAAGAAACCAGAATATAATAAATCCACCAGCACAACCGTGTTCATTGCAGCCCTGTTCACTATAGTCAAAGTATGGAATCAGTTCAGATGCCCCTCAATGCATAAATGGATCAAGAAAATGTGGTATATGTACACAATAGAATTTTCCTCATCCATTAGAAAGAATGGTATTATATATCATTTGGTAAGCTAGAATTAGTTTATAAACATATAGGTAAATATGCTGAGTGGTGTGCAAATGAATGCAAATATATTCACTGAAATATGATGGATTCAAGTGAGAACTCAAATAGAAAGGCAAAGTCAAAGTTCACTAAAATAAACACCAAGAAGGGGGTACTTGAAAGGGGTGGTGGGGTCAAAGGGACAGGAGTAGATGAATGAAGGGCAGAAGGGAGGGTAAATGCAGTTAAGAATTCAATACATATGTCCTATAAAATTAAGAAGAGTGCGATGCATTGGGGAGGGATGGGTGAGAATGTTGAAACAGGGGACATTGATCAAGATTTACTGTATTCCTAAACTGCTTTGTTAAATGGCAACTCCTTTGTACAAGTACTTAAAGATTTTAAACAAAGAGAACGTTTCTGACTTTTATAAGTTAAATAGGAAAGGAGGAAGGGTTTATTTTGGCACTTGGTTTCAAGGTTTCCATTCATGGTCACTTAGCCTGAAGTACCTTGGGTCAGTGGTAGCCCAGTGCTTCTCAGCAGGGGCATGTGGTGGAGGGAGCTGCTCACCTTATAGTGACTGAGAAGTAAAGGAGCCGGCAAAGGAGCCAGGGCTCAGATATCTCCTTCAAAGGCCTGTTCCTATAACCTAGGTTCCTCCCAGGAGGCCCTCACTACTTCCCAAAGGTGCCATGGACAGGTGACCAAGCTTTGAGCATGCAGGCCTTTAGGGGAAGATTTATTTTCCAAATCACAACCACCTGCATCCAATCACAACATTCAAACTCACCGGCCAGGCCCAGGCATCAAGACTGGCAATGTGCAGTCTGATGCGGAAATGATAAATCTCTGTAGGAGAGAATTACTACTTTATCGTTTATTTAATTTCTCATTTGATGAAAAAATTGTGGTTTCATCTACAATACACTGAGCTCTATAATTATAGTTTAGCTGATCTTGCACATTAAAATATCTCACGTTCGATCACTTAAAGTGTTTTAGTGTGGGGATTATCGGAATGGTGGCTCCAGAGCTGGGATGCGTTGGTGGTGTGTATGTAATAACCACTTCTTATTGGCATCTCATAATCTGGAGCACTCCTTTCCACTTCCAAATCTTTTGGTGATGCCTCATACCTCCTGGTGATTAGAAAAGCCTAATTGTTTACAATCCATTAAGTAGAATCTTGACTTTTCTGAAATGGCAACACTATGTTTTGTTGTTGTTGTTGTTGTTATTGTTGTCCTCAGGATTTAGGCCCGAAGCTGATGGTGGCTATTTTGTCAGTTGCATTGGAAAGGCTGCACTGTGTTCAGATAGGATATAGCCAATGAACATAGAGATGGACAGAAGTGGACAGAAAGTTAGCAGACTGAAGACAGCTTTGTCCCAGGGCTTTTCAGTAAGTTCCAACAGATAATTGACATATTTACAAAATACAAATCACAAGAAGTACTCAGTAAAGTAAAACAGCTGGTACCAAGGAAATATAACTGGAGAAAATTTACTTAAAAAACATGTCATATATGATGGTTCAAAGCAAGGGTTTGGCTGGAATTTAAATTTGGGAACATTAAATTAGAAATTATAAAAATGAAGTGAATTTTCTTCATAAGGAATCATAGTTAGATAATGATCAGAATTGTGGTTGATCTCGCTACCCCCACCTCACCTAAAGAAAAAGGTTAAACTAATGAAACTTACAAGCTAGGTCATTGTGAGAGACTTAAAGACATATAAAACATAATGAATTAGACAAGCACCTGGTGCAAATGAACAATAAACAACAAACAGTTACAAATGGCTTAAATATTTATTTTCTTTATAATGCCCTCTGAAAACAGATATACCCAATCAGGTTATGGAATATTTATTTGTTGAACATCTGTATTGATGTATTCCTGAAGGCCATTTCATAGACTAATTTAATTAGTTTCATTGGTAAGCAACTATGTTTACAACTTTGAACCTGTGATCTCGGGGACCAGGTCTCTGCTGTGCCTTTCTGAAAGTCTCCAGCTGAAAACAATGGTGGAGGAGGGTGTGTGTCAAGGGAGGCTTTGAGGCAGCTCAGTGTTGTAACAGTCCTGTGTTACCTCAAGATCATGCTGGTTCCCTTATTTGCAATATCTAGTATATGTCTGAGTCAAGCAGAAAAGGAGGTCAGATAAGTTGATGTTAGGGAAATGAACCCTAAGATATGTAGTCAAATGTTCTTTTTTCTTTCATGCAATTGTTTCTAACACATTTATGATTATTTCTTTGTTGCTTTGTATGTCCCTCCCCCACAGTATAACCCCTGCTTTCACTATATTTAATGTTGGTATAATTTGTGGCGGGGAAGAGAAAAACAAATCGTTTTAATAAGGATACAGGTGGACCCTTTGCAACAATGAGATGTACAAGTTATGTCGAAAATGAACTTTACAACCTTGGCGCGGGGCGGGGGTGGAGAGGATGGGAAGGGATGGGAAGGGGAAACAAAGGAAGAGGCTACAATGCTTGATAAGAAATGTACTCATTATCTTGCCCATGTAATTGTAACCCCTCTGTATAGTATTTTCACAATAAAAAAAGATCATGCTGGTTTCTTGGAAGAACAGTATGGAAGGAGACACTGAGCAGGTGTAGCAGATTTATGTCAGTGTTCACTGATTCCAAGTTGAGAACCAAGACTGATGCAGGAACCTTGTAATCTATGTGGGTTAAAAATAATCTATAACCTGTTTTATAATTAGTTGAAGAGTGAGAGCCTTTTAGACTTGTTTATTAATCAGTCACTGGGATGAAAATTTATGGGATATCATGTTTGGGTGTCTTTTAGGAGCAAGAACTGAAAGGAGGGTTGCTCATTCCTTTTGGAGCAATCCAGTGGGAAAATGATAACTCCAAGGTGATCCCAGGCCATGAAGAGCAGAAGATGAGCACCAGCAATGGCTGGGCCTAGTCAACCATTCCATGAATAGATGCTAAGCCCAAAGCTGAACAGACTAGGGGCTCCACATCCATCTCGCCCATCTGTGCAAGAGCCATTAGTGTGATAGCTTTGGGGTTCGTAAGCCATACCCATTTCAAACTCCTGTGGCCAGCAGCTCTAGTCTAAAAACAGAAGAAGCAAAAAAAAATAACATGGAAACACTAACAACTGTTGTATATATTTTAGGCTAGCTGCAGGGTTATCACTGCTAACTGCCATTTAAAAAATGTCTTTAAGTAGTTGTACAAGGGAGGTGCCATTTAACAAAGCAGTGAATAAAATGCATCTTGATTGGTGTCACCCCCTTCAACCATCGCATCCCCCTCTGACCCACCCCTACCCTTAGATTTCTTCATTTTCAGGTATATTTTGAATTCTTGACTGCATGCTAGTCCCTGCTTCATTGTCTGATCCCTCCCCTTATCTCCCCCCGCCCCCGCCAAGTACCTGTTTCTTGGGGCTTAACTTATTAAACTTTGACATAATCGTTCTAAAAATTTGTGCTATTTGAGCTCTCCAAAGCATCTATTGTAATTCAGTTAATTAATTTTAACTGCCAGTTTTTAACTTCTGCTACAGACGCAGTGTTTTGCTTATATTAACTTTAATCTTCATACACACCTGCTTGCCTCAGTTATTCAGGGCCCAGTATCCTCTAAGGACCAGTTCCTGTGCTACTTGCCTGTGAAGCCTGTTCTTCTTCTCCAGCTGGAGGGCCTCTCCCACCTTTGCTCCTAAACATTTTCTTCAAGCACCCCTCATCATTGCTGTTTTGCTAAGAACTAGAACTAGCTCCCTTCAAGTCTAGTTCCTCTTCTATTCATGTGGAGTCTTTGTGCTTCATTCATCCTTTCCTTATTTGCCCTTATGTGTTATTTAGTTAGTTTCCTGTTACTATAACAAAGTGCTTTGGTGGATCAACTTAAAAAATTTTGAAGCATCCTCCTGCCACCTTTCTCTGTGTGGGGGCAGGTACTCCACATGGAGAGCATGCTGGGGTCTGCCTAGCAGCCTTCACCTGGTCACTCTGCCTTAACTCTGCCTCATAAGCCACGCCCACATGTGACCCCAAGCTCACATTGTCTCTTGTCCCAGCACTGAGCACTGTGGTGTTGAGACCTTCTCAGTTCTGGGCAGGTGCTGCTTGGAGGACTCAGGGTAGAGCCTTAGCAGTAGAGGGGAGAATGGGTTGCCAATGTAGTGTTGCGTTTGGCTTAGGGCTCCTGGTGGCTGTGGTCAACGTACTAGTGCAGGATGAGGAGGAAGGAGAATGACCCAGGTCAGGCCTGGGTGACCCTTGTTAGTCATGGGGCCTGAGGTCCAGGGAGGGCTGCGGCCTCAGACTCCTGGCCCCAGGAAGAGGGTTGTGGGGAGTCAAGGACAGTGACATCCAGAAAGCAAACCCAACAGACCTGTAGGGCAGAGCCATCCACTGCCCTGGGGTGTGCCTGGCTCAGGGGAGGACACTGGTAATCCAGACAGGCAAGCTGCCAAGGGCGTCACAGTGGGAGGGGGCGAGGCCTGAGACCCAGACATCTTGGGTTCAAGTATGGCTGCGGTGGGAGGCTGTGGCCCCAAAGCTCCTCTACCTAGCTGTCCTAGCAGTGCTGGCACCCCAGCCAGCCTACTCAACTCGGGCCGTACCCAACCCAGGGGTTGGTAGCCCAGCAGCTCTGGGGTATGTGGGGGGTCTTGGAGTTCTTTTTAACCACGAAGGAAAACTAGTTTTATAAAGGTGAATGCAGAAGAGGTCGACAGTTATTTAATAAAATGTTAATTAAAAAAAAAGTTTTAAAGCAATTTTTTTCCCCACTCTTCATATTGGAAGTTTAAGGCCATTGTTGGTTGGTGCCCTTGCTTTTAGGCTTTTGATGAAGCAGCAAATCTTGGGAGGGGAGTGTGTGTAGCAAGTTGTCGAGAGAGAGGGAGGTAAAGAGAGAGCAAGGAGGGTTTCAATATTGATCAAGGGTACATCCTTTGACGGGAAGACGTCCAGCTAAGTTCCTCTTTGGAATGAAATGATCACAGTTTTTTTTTTGTTAGTAATTGCCCTTGGTTGGACTGGGATCCAAGCTTTCAAATCATCTACCATTGCCTGTTGCAGGAGACACAAAGTAAATAGATTCAGGAGCTTTCATGGAGTTAGTTCCATTGTCATAGTGAGATCAGGTACTTAGGCTAGGTTTGAGCAAACCTAGGCAAAACTTGGGAGAGGGTGGGTGAACATCATGTTTGTCTTTAAGAGATGCAAATTGTAGCTGGGATGGCTGGAGTCCAGGGCAGGTGGTGGACAGGGAGGGGTGGCAGAGGAATGTGGAGCAGTCCTTTTCCATCCTACTGTGAGAGCCTGGGACACAGCAGTGCAATGTCAGTTGACTGTCTTGTTTTCACTCACAACACGGCTCATCTTAGAAAGTTCTATCTGTATTGTGGTATTCCCACTCTAAATCTTGTAGAATGTGGAGGGTAAACAAGACAGCAACATTTGGAAGACTTGGAGTTGGAATCAATGTTTTGTCTTCTTTTGGCCTCTCGTGCTTTTGTACCAACTGAAAAGTCCTCTTTGTAAGTTCAGGCTCTTGGAGAACCTAAGTTTAGTCCCTTAGCCATTCTATTTTTAATCCATTAGTCATGGTTTATTTTTTGTAAATGAAAGAATCCAATAAATCTTTGATATAAAATCTTTGTGTTGCTCAGCTTTTCTTTTTATACTATTTTATATTGTTTTTGATCAAGAATAAAATAAAAATTACATCCACAAATGAAATATGTTCTCATGGATTTATTTTTTTTGATCAGCTCAATGTATGCCAAGTGCTTGGAGATGGGTCAGGCAAGAAGAAACTGAATTTGTGCATCTGTTGGCATTTTTGTAGACTCTGTGATTATTTTAAGGTGTCTGTTGGAAGTCAAAGTTTCATGATTTATTAAATTTAGAAATAGACAGAGCTCACCACATGAAAGAAGCTCCTATCTGCAGGGCAGCGACTTTTTCCCCAGCCCTGGTATTTGCCAATTATTATTCACTCTTTGTGTCAAATCCCAATGGGTGGTTTGTTATGTCCTTCCTTGAAAAGTTTTGGAAGGGCCTTACATCTCCAAAACAAAGCTCAGAGGGGTCTGACAACACTGTGTGGTACATTAAAGCTTGACATCAACCGAAGGCTCTTGGCTAGGGATTTAAGTGTCTGGGTTTAAGGTCCAATGAGGTTGCTGACTGAGCATATCACCGTGCAGAGGTCTCTTCGCCTCCTTAAATTTCAGCGCCTCTGGCAGAGTGATTTTTGTTAGGCAGGGAAATCTATAGACTTATCTGAGAAAATACAATGGCAGAGGCAATGGGATACCACCAAAGCCATGAAGAACTGAAGATAAGGCATGTCAGGCTCTGGTTGCTGGAAGAAGAGTTCCAGTGAGCTGCCAAGCCTCAGGGCTACTATCAAGGGCTAGGGTTCTCAATACCTTAGTCCTGGACTATGACACTGTTATTGTGGGTCTTCAGACCCACCCATGGCCTGTATGAGCTCTGTGAAGTTATGGGATCATTAGAGGTTAAAACCCAGAGCAATAAACCTTCAACAGGAGTGACTGAAGCTGTGCGTCTCTGGCTTCTAACACAGGGAGCCATTGGTCCCTAACTCTTAGGGTTTGGAAATGTAAGTCATTGTGTTTGGCAGTCTACCCACTCACTTGACTTCGGGCCATCAAAGTCTCAGGATTTCCAGTGGTAGAAGTCTGTCTTCTTGTCTACTCACCATTTCCACTTGGTAAAGCACAAAGACATCAGCCAATTGGTAGCACAAGGAAAACCATTATTCAATTTCTTCTCTGTATAATACTTAAAATGCATTGTAGAGGAAAGGATCCAGATGCTCATGGGTAGGGAATGATGACAGAGGAAGGTCTCAGGTGGTGGTGTCTTCTTCCATCCTGTTCTGTCTCCACAATTATCAGCATTGCTAAGCTAACATGGCTTAAGCAAATAAAGATGGAAAAGTCTCAATGCTGGAAGGGTGAGAATTGACTGGTCATCATTGGAGAAGACTTGGAAATTTGCAGTTAATGTTTTTGAAGAGACATAAAAGCAAACAGGAAAGGACAGTTAGGCCTAGTGGAAATGATCTTGTATTAGTCACAGGACAGAGGTGTTTAAGCATTCAGTATACATTGAATAGACATTTTCTGAGCCAGAGTTCAGAAGCCTGGGACATCATTTCTATCTCCATTACTAATTTATTATGGTATTTATGATCACCTTAGTTAAGTGGAATGAAATGATCAGATCACAGTTTTCTCGTTAGTAGAAATGAGATGGACAGCGGATCATTCTTCCTCATTTTCAGAATTTAGGTTACAGTGTGGGAGACTGCATTAATAACAGCTACAAGTATTGGATCTGAAAGATTCAGAGTTAAAACTTGATTATCTAGGATAGCTTCTTCATCTGATCAGGCCGGGGACTGTAGGAAACCTTCAATTAGCTCCAAGCAAAGCTAGTTCAGCTTCTGGCTAAAGGGAAGAGATCTTAAATTCTCCCCACTCAGAAGGTTTTTATTCTGTCAATTAAGGGATGCTCTTTGATTCCCCAATTCTCTTTCCACTGGCTTCTTTCCTCTTGCCTATTAATGTGTTTAAGTCTCTGCACCTTTAGAGCAGGTCATTTATTTCATCCAGTGCTTCCTCTGGTTAGCTGTTTTCTTTTATCTTTCTGTGTCAGCTATGTCTTTCCCTTCTTTGCCTGCCATTAACTCTGAAATCTGAGATACATGGACTTCTCTGATGTTGTTTTCTTTCTCAAGGTTTCCAAAATTGTCTTTGCTGGTAATTCCAGTGCAACCTGTTCTATTTCTGTGAGTGCTGTTTTCTCTGGCCATAAATACAAATATTCTGCAGGGTCCAGCCTCGCTCTTCACAGACATGCTACTTCTCGGCGATTGCAGTTGTCTCCAAAGCTCTATCTTATAATGCCATAATTTCACATGTTTCCCCAGCAACCTTCTACAGGTGGCTTTCTCCACCATCATGTAGCAGAAAATAATAACACTCTACTGCACCCTACTTCTTAGCCATACATAAGTCACTCAGTTACCTGAGCCAGACCTCTGAGATATAACTTCTGGTGATAATAATTCTACTAGTTCACCTTGTGTCTGTCATTCTGCCCAACTTGTTATGTGAGGGATTGCATTTGGAAGTTAGAAGAGCCTAATGGTGAGGTGTTTGTTAATTTATTTCTTTCCTCCTCCTCCTCCTCCCCCTCCTCCTCCCCCTCCTCCTCCTTCCCCTC